>NC_071474.1:47589121-47921204 GCF_028500815.1 Rissa tridactyla | reverse complement strand
CACCTAACCCCCCCCCAAAATATCTGGGGGTCCCTCAGCTCCTGCCAAGGTGAGCCCCAGTCTCGGGGGGGGGGGGGGGGCCCACGGGCAAGAGCACGTGTGCTGAGTTAGCCAGGGCTCAGCTGCAGCCTGCGATGCTGGGCTGGCCAAGCCCCCCCCCCACACTGCACCCAGGGCAGAGCCAGGGTGGGGGTAACCACCCCGTGCCCCCCCCACAAACCACAGATCCCCACCCTGACCCCCACCTCAGCGTCACCAAGCTGCAAGTCCTGAAATGCCAGGGAACCCCCCCAAAAAAGAGACAGAGGATGACTTCGGGGGTCAGAGAAGGACCCCCCAGGGCAGGGGGTGACGCTGGGGGGGCCCTGCAGCTCCTGGGGGGGGCGGACACACCCCTCCCCACAGTGTCAGTGCCTCCTCCAGCAGCTCTGCCCCTAGGATGGACCCCACATTTATTTATGTTTATTTACATTTATTTACAGAGTCAACCCCTTTCCTTGGCCTCCTGCCCCCCTACCCCCGCCCCAGGAAAGGGCCCCCCCCCTCCGTGTCCCTTCTCCCAGGGGTCCCTTCAGCTTCGGGCATCTCAAGCCCCAAGGGGAAGGTCCAGCCCAGGGCCATGGGGACAGCCACCACTGCCAAACTGAAAAAGAAAAAAAAACAAACCCCGAAGTGTCTTAATTGTTATAAATTGCTGTGACAGTCCATCCGCCCCCCCAGGGAGGGGCTGGTTCTTCCCAGGTTCAGCGTTTTCCTGGAATCTTGGCCATTAACTGGGATCAAGTCTTATCGGTCATTGGCAAATTCTGGGTTTTCTGAAGGTAGTTTATGCGTCAAAGTAGGAAAAAATATTTAAACTTCAGAAGCGAATGGTACCTAGCTATTATTAAAGTAATTTCCTACCAAATTTCAGTTTTACTCAAAAGTTTCTGAATTACAGGAAAAAAAAAAAAAAGCGACAGAGTGTATTGGCCCAGTTTTGTCTTTATCTTCGTCCTTCGTTTGGCCGGGAACCTTTTTGAGAGAAAGATAGTAAATCAAAGCAAACCAGCACCCCACAGCATTTCTGCCCAAATAATTAAAATTTGGAAATTTTAAAAGCTGCTGCTTTAACGCCACCTTCGGCCACCCCCCAGGAAAGAGGAGGGCGGGTGGCAAACAGGGAAGGTCACTGGAGAAGGTGTGATGGACGCGCTGGTGGGTGCCGAGGGCCACCAGTAGCTCTCGAGTCTCTGGCGCAGCAGAACACGGGCCAGAAACATCTCCCCAGCTCCAGAAACGGCGCGCGTTGCTCTTGCCCACCCTGGGAAAAATCAAAGCGCCCCAGAAATGGGGGTGTGTTGCTGTTGGCCCCCCACCCTGAGGCGAGGAGCTTTTGTGGAGTACGTCCAGACCCCTCCTCGATGCAGTGAGCGGGCACAGCAGCTTCGTGTCACTGCTTTCAAGGTTAACCACGGGCGCCATCATCGATTCCACAAAGTAAAACCCACAGGATCTTGGCAACGCACCATCCCACCTCTCCTGCCCCATGAGCCTGACCCACCACTGCTGGCATCCTGAGGTGCCCAACGAGTCTGATCCACCACCACTGGCATCTTGAGATCCCTCATGAGCCTCATCCACCACTGTTGGCTTCTTGAGGCCCCCAACGTGCTTGATCCACCACCGTTGGCATCTTGAGGTCCACTTGGACAGAGGTGTTTATGCAAACGGCTTTGGCTCTGCACGGAGATGATCCGTTCCCACCGCTCTGTCCATGGAGCCAAGTCCCTCCATCACAGCCACAGCACCAGATTCTTCCAGCCATGGTTCCATCAAATGCCCAGTTGCTTCCCTCCCAGTGCAGGTCTCAGCCCCTTCCAGCCTGACCACTTCGTTCTTCATGTGCTGAACACTTGAGCAACCTCAAACATCAACACGGTCTTCTTCAGAAACGTATGGAAACATGGATGATAAGGTGGAAAATTGAAAGAACTATTGGATTCAAAGGGTTGAGATGAGCATTAGGAAGTCCCAGTGGTCACTGGTTATGGAGGAGGTGACTATTCCTCCTCTCTCCAGCACTTTTGAGACCACAGCTGGAGCCTGTGTCCAGTTTGGAGCTCCCGAGTACAGGAAAAGCGGGCATGGAGATACTGGAGCATGTCCAGGAGGTACAAGGAGAGGCCAAGGGCACTGGGTGAGTGCTTACCAGGAGGGTACCAGGCTCTTTGTGGAGATGGGTGGTGGTGACAGGACAAGAGGCAACAGCTCAAGCTGCAACATGGGAAGCTGCAATACATGGATTTTTATTATTCATTTTAAAGCCATGAGGGCAATCACCCATTGGAACAGTGCTCTTTGATAGAAACACCATCCTTGGAGACACTCAAGTCCCTGAGCTATCTACCCGGACCTGCCTGGAGCAGGACGACGGACGTGGAGACGGGGCCTTGCCTGCATAATGCTGTGGCAGGCCGCAATTGTTTGAGATACGGCACTGTACGATCTTAACCGCCCAAAATTATCCCTTCCCCACCTCACATATGGGGAAGATCCCTTGTCTGGCCAAAAGCATTCCCCAGAAGGTCCCTGAGGCTGTATGTGATTCAGATGCAAGATCTTCTGAACTCCAGGCCCTCCAGGATGGTGCAGATGCCTCTCATGAGGCACCTTGAAGCCACAATTAAGCAGAGCAAGGCTATTGTGAGGGAACTTGAGCTCAACCTGCAGAACCAACATCACCCACTGGAGGTGTCCGAGGAGCTCACTCCCAGGTGGAGAACAGGACCTGGTGTCCACCCCACCCAGCCACTTCTCTGGAGCCGGTGACACTACTGCTACTACGTACTGCTGAGGAGCTTTGGGAGAGCTCCAAAAGTTAAGCTGATGTGAACACAGCTCATCACGGGGTCACCCTCAAGTCGACCCTACTTGAGTGATCCACGGCAGCAAAGGAAACGGTTGGAAAAGCCATGAGCAGGGAGGCACAGCACAGATGGACACAGCAAGCCCAACCTGCCCAGACCCCTTTGGAGAGGGACAGCTGAGCTCACGGCCACCAGCCCATCTCGCCGGCCACACAGCAGCTCTACCAGGAAAGGAACAGGGCCAAGCAGGGGCCTTAATTCAGTTTCTTCATGCCAAGTGGCATCAAGTTCCTACCAGTTCCAAGAAGAAAAAAGGATGGACCTCTGCAATCTCACCAAGATTGTCCGGTTTGGCTCTTTGGGGCCAGACGTATCTTTGAGACAGCAATATCTGGAGCAGGCATCAACTTTTTTTTTTTTGGATAGCAAGAGCTGCCAGAGTCAGGTGGAAGAGTCCCCCAGAAGGTAGGGTGAGGGTGCTGGAGCCTGACCCACCAAGCCTTGTGCTGAGCGATGCCAGGGCAGGGTGGCCAGTGGCTGGAAGGATCCTGCCTGGCAGAGCTGGGGTCTGACTGACCCTCAGCTCCAAAAAAGGCCCCAAGGTTTGATTTTGGGAGAGAAACAGACAAAACACAACACCCTACTGTCGAAAAAGGGAAGGTGCTTGCCCTGAAATAAAGCCACCTGCGTATTTGGGCCCACACGGCGGGTGGTCACTTGGCAGTGTGTGCACAGAGCAGCGCCAGCAGCATCTCTGCCAGAGCAAAAGGAAAACGTTGGTTTCAAGAGCCACCCAAATTCATGTACTTTAGGAAAACAGATTTGTAGCACGAGAGAACAGCAGAACTTTAGCTCCCACCATCGTACCGCTGGTCCCGGAGAGGCTGCAGCAAGCCGGGCTACCTGCATGCAGGGTTTGGCTCCCGACCTCCTATCAAACTGCAGTTTGGTACCTCCCCATGTTTCCCCCCCTTAACATTATCCCACTTTCACACGTCAAAGTTTATCCCCCGAAGAAACACAACGGCAGCTCCTTGCAACCACGGAAGTAAGGCAGCGCTTCCCACTGTCCCGTCCTGCATCCCCGGCAGAAGAGCCGCCTGCTCCGAGAACCGGCCGCAGCAGAAGGTGCTTCAATCTGCGCTGGATCTTCTGCTCTCCTGAAGCCGTGACCGCTGCCTGTGCCCTCCAAGCAGAGCCCTTCCCAGTAATCCCTCGGAGGTGATGTTCCACAGCATACGGAGCGGCAGCGACTCATCCTCTTGCTCGGCAGTGCCGAGGCCACGCTTTGGGTGCAGAAAAACCATGAAGTTTCTCCACTGCCCGGAGTGAGAGCAGGGACCGACCTTGTCCAAGCGGTGGGGCAGCATCCGCAAGAGGAAACCGTCGTCACGTTTCAGCTTTGCTCCAGCCCAACGTCAGGGAAAAGTGAGATTTGCTGTTCCCACTCCAGGACCAGCACAGCGTTCCACACCTGCACGCACCGAAGACAAAGGCAAACCCTCCGCTGCATCTCCCGCCCATCCACAACTTCTCCAGGAACTCCGGCACCTGAATTGTTAATGGGAATCTCCGTGTGCTCCTCTCCCACGGGGATGCTGACTTGAGGATTCTCCCGGAGCACACACCCAGCCTGACCGAGCACCGACGCATCTGCTGCGAAGGCGGCGCGGGACGCGGGTGTCCCATACCCTGAAGATCCAGAGCGGATGGAGGATTCCGTGCAGACCCCACTCTCGGCTCTCCGGCCCCGATGTGCCCTTCAGCTCCCCCTTCTCACATAACAGGCTCAGAGTCTTTTTCCCCCCCGAGTACGTGTGTGGGCAGGGATACACGGGGACAGCACGATTTCCAGAATACAAAGAGCGGGGCTGTCACCACACCCTTTTTTATATAGTAATTTGATGCAGCAAGAGAGAAAAAAGGAAGAGAGATGCTGGCAAGCGTCAGCTCAGCTCCCACCCAGCAAGCCAGAGATTCCCCTAACTCACAGAGCTTTTGTTGGTTTAATGGAAACGCACACAAAAAAAATTAATTAAAAAAACACACAGTAATGGCAAATAACGTTGGTGCCAAACACCGTCCAACTGGCTCGTGGTGAACGCAACTAACACAGCTCACGCACACACCACCCGCAACTGCCACGGCCCAGGGCTCCTCCGTGCCCGCCCCAGCCCCTCCTGGCTCACCAGCACCATCCCGCCGCTCCCTCAATTGGGATCTTCCGCCCCTTTTATCTACCGAGATCTTTCCATCGCTTCGGCAAGCGTGAAGAAGTCAATGTCAGCCTGAGCGTTTCGCCCGCCGAGGGAATTAAGCCTCCGCGCAGCAAAAAAAAAAAATTATCTTAAATGAAACTCCGGAACGGCCTTCAGTCAACATCCCCCCAGTAACACGAGAGGAGAAATGCATCTGTTACGCACCCGCCTGCCAGCGCTGCCCTAGGTTTCAGGAGAAAGAAAACCCACTTTCCAAAGCTCTAGGATCTGAAATCCCTGGTAGCAAAAAATTTATTTTCATGACTGAAGACAAGGAGAAATTTATAAACGTATTCTAGCAACCAACCAATAAAACAGTAAATATTCCGATTCCTGTGACTTATATGAGATCACCCGGGAGCAAAACATCCAACACAGCTGTGCCACGTGCCACTACGACAACCAGGAGCATGACACCACGTGCACGTCACCTGTCCTTACTCCTTCCCAACCCCACATCCGCCAGGGAAGTCTCTTTGGAAGGTCCGCAGTGCATCCAGACATCCTCCGAGTGACTAGTGTCCAACGTTAAAAGGAGAAAAAATAAAGCAGCACACTCATTTCAAAGCCCAACAAAGACATCAACATTGTTAGATTCTCCTAAAAATAAGTAGTTCCAATTCATTTTTTCTCCCCCCAAAGACCGTGTGCCTTGGCCAACGTTCAGCGCATGAGCAGGCTGTGCTTTGGTCCATCCACTCTCTCCAGCTTCTCAAAGTGTTTTCTGGCGTTGCGGATGTTGATCAGCGTAGCCGCAGAAGCTGGGACGGAAAAAGGACCGGGGAGATAAAGAAAAAAAGTGAAAAGGGACATGAGTATCCAAGTCCTCAGGAGTTAAGCAGTGCCTAAAAGCAACCTCCCCGTCAGCAAGCTCTTATTTCACCCCCCCTGTTCCACAGTTGGGCAGAATTTAACGCTGGGAGGTCCGGGCCCTTCGCTGATCCCAGTGCAACAGCCAGGAAGGGTCAGAGCGAGCCACGGACAAGCAGTTTGCTCCCGGGGAGAGCCACACGAGTCACCCCGGCCACCCCTCCGCTGCTCCTCCAGCACGGTAATACCCCAGCTGGTAACTCAGCCACGGGGTTTACACAGGTTCGCCCTAATTCAGTAAAATTCCAAAGAGGAGGAGAGGAAGCACCAAGGCCGTGAGCCACAAGGCTGTCCTGGACAGTGTCTCTGAAGCACCTCAAATCCCAACAGGAGCAGTTTCAGCTGGAGCTGTGTAAACGGTTAAACAGTCACATGATGCCCGTCAGGGCTGGCGCTGCTGCTGCAGTTGCTTCTTTAAGATAAATAGACGCTACTATAATTAGAGGCCTTGCCCACCAAGACAGTCCAGGCAGCAAGAGCAAAAACTCCACTGCGATCCATCGCTGCTTCCTCTCGAAAAAAAAAAATCAGCGGGGCTGCCAGATCAGACCAGCCCAAAATAGGTTATTAGACATGACCTACTAAATCAGGTCACATCTGTTAGAGTGGTTCCCCACCGCCGCTGCCATCCTCCACCCGGCAGCAGCAAACAGCTCCGCTCTCAAAGGCGCACGGCTCTCGCCTTCCCAAAAGTCACTTTTTAACCGCCCTCCCCCCCCTTTCTGCTCAGACACAGCAGATCCCGCTCTATCGTTT
This sequence comes from Rissa tridactyla, assembly GCF_028500815.1. Taxonomy (NCBI): domain Eukaryota; kingdom Metazoa; phylum Chordata; class Aves; order Charadriiformes; family Laridae; genus Rissa; species Rissa tridactyla. Next base: position 47,914,471 of record NC_071474.1, on the reverse strand, counting down.
AATTACGCTCATTTTTATTGCTCTGCCTGCTGTTTGTCATTTTCTAAGAGAAACAGAGTTTAAACTAGACTTATCCGGCTTTTTGTCCCTGCAAGCAAAAACAGGCCAGAGGTTCATCTTTGCTTTGACTTACGTATTGAAGGGTCTGACATAACCACCATCACGTATGTATTTGACGTAAAGATGTCAATGAAAGCAGCAAAGTTAGAGTTCCTGACCTCCATGCTCTGGAAAGAAGCTGCCAGCTTACTAAGAGGGGAGGAGGAGAAAAAAAAAAAAAAGAAAGAAAAAAGTAAATGAACTACTACTGTAACATCGCTCAAACAGCTTTTGCGCCCACAGAGGCGACATCCCAGGATCTGAGTTGTCGGTAACGAAGCAGCGCTGGAGTCCCCACTTGGCAAGCAACACCAGGCACTACAAGTCCGGTTGTTTGGGTTTTGGTGGTGGTTTGTTTGTTTTTTTTTTTTTTTTAAAAGAAAAAAACCTCTTTAACTTTAGGCTAAATGAGAAGAATATAGACCGATTTGCACATTGAATGGCGAAGGTGACTCGAGATGCACAACCCCACGACACTGTCGGTGACAAGGTGAGAGCTTGGCCACTCCGCAGGACAGTTGTGCACTGTGGGTAACCAGGAGAAATAAGTATAAACCCGAAACGCGTGGAGACGGCTCTGTAACCCATGCAGCCCCGTCTCCATCCTCGTCAGGCTCCCAACACTTGCAGATATTACCAACCGACTGCGGACCCTGGAGCCTGTTCAGAAGCCAAGCGACTCCAAAGCCAGCTTTCCACTTTTCCAGAGGGAATATTGGTAAGTAGAGCCTGCAAGCCTCTTCCTCCTGACTGCCACCAATTTATCGGCTCAGTCCTGGAACTTCCCTACCTTGCCCAGGAGAATGAGGCCCAGAAGAAAATGGTTGTTTCAAAACAAACCTCTTTCAAGCATGGGCAAAGGAGGAAGTTACAAAATATAACAATTAAGTCAGTTGTGTTTAAACACAGGGCAGTTTGACTACAGCAACTCAGCCTGAGGAGTCACAGAACTAGCATTAACTTGGAGAGCCTTCGTGCTTCTGGAGGAAGCCGAAATACCTGCTGAGGCATCTTCCCCACCTAATAATTAAACCAACTCACCTGCAACTTAGCTTGAATTGTTTAATAATGTTGCTGATTTTCTCAAATCTGTGGACATCCCGCTGTTCTTTGCATTGATAGTGAGAAATGACCTGGAAGGCAGGAGGAGAGAGAGGGCAGAGCCAGTTAGTAACCGATTTCAGCGCAGGTTTCTCGGGCTCGACAGCAATGATGGGAAACGGGTGGTGACCGGGACAGGGATTCCCTTTGCCTTTTGCTGATTGAAACTACTTGCAGCAACACTCGTGGTGCTTTCAGGGTAAAACAAGCCTCAGTAATACAATCACCAGGAGGCCTTTCACAAGCGCAGACGCAAGTATGCAAGAGACACTATTGTCCGCCTGAGGTCTGAACACTCCAACTTAGCAGCAATTCAAATCTTGATTCAAAGGAAAAGAAAGTAAAAAAAAAAAAAAAAGCAAAAGCATCACCTCAGGTAGGGGAAACACATTTGATAAATGCTGGAATAGCTTTTCCTTCCTAAGTCTATCCTGCTGCAGATTCTCAAGGGCTGAACCGGAGAAATTCCCCACTCCGTGCAGGTAGGACGCCCAGCTCCGCTCTCGGAGCCACAGCAAGCCCTTCCTCCCTCAGAAAAGCAGAACCAAGGCAGCTGGTTTCCCTGGGAGCTCTCTCTCCACCCGTGAACCGAGTCAGACCCAGGCTGCGCTAAACTGCCAGCCTTTGGAGCGGCTGCCCTCCTCTTCCTCCCGCCGAGCCATCCAGCACCAACCCTCTCTCCCTGGCCACCAAGCCCGGTAGCCTACGGATCTCTGCCCTTCACCCACATTAGCTACCGGGCCGAGAACTGCATTTACTGGGCAACGGGACACAACCAAATAGTTACATCATCTTTGTTCCCACAGAAAACCAAAACGGAATATTTTTTAAAAAGCCTCGTGCCCTGTGCTTTAAGCTCTTTAGAATTATGAAGCCAACTGCTGAAGTGTCAGACGCCCCTGAACAAGGATATTAAACTCTTTTCTACCTATGGAGCCACATTTAACAGCCTTGGGAGAACTAAGTTTTTTGGGTGGTGTTTTGTTTTTGTTTTTGTTTTTGTTTTTTTTCCCTTGAGTACCTTAAAAAGATCATCATGTGCTTCCTACTTTTTAAAGCTGCCCGATTATTCATACGAGTACAGGTTTAGCCAGATTCAAGGATTACATTCATACCAGCCTTCATTGTATGCAAGTTCGTTCCTTAACTTTCCAGAGAGGTTTTTCTGTTACTGTGATTTGAATACAATTTCAGAGTAAGATTTCACTTTGGGAGAAAAGAGTCCTGGGGGAAGTTTAAATACATGAATAAAGTGAGAAGAGTCTTTTTAAAAGTCACCATTACTCTGAAAATAAGTAGAGAATTTTTGTAGCAAAGATTGTTCTTTTTCAGTGAAAAAAAAAAAAAAAGTACTTACAATGAAAGTACTGTTACATACTGCTAAGGTGGAACTATTTATTATCTACAAAAAGTCAAAAAGCAGAACTTGCCAGAAATGGCAGGTGTTTACTTCTGAGAGGTTAAAAAGTGAGAAAAGTAATGGCTCCCTTTTCACGTTCCCTCCCTCATTTCAAAAATCAGACATCTAGCCATCAAGAACAGCACTGAAAAAAGTCAAAATCCTTCTTTCAGGTCAGCAAGAGTTACGGTGCAAAGTCTGACGAGACCAACCCAGAAACCGAGAGTACGGACAGACGAGCAGCACCGGTGGTTTTAACCGACACATTTTACCTTGCAGAGACAAGGGCCTGGGAGCAGTTACCACACAGCCGGTAACTTTGAAAGCCATTGCAATCCAACTGCTCGCGATCCTCTATCCGTACTCTGGGTTTGTAGAGCATCAGATAAAAAAATAAATTAAAAAATAATATCAAGACCAGTTAAAATACCGGGCCAGGAGGAACTGAAAAGGCTTATTTCAAGCTAAAGACGGTTCTTGCCCTGTGCAGAAAGGAATTCTCAAAAAACTCCCACGGCTGAATGGGGATATGAAACCCTCTCACAGCTTGGAAGAGGGAAATACCGATCAAGCCCTCAGTTCAACTGCTAGAAGTGGAAATTTTGGGAAGGTCCCGTGTGCCACGGAGTCACGTCAGCTACTTTCAGTATCACAAGGCCTGGATCAACGCATTCTGCCACCTGGCGCTGGCACCTCTCTTTGGGCTACTGCCACAACAGCACTTTCCAGCCAGGGGACTCCGTCCTAGGCTGGGCAGAGGAACCCGAAGGGCAGAACTGCGGTATTCACCAGGAAAGTGGCTCTCTCAAACAGAAGCACTTCATCTGCCTCGATGATCTGAGCAAAGTTCCTCAGGTTCATTTCCAGCTGCTGGACATTGGGGATCAGCTGATAGACTATACTGGACCAAGCCTGCCAATAAAGAAAGACACAACATAAGGGCTGCATTAGCACTTCTCTGCTCCATCCTCTTATTACAAAATGTGCTCAAAAACTGACTATTTGCCGTTCTGGGTGTTGACAGTCTAGGCAAGGCTGAGAAGCTTCTCCCGCCTCTGTGTCCAGTTATCTCTACTACAATGGAGACAACGAGTGGTACCCCAGACCTCTTCATGAGGTCAAGTTCTTCTCCACATCAGTCACAGGGAAACTAGAATATTATTAAACAGGCTTAAATCATCCAAATTTTAAGCTGGCAATGCTTCTATCTACTGCTCCCAGATAAACTCAACTCAAGCTTTCAGAGTTTTTTTTAAATCTTGAGCAAGGTCGATGTGCAGATGGATACTCGGCAGCTCGTCACTGATGCAAACAGAAAGCTGCAATCTGACCCAGTGAGTCAGGAATGAGCCCAGAAGGGACTGGGGACGCTGTAATGGGCACCTGTCCCCATCCAGGCTCAGGTCGTCCAGGCTCAGCTTCACCTCACTGCCCCGGGTTTGTGTCAGCGCCTGACCACACGCTTCCCCCAGGAGTGAGGGTGGATATTTGTGTCTCCCATTTACCAAGTAGCTGGTATCTACCGAACACTCCCACCATTGCACTTGCCAAGCGCCAAGTTAAAAGCCCAAGCCAAAGGTGGGAGCTCTGAAGAGCTCTGGCAGGGCTGTGTCTAGAATAGCGCAGGTCTGCTGCTGGATAAACTGCTCAGAGTAGCCAGCTAACTGATGAATGTTAGGGATGCCTGCAAGAAAACAGGGAATGCCACCACTTGGGAAGGCTGATTTCCAGAGGGAGCTGGGTAGGCGTTTTGTGAGGAGTGATGTCTGGCGTACGGTGCTGCATCAGTCTCAGCCAAACACACCATACCCTGAAGGCAGGGGAATTTGCTACGGCTTTGGACAGATTTGCCAGGACAGAGAAACCTACCACGTGAAGCCCCACTCAAGTCAAGAGAAAGAGCCAAATGGTCCTCACCTTCAGCTATTCATTGACCTTCACCAGTCATTCTTCATCAGCAACCCAGCCACTACGCTACCACCACTGCTCATTAGCTGGCAATTATAACGATCATTTGCTACCAGCGTAGCCCAGGTAGCACTCACCACTCCCACACCTGGAAGACCTCTGACACTACAGTCAAGGGTAACAACAAAAAAACCCATTCCCTCCTGAAAGCAAAGCAAATTCCCAGAAGGGTAAATGCTCGTCTTTTAACAGTGCTGCAGAGAAACACAGGAAACAATTCCCTGCTGGATAAACACAACTGGAAAATGCACAAACTCTTTCTAAAGTAGCCAGGCAAAGCGTTTCAGCAGTATTAGCACACTGACACCACAACTCCAACAAGTGGAGGGGTTTTACTTTTTCTAATTAAAACCAGGATGCTCTGATGGCATTTACAACGGCGAGTCTCCAGAAGGAGTTGCTGCAGAACTAAAAAGGGCCAGTCACTAACAAACCAGTAGCAACTAACCACTCGCCTTCCTCATGCTCTTCTTTTCCAAGAGGGAGGGGGGAAGCCAGATACGGAGAGGAACCCGTACAAACCTTGTAAAGTGTTTCATCCCAGATGGAAGTTCTAAAACAAACACATTCCAAGGGCCGGGAAAGGCGCTTCAAGTCTTCCTCACGCTCTTTAAAAATCTGGGAAATAAAAAGATTAGCAGTTGAGTGTAAATATCTCTGCCTTTGGCGTGGTTGCTGTATGGCACTTACATCATGCATTTCAAACAAGTCTCGAGTACCTACGGCGCTGGAGAAAAGACAAGAGCAGCACAGGCTGGCCAGGCCAGGCTGGCAGAAACCCCTTCCGCCGGAGCAGCAGGGACAGGCAGACGACGGCTGTCTTGCAATACATCTGACTGGGACTGAAAGCTGAAATAACTACGGGTGTTGCGGAGCAGGGGTAGAAGCAGACACGCCTGAGTGTCTCTGAAGACCTGAATTTTGACAAGGTCACAAGCAAAAAGCCCCGTCACTGAGAGCAGGACAGGAAGAAAGCACTTGAGGTTCATCAGTACGAGCAGCTCTGAGGTACGTACTTACAGAGCCTTCTCTTCTCACACCATGCTCTGCCATTAGAAGTTACAAAAAAGGGGGGAACAGCAGAAACCAGACAGCCTTGCGCCAGGCTCCTACAGAAGAGCTAAAAAAGCAGCAGGACTTGCACCAACGCGCCTTCGCAGCGGAAGACACAACGACCACCTTCTCCTCAGCTTACTGTTTGTATGAACATTTAGGAACATTAACCGATCCCCATGAAATGCTGCGTAGCCCAACACTTACCACTTGGGTCCTGGGACACCAAAGGCTTCAGTGAGATTTACAGAGATAGTGATTTGGCCCAGTATTTGCATGTCCTTCAAGTAGCACATACGTTAAAACAGATCTTGACTGGTGTGCAATGATACACATTGAAAGCACATCTGAAGAAAGGCCCCTCTTCTGCCTACCCCTCACTTCAGGGCCTCGCTACATCTGCACAAGTATGTAAAACCAGCATTTGTCCACCAGTCCCAAAACAAAGATGGACAGGACAGTATCGAGAAGATTTTAGACTCATGCTTCAGTGTGGAGGGAAGGCAGACGGAAGTGAGGAAAAGCTCCTTGAATGAACCCTATGAACAAGCTCTTTGAGCTATTTCTGCACCGAGCTGGAGGGCAGAACTCAAACTGGAAGAGGAGGATCACGACATTCAGGCAGCATGAGTGATGTGAAGCCAGCCTGTGATGTGGAAGAAGCCCATCTGTGCAGGGAGGTCAGGGGGTGGTTTCAGCCACAGGACCTCGCACGGCCTCCTTTGCAGCTGCCCAGGCACATGCTCACCAGGAATCCTAAGAAAGTTTAAGACGACTTCTTACTTTGGACAAAAGCTAACAGCCTAAAGGGGCCTCCAAACTTGCTGCAAGCCAGGGATGTGCTGGTCTAACCCACAGAGCTGATTCTTCTTTTGGTATCAGGCGTTGGTTGCTTTTCAGTCCAAGCTGATAAAGCAAAGCTGGTAGGAACTCAACATCTTCCAAGCTCCCTTCAACCTTTCAAAAGCTCCAAAAAGAACAGAACACACCAAACATCTCTGAAAGGTTGATCCCCAGCCTTTGCTGGGGCAGAGGAGTGCTAAAGAGGTGATGTCTGGGCAGGCAGGCCACAGTGTTCTCTGACGGAGAATCAGTCAGAGATTGATCAATCCATAGAATCAACCCATAGAAACCACCTTCTGGGTAATGGGGAAAGTTTCAGCTCTTGTTTTTGGGGTTTTTTTTGGGTTATGTTTTAGAACAGAGCCTATACTGGACTGAAAGCAGCAGCTAACGAGAAACCAACCATCACTGTCACCACCACCATCCGCAAAGTCATCCAAACGGCGAGCAGTGAATTTAAGGTCACTGGATTTCTTGAAAGAAATTCTTTCCTTCTACGTCCCTCTCAGTTCAACCTCCCTTCTGGAGCCAAGGTCTGGTGAAAGTACTAGAATTGGTGCTATAAAATAAAAGGCTTAGAGTGGTTGTCACTAAAAATCACGAGTTCTGTTTTCTACTAGATTATATGCAAGAGATAGTGATGACATACAATTTAGAAGAAGCAGAAAAAGCTTAGAGGGCTTTGACAATTCTTAATATCCGAGAAACCCTTCTAGGAACAGTGCTGACGGGGCTGTACTTGAAGCAGGAAATCGCAATGCTAGCACAGTCAAAAGATGTTCTATTTGAAAGCATTTCTATGGCAACTATCAGCCTCTCACCAAATCCCGCTGATCCTCCTGCACCAAGTCCATCTTGTGCACTAAACAAAAGATCTTTGCATCAGGAGAGTTCTGAAGAATTGCCTCCAAGCATGACTGGTAGTAGTGCATGTCCTTCTCCAGTTCACGGCTCTCTACATCAAAGACATAGATGAGGACTTCTACGTTGCGGAAGATGTTGTCCCGCTGACTGGTGAAGTAGTTCTCCATAAATGTGTCCTGTCTGAGGAGCAGAGCAACAAAGCAAAGAGACTCCCGTTAATTAGAGCAACCAGGTCCTGCTTAGCGTTGTCAGGAAAGGTGCTACATGTAAAATACCTCCTGCGAGAAAGGCAAGGTTTGCGTTTTGAGCTAGAGACGCCACCGGAGGAGTCTAGACAAGAGCCCCACAGGTGGCTACATTCCCCCTGACATCAGGCTCCCTAAGCATTTCCAAGCCAAGTTGGATGCTGCTGAAGAGCTCACCAGCCCCACAGGAAGCTGAAGCTTCCCTCCTGTCACAGCTGCCTGCTCAGGGTCCTCTGCAAACGGAGCTACATTGCATCTGGACCCACTGGCTTTTGGAGAGTTGGATATAAAAGAGCTGCGTCAGCAGAAGCTAAAACATAACCAAAACCATCAGTGTGGCCTCTTCTTACAGGATTTAAATCTCCCTGAGCTTTTGCTGAACACGGCTCAGACAACGCATGAGGCCACGAGCGCTGCTGAAGCTTAGCGAAGTTGCACGGCTCTGCTGAGGCTCTGCCAGCGCAAAAGCGTTCTTCAAAAAGCTGCTTCCAGGAGCCACAGGATCACTGTCAGCCTTCAGCGTCGCTTCTCAGCACACACCCACTTTGGATCAAGCTGGTGATAAGCAACTCTGAAACCAGCGTCACCTCCTGCCACCTCAGGAGAAAGTCCAGGTGAAGGGCTCAGGCTTTGTACCAGCAGAAGAAAGCAGCCAGCGAGGGAAGGGTGGACCTACGCACGGCTCCTTTCATGTAGGGATAACTCAAGAGACAGCGTAATCGTGCCAACCCCTTCCACCCACCTCCACACACATTCTATTCCCTTCATACACAAGCAACATACTCATCCCTCCGGGGCAGGAGGGCCTCTGTTACCTCCCCAGCGCTATTCCCCAGAGCTAACCCCCAACGGTTTCAAAAGCAGAAGAACAAACAGTACCTACCCTCCGCAGTCCCACAGGTTTAATACCAGGTTTCCTAGAAATCTAACATGGGAGTGCTCCACATCAACTGGAAAGAGACAACAGGAGTTTACTGACTGTACCACGCGCCCAGATCAGAGCTACCTGCGCGGGCAGCCGAAAATGTCATTCTTTGTAACACAGCCCACAATTTGTAAAATCCCATCTGAACAACACTGTAGCTGAAGACACTACGGAGAAAGACAGTTCCCAAAGGAATTCAAGCCTTCCTACTCTCTACCCAGGACACTATTCTCCTGAGAAGCACAGCAGGTGGTTCCTCTTTAACAACATGTTCTGTGATCTTTGTGATATTTTAAGAACGACGCTAGTTCCAGCACACTCCGCAAGGCCTTAAGCAAGCCTTAAAAATAAATCAGTAACACAAAGACTGTAAACTTTATGAAGAGGCCAAGTTTACAGCAAAGAAGAAACGTACACCAATGCGTGACACTAAGTCCTCGCAGGTGCTTCCCAATGAGGAGCATTAGATCCTGACAATTCAGAGGAATCACTTGCTGCTTTTTCAGATCAGTGGCTTTGGAAAAAAAAAAGAGGCAGAAGACACTAATTAAGCCTAATGCATCATCCTGCCAAACCCACGGGCGCACAGCAAGATCGCTGCATCTCCCACTGCGCTACTGATCAGCTGGCTAACAACCAGAAAGCTTCACCAACAAGGAGGACCACAAGGAAGCTCTGAACACTCCTCCAATAACTGGTGGAGCTGCAGCAGAGGCTGCTTCCTGATAAAAAAAAAAAAAAAAAAAAAAAAAAAAAAAAAAAAAAAGAGTGAAGGATAAAAGTTCAACAATAAAGCAGCAAAAGTGAACCCAGCGCTGCCTTCCCTTTCACTCTGGCTTCCTACCCGCCCTCAGCTGAACGCAGGAGTGAAGCTCCCTGCGAGGTGTGGCCGCTGGAGGACCAGCAGACACCCACCTACCCCAGAGCGGAGGAGAGGCAGGGATTGCTGGAGGGAGCAGCCTCGCCCCTTTAATGAAGGGGCTTTGAGCCCTGAGAATTTGCAGTTCAAACAAGAGAAGTCTTACTTGTGGCACCCAGGCGCCGTGTGTCCCTGGCGATGTAGTTTGCAAAGATAATGGACCTCATGCTGGTTTTCCCAGACCCACTTTTACCCATCAGCAGCACCTGGGAAGAAGAAAAAAAAAATAAAGAAAGAATTAGCTACCACAGAATGCCAAGTCCTCCGTGGCTGTCTCTGGGTTAACGTCCTCCTGCCAAAGCCACCAAAACACAGGGCCAACATACTTGAGATGTGAATGCATCAGAAGAGAGGCAAAGAAGAGCACCACGCCTGGGAAAGGAGGAGACAGACATCCTCACCTCCTTGCTACGCACAGCCACTGAACGGTGGTCAGACCGAAAACCTCTCCACCTTGTTTGCATTCTTGAATTATGCCCCCCACCCTCTCAGCCATCCCTGCCCTTCCACGTACCACGTTCCTCGTCCTTCATCCCGCTGCTGAGTGCCCAGGAGGAAGGGCAGCAGCCCACCGCCACTGCCCACCAACCCCCTTTTCCCAGCGCACACTGGCAGAGGGCTCCTGGAGCTCACAACTGGCACTCGGGGAAGGGCAGGAGCTGCTCCCGAAGCTGCCTCCCCCATCCCCATCCCCTCACACCTGCATGCCTTCTAAACGCACCTGTGCCACAGGTGAAGGTGTGATGTTTTAGATGACAGCAAAGGACTTTGCCAAGACAAAAGAACAGCTCAAGGCCTTAAAGCCAGGCTGGAAGCAATCCCCAAAACAATCCCTCGCTCACTCACCACTGGGATTTTACACCCATTACTTCTCTCCTAATCTCACTCTTTTCCTTCTTGTAACATGATTTGGTTTCTCTTCCCTGACAGAAGTGAAATACGAGTTATATTTCAAGTCTCGTGTGTCAGAAGACCAGCAAAAAGTTAAAAGCAGTTGGGACAGCCCCGTTCAAGCGCACCAGGCTATCGTGCAGGGGAGACACCTGCCTCCAGAGTCCTGTTTGCAGATCATCACGCCAAAGGAGAGGTAACCATTCTGTGATTCTCTAACACCTTTGTAGACAAAACACTAGGGGATGATTTGGCGGGGCGGGGAAGAGGGGAGGCCGTCACACAAGGCAAGACTCTACATTGTGATCTAAAAATAAAAATTAAAAAAAAAAAAAACCAACAGTGACAGCTAACCCAGACTTGCTCACAAAACAGCTGTTAAACAAGTTCCGGTTACAGAGTCAAATTCAGCCTTTGGCAACAGCTCTGAAAATGTATCATCAAAGATAGGTTTAACGAGAGTGCAACTGGCTTGAGCGCCTGCCCAGCCCACGCCAGTGCCAGACGCTGGGAAGGCGCTCGCTCGACTCCCACCCTCACTCCGCAACTGCACGGCAACAGCTGCCAGACTCTCAGGGCAAAACAGGAGAGGCAGAATCGCACCATCCTGCTCGCACAAGTCACCCTTCTGAGAGCAACTGCAACGTTTCACAGGCTGGCGAGTGCCCTTTCCAAAAAGAAGCTGACCACACGCCTCAGTGATTCAGTAAAGAGGACTTTTCCTGAGAGGCAGGCTGGTCAGGTCACACCTTACAGCCTTTCTGGAGCAAACCCCCAGAAAGCTACTTTCTCTTTTCCCCTGAGCTACGCACAGAGAGAGAGAACATCAATATCTCTTATTTCATACTGCCTGCAGAAAAAGCACATGCAGAAACTCAATACGGCTCCAAGGCACAGCCCAAGGCAACCTACCAGCAAACCCAGTTCCCAAGTTTTAGACTGCGGAGGCCTTTCAAAGGGCTCAGACACCAACACGTAGGGCCCGGCAGGAAACCCAATCCTACCACACCACAGACAGGCAGCCATATAGTCTCTACACAGATGCTTTAATGGCTTTGAATATGCTTACTGCTGGAATATCCCCCCCGATCCTCAGTAAAAGCATTACTCCTTCCCTGTGTGTTAAGTTTCATCCTCCCAGAAGCCCCCACTTAATCACGGGCTCCTCACGCGAGTTTCTGTCACACAGCAGAAGGGTCTCCCCATGGGTCAGCGGAGTGGGTTGGATCGTTCCTCTTCTCTCGCACTGCCGGAGGCCAGCAGCAGGCAGAGGGTTTTGCAACGCGTACCAGAGACACTCACGCAGCCGTTATCGCGGACAGCTCTGCGGTGAGCCTGCCCTGCCACGAATGCCAGCAAATACACTCAAACCCAATATTGATTTCTAGCACTTTAGGCAAAGGATGCATCTGCTCACTCCGAGCGCCTTAGGAGGCACCTGACAGCCACAGAGCACAGTGAGGTACAGATGCAGACACACAGAGACATCAGGAAATGCAGGTGGGGAAGGAAAACCCAACTGCAAAGGATTCTCCTTTCCTTTCTTACCTTTTTCTTCATGGCTGTGCTTGGCATCACCCACCTACGAGAAAAGACCATCTTCTTACATTGCTCTATTCTGTTACAGGCTTCACTCCCCCACCCAAATCCCACCCGCAGAAGCACCCTGCAAAAGGGGAAGCGCTCCCACACCGACACAATTCCCCCCAGCCTCCGCCAGGCGCCTGACAGCTCCTGCTCCAGACGGCGGGGGGAGAGTCCAGCAGAAGCCCTCCCCGCTGCCAGAAAAGCCTCCAAGGCGCCCGTGATGGTCAACGCTCCCCTAAATACAGGGCCGACGCAGGCCTAAGCCGAGCCAGCGCTAGAAGGCGGCGAGAGACACTGGCTGGGCTCTCCCGGCACAGAGCTGCCAGGGCCGCCCTCACCCCCAGCCCCTTCCCCGTCCCCCCGGGATGCTCCGGAGGCCGCACCCAGCGACCCAGAGACCCGCCCCCCGCCCCGGGCCGGTGCCTCCGCCCGCCCCCCGGCCTCCCCCAGCCCCACCAGGCCCAGCTCGTCCAGCGCCGCCCCCCCGCCGCTACCTCTAGCCGCGATAGGCGCCTCCCGGCCCGGCTGGGCAGTGCCCGCGGGCGGCGGAGCTCGGCGGGTCGAACCGCCCACCGCCCCAGCTCCGGGATAGGCCTCAAAGCCGCGGCCTGGCGTGATGCCGCCGCCCCGCCGGGGTCTCGCCGCGCCCGGGGACCCCCCGCCCCGCCCCCCCCCAGCGGCGCTCACGAGACCCAGCGCTCGGCGGCCGCCGCCGGTCACGTGAGCACCTCCACCCCGCCCTCTCCCACGCGCCCCCCTCCTCCCGTCATGTGATGCGGGGCGGGGCGAAGGGGGCGGTGGCGACGCACCGGCCGCCATCTTGGGTACGGGCAGCACATTTCTGGCAGGCGCGGCGCCATGGCGGGGGTGGGGGATAAGGCGGAGTTATAGGGTTGTCTAACACAGTCATACCCAACACCTCCCATATGGTCTAGCGGTTAGGATTCCTGGTTTTCACCCAGGCGGCCCGGGTTCGACTCCCGGTATGGGAAGTTCTAATTTTTCCTCGCCTGGGAGCGGACAGAGCCGCCGTCTTTGTTAAGAGTCCGTTCAGAGTCCCTTGACTTTCTCTCACCGCATTTTTGCACCTTTGCGACCACGTTTCCCGGAGCCTCCTGAAGCTCCACCGCTGTAGACCCCCGCTCCCGCCTCCGCTTCAAATGTTCGACTACATCGGACGAGGGAGCGCCTCGCTGAACACGGGTTAATTGCCTTTTTCTCTAATGCGGGCGAGAAAACTGCTGCTCGCGCCCCACAGCCTGTTTTAAACCCTCCACCGAGCATCGCGCTGGGGCTGTACTGCAACTCTAGCAGCGGGAAGCTGCTAAAGATACACACACGTAAAAATACATACGTGTATACATAAATGTGCGCCTATGGCCAGCCATATACCAAGAAAACCCCTCAGCAACACCGGCTCCGTGCAACAACGTCTCCACTAGCAGACCGCGGGGGGGCGGAAGGCGGGAGAGCGCCCCGCGCGCTGCGCCGCCACTCTGCGCATGCGCGTGACACCGCCCCTAGATAAATTCGGCGGGCGGCGCGCGCTCCTTCAGAGACGTTGGAGCTGGGGGCGTTGGGGGTTTCTTGCTGTGGGGACAGGCTGAGAGAGCTGGGGGGGTTCAGCCTGGAGAAGAGAAGGCTCCAGGGAGACCTTCCAGCCCCTGCCAGTCCCTAAAGGGGCTCCAGGAAAGCTGGGGAGGGACTCTGGAGCAGGGAGGGGAGCCATGGGACGAGGGGGAATGGATTAAAACTTAAAGAGGGGAGATTGAGATGAGATCTGGGGAAGAAGCTCTTTGCTGTGAGGGGGGTGAGCCCCTGGCCCAGGTTGCCCAGAGAAGCTGTGGCTGCCCCATCCCTGGAGGGGTTCAAGGCCAGGTTGGGACGGGGCTTGGAGCCACCTGGGCTGGTGGGAGGTGTCCCTGCCCAGGGCAGGGGGTGCCACTGGGTGGCCTTTAAGGTCCCTTCCAACCCAAACCATTCTGTGATTTTATGTAAGAACAAGTACAAATGTGGTAATTCTGTAGTCTCAGGGCAGATAGATAAGAATGAAAATCTGTTCCATGTCAATTTTGATTGAAGTCAATACAGGTTGTGGAACCTGATCATGATCCTGGTGCAAACTCCCCTGTGCCCCTGTACAGGCTGACAGAATACCTGACAAAGAATGATCCCATAATCACAGTCAATATTGGAGTTTCCTTGTCAAGGCTGCAGTTTTTGTAACGTGTTTGTGTTACTCCCACATGCTGTTCAAATGGCAACACATGCCATGCTGATGCGCTCTAAGAATTGAATTAAAATCAACTAGTTGGCAACTTCTGAGGCAAAGGAACAGAACTGCTGTCCCAACGACAGTAAGTAATGCAGTATGGGGATCTGCTCCCAAGTCCAAAATAGTCATTGCCCTTTGAAGTGATTTAAAAGGAGCTCTGCAATCAGAGCTGTCAGGTTTCAGAGGAAGAAGCACGCTGACTCTAGGAATGGTTGAGATGAATCAGGCCAGCTTCTGGGTACTGTAAGCTGAAGGAAACTTGGAGCTCTGCACCAGATCTAGGGGCAGAGTGTGGGTCCTGCATCAGGAGAGGGGTCACAGCATATTGCCGTGCTGAAAGGGTTTAGAAGTGAGGAGAGAAACCAGCCGGGCCCGAGCTCCAGCGCTGCAGGAGTCCTCCTCTCACAATGGGAATGAAGATAATAGGAATTTACCTCGGGTAACTCGGGACAGCACCAGTAACAAACGCCTCATTCAGCGTCTGTACGTCAAACAGGATACAGAGAACTAAAAACAGCTCGGAGGAGACAGCTGGCAGCGCAGCCTGGAGTTCTGAGAGGGAAGAATGCCTGCAGCAGCCCAAAAGATGAATCTCTTAACCCGGAGAAGATGGGTTAGCCAGGAGAAGAGGTGCAGTCTTTCGTCTTAGACATCTTCAGGGCCAGGATTGTTGCTGCTAGATTAAATAACTGTCTGTCTAAAAGCCTACATTAGACAATTCTACATATTTAAATCAGGTGCTTTTTTAAAAAGAACTGGTAAAAAAATACCTAGCTTATTCCTCATAAGCTGAAGCTTTTAGTTCAAGGCTTGATTTCCTCAAAAAAAAAAAAAAAAGGAAGGGGGGAAAAAAAAGGTTGTCTTACATGAAAAATAGAATCTTTGATCTTTGTCAAGAATTTACTTCTGTCTTTCAAATTTATGCAGGAATGGATCTTTGAATATTTGAGAGTATCAGAGAGGGGAGGCACGGAATACATTGTTTTTTCTCTCTAGATACAGAAATTTAAATTTTCTCCCAACAGGCACAGCTGCACGAAGCCCTCCACTGATATTATGCTGTAGCTCTACACTTCCTTTTGCACCAGAATTCTGCTGCCAGGCTGATGCAGCTCCCCCAGCCGGAGAACGGACTGCTGAAATGGATGGTTCAAATGCAAAAGGAACATCCCAATCCCAGAATCAAGACAATTGTTTTAACATCTCAAAACAGTAAAGGTAACGTCTCAAAGGGGGCTCTGTGTGTGATATATCTTAAGAAAGTATTTCAGCCTACCAGGACAAACAGAGTATCAAAATTATTTAGTGTACAGTCTCCCAGGAGGACTCTTGGTACTCCCTGGGGAAGGTCAGCGCTCGCCCTCTCCCTCCTGCCCTGAGATACCTGGAACACTTTGGTTATTGACTGCTCTTACGTGCCTCCTTGTGACAGCGCACCAGCCTTAGCAGTACCTTCACAGCGCTGGTCTGTATTGACTTGGGAAGGTGTTTCCTTTTTTTCTTCATAAATAAAGGTGGCTCCTGGCAAGAACATCTGTGAAGAGAAGCCCCACAGTGTCATGTGCAATGAGAATGTTCTGTCCAGACCCCATTATGAAGAGTGGATACACAGCTACAAAATACAGAGAGGAAAGACAGGGCTGATGGACTGAAAGACAATCTGCGCTGGTAAGCTAAAGGCGTATGTCCTCATGGGTTTGAAAGCTACAGCAGTTGTTGCAGCCAGTTTCAGCTGAATGAACCCTGTAGAGAAGACATTAGCAGATACATTAGTGGGAAGAAAAGCACACTGCTGCTAAATCGGTGAATGTAGCAGCTAGGGCAGCTGAGGCAGAAAGCAATCCCGTTAGAGTCAAGGAGGATTTCCACGTGTGCAGTGTGTGCAATGTAATGGACGTTTAGCCAGTGAAGGGACTAGTTTCTTGGATACTGGATAAAAAGCGTCCACACAGCAGACAAAAGGGTTTTCCAAAGAGGGTAAATGACAGCTGAAGAGACCAGTTTCTAAGACAGACAACACCCAACTACCTGTGTTTATTGCAGAGTTGCTGAGGTTGGAAGGGACTTTGAGACTGCCTAGTGCCACCACCCTGCTCACAGCGAGGTCACCTAGAGCAGGTTCTCCAGGACTGCATCCAGTTGGGTTTTGAGTATCTCCAAGCATGTCCCACAACCTTTCTGGGCATCCTGTTGCAGTGCTTGATCACACTCACTATGGGTTTTTTGTTCAAGTGGCAATTCCTGTATTTCAAATTGTGTCCGCTACTTTTCCTTTCGCTAGGCACCACTCTGAAGAGTCTGGATCCATCTTTAGTCTGAGCAGCAGGTGTTCATACACACCGAGATTCCTCCTGGAGCTGTCTCTTCTCCAGGCTAAACAGTCCCAGCTCTCAGACTCTGCTGGTACGACAGACACTTAATATCTTCGTGGCCCTTTGCTGGACTCATGTCACTATGTCCCTGTCTTACCGTGGGGAGCCTAGACACCTCCAGGCGTCTCCCCAGTGCTCATCACCTCCCCGGACATGCTGGCAACGATTCTTAATGCAGCCTCTTGGCTGCCTTTGCTGCAAGGGCATGTTCCTGGCCCAGGGCTAGCGTCTAGCAGCAGCCCCAGGCCCTCTGCAAAGCTGCTTTCCAGCTGGTCAGCCCCAGCAGGTACTGGTGCCTGGGGTTATTCCAATTTACAAACTGGAATGGTACACAGTAAGTAACAGGCTGGTAGACTGCTAGGAGATTCCACTCCCTTCTCCTTAGGCGAGTAAGCTGAATTATTATTAGTTTAATTTAAAAAGCAGAAATTGTACAGTCAAAATACTTTGACATTTTTCACTCTGGCAAAATGACCCTTATCTATTTAACAGTGTTGGAATGCAACTGATTGCCCCAGAGATTTTAGGCTTTTACGCTTTAAGCTTTTTTTTAAGCTTTAAGCCTTTTTTTCACATTATTTAAGGCTTTTAAGAGCCAACACAGACATGAAGAATGGTTTTACATGTCTCCTTTTAAGACGGGGAAAGATGTAAAGAAAACAGCCACCCCACCTCCTTTTTATATTTGCTCAGTTCAAACATCTCGTACAACAGCCTTGTCAGACCCTGAACCTGGAATCGGAGAGCTCTGTGGTTTTGTCTGGCTCCGGGGTATATTCATTTGACACTCTCACAAAAGAGACTGCAGTGGCAGCTGCGACAATGACTCTGCGTTCTGTAACAACGTGCCAAGGTCCACCTTTGCCGTGGGAATTCAGCAGCGTTTCAGCTCTTCATTTCTCTTGCTGAACTCTCAGATATCCTAATTAAGCAGAAAAAGTTAAAAGTGTGATTAGTTGTGAAATGGCATGTGAGCGAGCCTCTTTGCCAAATTTGTTCTGAAAAGTACTATGCTGGTTAGCAGTTGGTGGAAAGTCATAACACATTATTTTGCATAACCACTGTTCCAAGCTGCTGCTACTGGATAGCTGTTCGCTATTCATTGTAAAATATGTTTTTTCTCCCCCCTGCCCCCTTCCTGCTGTACACCTCCCCTATTTTTAAAGCGTATTTTCAAAGAAAAATGTGCAGATTATTCTGATAAAATCCTTCTAATTCCCGGATATCGTAATAGGAGAGAAACTTGCCTGAAATTTTGGAAGGGAGTAAGTTAATCACCGAACTGCACGATACCAGCATTCACGTACTGCCAGCACTTAAATCTGAACTATCGTTATTTATGAAGTGCCTTCTGCTACACAGATTCTGTACGTTGTACACTCAAGTTATTAATGCTAGAAGCTTTATTGGCAAAACTTTCACTTGAACAATCCAAAAGGCTCTAAAGCTATAAAAATTACAGCTCAGGGCCTGTACAGAAATAACACCACCACTCCATGAGACAATCTGCAAGCACTGAACGAGCAATCACACTTCTTGGGACTTTCAACCTCTTGCTTTTACGGTTGTTACGCACTGTAAATCGCCCAAAGAGATCTAGCTGCGCCATTTCCTTGACAGCCTGCCCCCGTTTTTGTATTGAGCACTAAGGGCTGTTTGCACAGAGACACAACACGATGATACCAGTACTCTGATCATCTTCCGCAGTAGTACAGGAAACCAGCTAGGAAGACTTGCTCAGTTCCAGAAATATCTGGACTTTTCTAATTGTGATCCCAGCCTAAGTGCCTTTACCATTAGAAAAAGACTAAATTAGCTTCATTGCCTACCTATTGTTAAGTTGGCTTCGTCATTGCTGCAGCTGTTGCACTTAAACAAATCAGTGACTCCACAGAATTGTCATCATTGATCAGTCCCCACCTTCTTCAAACTGAGCTGCCAAAACTTAAAACCATTTTGTCTAAAAGTGAGAACTTCCTGCTCTTCAGGGTAAAAAAGCAGCCTGCGATTCACTGTTCTCTGGTAAAACTCGTATTACATGCTCAAGCAAACGACAAGATATTTTCTTCCAAGGGGTCTGACCACTGTATTGCCTTCACTGCAGGCTCTTTTTGCAGGCATTCACTCTTCTCCTTTGGCTGCAGGTCCTTCCGTGGACATAGGCAAAGATGTTGTCTTCACGCTCCACTGGAAGGGCCTTCCCAGCATCGCCTGCAAGTACCTTATGGGTGACATCGAAAAGGTAGAAGTTTGGTACCACCCCGAGCTGCCAAGATTAAGACAAACTGCTCTAAGTAGAACGGATTTGCACAGAAACCACAGACCTTTTCATACAGGCACAAAGGTAATTGGGTATTGATAACTATCCATGTCAAAGGAAATAAGATACCTTTGGAGCTAATGCAATTTTGTTTTAAAAAAAGAAGTAGACAGGCAGCCCTCCCTTCTCCCCCCGCCCCGAACCTAATCAAAGGGCATCAATAAATCCCATTTAAATGAACGGGAACACCGTGCACTGCGCAGCTCTCCGTCTTTAGAAAAACCCAAGCTGTAGGTTAACAGTAAAACTCCCCGAAGCAGCCGAGGTGGGCGGAAGAGGCAATTTCTTTGTGCCTGTAGGGAAACAGCTGCCTCTCCTCGCTCCAGTGGCACCCAGAGTCACTCAGTCGGTGAACCACAGCATTACCAGAAGCGTTTCCAATACAGTGAGGGACCAATGCAAGAGGAGAATCACTCAGAGGATGTAACAAGAAAAAAATACCCTGCACAAAGGCGTGAACTGACCCATCACACCCAGGGGGTGGCTCAAGGCCACATGGATTGCAAAGCCCATTTCCACAGCGTGAATTCTTATGTTCTTATTGAATATATCACCGCTTGTGAAGTGTGGTACACGACAGTAATGCTTTTCTCCAGGGCGTGAGCCCGGAATAAGGGAGAGAGGAAAAAAAACCATACACAGAAGACAAATATGAATAGAAGCCATTTGGAACTCAGCCACTCAGCCATTCTTCTCAATTTACTGCCCGTGAAGTCACAGATTGAGAATTCTGTACATTTATTTTCCCAGAAGCCTGACACCAGGCTGCAACACATACCAGCGGAAAGCACCGCACAGCTGCCTCGGCCTGTGAATTACTGGCGTTGGAGCAGCGGTGCTGGCCGGCGGGCTCAGAGCATCAGAGCAGCACGATAAAGCAGCTCACGGTTCTGGAAGTGGGCACAAAGGAGCCTGTTTTGCAGCTGTGAGCTGAGATCTCACTAACCAGCCGCTGCAGAGACCGGCAGCTGTACAGTGGCTTCCCTACAACACCAAGGAGCTGGGTGCTGATTAAATACTGTGTTTGGAGCATGGGATGACTCACCTGAACACACATCTTCAACCAAACGCTCGTGACGTAGTGGAGATCTAGTGTGCTTGTCAGGTTTGCTGCAGATAGGCTGTTCCAGCTGCCGTATTTGGCAGGTGACAGACACCCTATAAGAAAATAAATAAAGCAAAAAGTACAAAATTTGAAATAAACACATCAGAGAGAGTCTCACAGAGTTTCACTGCACCTCTCCCCCACCACCTTTTGAAGTGTGTGTCTCTACTTGTAGCTCTGTCATCACACACAGACTTGAGAGGCTGGTAACAGATGGTGCTCGTTAAACTGGAATGAAATTGTAACACTGAAGTTTAACAATCCCAAAGGGATTTGCCACAGGGACATTATGATAAACCAAAAGGGAGAAGTAAAATACTTTTGAAAGGTGTTGAGAGCTTTCAACCACTTCATGCTATCCTACCTCAGCCGCACCTTCACTCCGTCCCCTGGACCGAGCGCACGTCTGCGTTCAGCTGGTTACGGAAATCCACCTCCATTAGGCTCAATTTGTATCTGGACTCAGGGCTGATCCCCGCTCAGCCCGGAGGGCAAAGTTAATGCCCTGCCAAACTGCTTAGTTCAGTATTTTCCAAGAATATCTGGATGTCCTACAGCTGCGCATAAAACTCAAGCTGACAGAAAAGGAAGGCTCTTTGCTGAGAACTCCTGTCACTTTTCATATTGAACTGCTTTGTAGTCTCTGTGTAATCCACTTACCAGCTTTGTTGTTTTACGTCCCGTCTCTAATTACCTACAACAATCATGCAGTATGTGGAGGGAAAAAAAATAAATCAATGAATGGTTAGATGTGTTTGCACAGAGTGTCTTGTAAGATGTATCCTCAAGCTCCGTGCTGAGATCTCCCCTTCTATTCTTGGCTTTATTTTGGAAGCCAGACGTTGCCTTTGCTTTGTAAGTGATGCAGTCCGTCTCCCATACTAAGGCTTTGCTCTTCTCAGATTCTCGGCTGCAATCACACTTCTGTTTTCTGCAACATTCCTTTCTTATCTTCCACTTTGAAGGCAACGATTACCAAATCCTTTCTAAAACCTGTCAGGATTACGCAGCGCAAGTGGTCAAACTGTTAATGAGCTTGCAGGGCTCTGAATGCCAACTGGGATGCTGAGCCTCTCTGCATTAGCTCACAGATGCGCATTTAGCTCTAAATCAATACAATACACGCACTCTGTGGCAAGAACAGGAGTTACTCCTCCTCTCACCATGTAACTGGCCTGGGAAACGGGAGGAGTCTAACAGCCTGTGCCAGACAGCAGGCAAAACACAGCAGGAGCACAAACGGCAGCGATTTCGGGAAGCTCATCTCACACGCACCCCCATGGATAAATCACAGCTTGAAGCAGCTCTTGCTCTTTCCGTTTACCCAGCTGAGCCAGGGAGGCTCCTCCAGCCAGTGATTTTTCCCAGGATTCTCACAGCCTGGTGGGTGAGACCACCCCAACTCCCGCACATTAGAGGTGATTTTGGCCAGGGGTCACCACGGCCACTTGAGTTACGCCCCTCCTCCTACTGCTGCCTCTGAGCTCTACAACACAGACCGAATCACAGCCCGAAACACCCAAGCAGCCACCGCTCTCACATTCCTCAACTCCATCTGTTCTGGTAAAGCCACAACTGGCATCAGCACAACTCTGGCCTCTTTTCACGTGCTTTCTCTCAACCAAGATTTTTAACCCAGAAGTGGCGACGCTTTCGCTTACCCCTCCTGAAGACCAAGAAAGCTCTCAGGTAGCTCCCCCTCAGACAGCCCCGCAAGCTACACTGGTGAAGACAAATTCACTTCAGATTATTTTAGCTCTTCTTTCAAGTAAAAAAGAAGACATTGTGTGCTCTAACAATCTCTTTCACCTTGGGAGACCAAACATCTTTAAGCACTTACACCTTCCAAAAGGTTTGCTTAATACAATATTTTTATTCTTTAGCAGGAATCCATAAGGCAGAGCCTTTTGGTTCATTGGTCCGCCAGAACCATTCCTCCAAGGAATTTCAAAAGCCATTGCTGAGACTGGTGGAACTCATCGCTCCCCGTTTCCCCTCATTGTTTTGTCCCCCTGTGGTTTTACTTCACTGTTAGAACTGGCTTTCACCCAGGCTCCAAGGCCAGGACAGCTGCAGCCTGTAAAGAAAACTCTTTGGTGCAGCAAAGCAACGCACAAGCCACAAGTTCCAAAAAAATAAAAGCTGTGCCGTGAGCAAGGGAGATGACAAAATGCAACGCCTGAACTCGCTGCGCTCACCAGACACCTCCCCTATTCTGTATCACATGCCCAGCCCACCAGCATACCCTCTGTCCCCACTCCGCAACAAAATACACAGGAAAGGAGAAAAAAGTATATTAAGCATTAGACAAGACAAGGTGAAGATGCACCTGAAAGCAGAAATCACGTTATTCCGCCTTAAACACCTTGAAACTACTGGGGGAGGAAACATGGGCTGAAGAAATGTGGCGGTGCCAAACTTGTGGGGAAATACAGGGAAAACAGAGCCAGGGACAACACTGTCATGACTGTGGTGTCAGCGGGATTCAACTACACATGGTACAGCAGCGACTCCAGAAACGCCTGTAGATTTTCTACCACTGAAATCTCTACAGGGGTAATTCACTAGGCAGCGCCCCCCCTCCCAAAACACACAAAAGCCCCCAACTCTGACCACCTAAGCAACACATTCTGTCTAACTTCTGTCGTGAGCTGCAATTCCCAGCCCCCAGAAACACCACTTACCATGAATTCTGCTTCATGTTTCGGCAGCAGCTGCCACCACACGGACCTTTTCTTCAGTTGTTCTATAACCCGATGCAAAAATTTTGGATAGGAACAGCAACAGCACCAAAAAAAAGGAAATAAAATTACTTTACAAATAACAGGAATCTCACCTGTTTACCAAATAATGGCTCACATATGTACCATCCACCGCTGTAAGTATATAGATTTTCTTCTACATGAAATATAACCAAGGGAAAGGATTACAACAACTGAGAGGAAAAAACTACCTGCTGTCAGCTTGCTCTTGTTACAAATTAGAACATTTTCCTCTGTTTGAAGATGACGTTTCAAGGTATTAACTTGCAGGAACAACATGAAAAATGTGAGATTTCCTTAGGATTTACCCAGTCACCCCAGAGAGACCGCAAACCACCCGAGGGCGTTTGGGGTGTTTGTTTCTCTTCCAAAGGGTTGTGCGATGAGACACTTAGTTTGACTTCAATCACTGCTTTATTCAGCTATTTGTTGCAATTAGAGGCTGTAAAATTATACAAAATTGGGGGTGGGGTGGAGACGGATGAGAGTAAATAGACAAAATATTTCTGCAAAAAGAACAAAACGTAAAATACACAGACAGAAGTGACCGCAACTCTTTACACTGAGCATGCTGGTCCCAGAGAACTGGATAAATAAAACGAAGTGTAAAAAGCAGCAGTACCAGCCTGAGATGACGTCATTTAAAGCCAGGCACCCTTCCGCCGGCAAGGCCGGGGGCGCCGCGAGCCTGTGGGGGTGAGCGGGATGGGAAACTGGGCTGCGCCGGGACGGACGAGGCTCCGTCCCCCCGCGCCGGGGGGACACCGAGCCCGCCGGACGTTCACCCAACCGCTGCTCGTCCCTGGGTTCTTCTTGTCGGCGACCATCTGAGCTCTGGGGAAAAAACGTGATCTTTAGGTACAAACATCCCCTTCCCCCAAACAGAAAGTAGGAGCACGGCCCGGCATGTCAGACAGCGCCCACAGGCGCCCCGCGGCGCCGCTGCTCTGAGGGTAAAACACGCCTTTACAGGGGATGTGTGGGCCTGCGGGCTCCCGCTCCCGGCTCCCCGCCCTCCCGCCGAGCCCTCCCCAGCCCCGCGGGCAGACCCCGCCTCGCCGCCCCCCGAGCCCCGGCCCCGAACCGCCTCCGAGCCCCCACTGGCGCTCCCGCTCCCTCACCCAAGCCGCCATGACAGCCCGACCAGCCGGAAGTGGCGTCACAGCGCTTCCGGTGGCGACATCAGCGCGCCGCCCGTCACTTCTGTCCTGCCGCCTGCGCGCTGTTGCCGTTGCCGCCGCCGCCTGGCGGCGCCGCCCCGCGGGGTCTCTGGGGAGGCCGGTGGGGCCGGGCCGGGCCGGCCTGTGTGGGCCGTCGGAGGCCGCCGCAAGGACGCACGGCGCATGCGTGAAGCGCGCGGCTCGCTGGCGCCCCCTGCCGGCCGGCCCGCGCACACCCCGCCCTGACGCATGCGCTGGGGCCGGGCCCTGGGGCCGCAGCCGGGCCCTTCCCCCGGCACCGGGCACCGCCGGCCGGGCCCCTTCCCCCGGCACCCAACTGGCCGCGGGCCCCGCTCCAAGGGCCCCGCCAGCCCCCAGGGCTGCCCCCAGCAGCGACCCCGGCCTCCCCTCAGCCGCCCCCTGTTGACGGTGGCGCCTCGATGTTGTCAGTGGTAGATTCATTTCTGGAAAGTGCTTAAGGAATACGTTACAAGATCTCCCTCCGTTACAGAAAAGGGAGTTTTTTCAGCATCTTTTGGTGCGCAAAGGGATGAGGGGTGGTGGGGACGGCAACCAGATTTTATTTTCTTTCAAAACCTGCCGCAGGTGGAAGGTGCTGCTCTCGCTGTGGCAGGTCGGGCACAGCAGCGCACTGCGGAACGTGTAATCGGGGCACAAAGGTAAAAATTCAGGGTGAGGAATAGCCTGAGAAAAGAAAAGCAGCAGGAAAAGCCAAGGAGGACGCTGAGGGGCTGTGGGAGCCCCGGCCCGGCTGGAAGGAACAGCCTGGGCTTTAGGCACGGCCTCGGGGATGGAGAAATGTGTTCCTCCAGCCCACAGCAGAACAGGTGCTTCTAATCACCACCTTTAATTACCGAAACTGGTGTCAAAGCAGAAGGGACTAGAGGTGTCTACCTATAGCACAGCACACTATGGAGCATCTGCAAAGTTAAAAAAACTCCACAAAAAAATTGAACAACAATAAAAAGCCCTGAGAACGAATGTAAAGGAAACTTGGCTTCAGGAAGAGCGATGTGGCTCTGAGGAAGGTGGAGTGGATCCATCAGTCACAGTCGCAGCTTGGGAACGTGCTCTGCCGACACGGCAGCGGCCTCGGCGCTTCTGGCTGGCTGGGCAGGGTGATCCTCCCAGGAAGGACAACGCGGAGAGGAGCTGCCTGATCCAGCAGTAGGGTTGGGTTCATTTTAGTTGTTTTCTTT
The DNA here is from genome assembly GCF_028500815.1 of Rissa tridactyla. NCBI lineage: Eukaryota > Metazoa > Chordata > Aves > Charadriiformes > Laridae > Rissa > Rissa tridactyla. Next base: position 47,889,363 of record NC_071474.1, on the reverse strand, counting down.
AAGGCAAGCGTTCAAGTACAGAAGGAATCGGGTGTCAAAAAGCACTAGGTTGGAAACAGAGGGAAGATGAAGTGCTGTCCCTCTTCTAGGCAGTGAAAGATTGAGAGAACTATGGGATAAGCATGTGTATAATGCACCTTTTATGATGAACTACCATGACTGAAGTGAAACAGCAAATTGTAAGCAAACAAAGGGAGAAGCAGAAAGACATGGGTCTAACTCAAAGATGCCTCCACCTCCACACAAGAGAAATCCTGTTTCGCTAAGCATAAATGTCCTTCCTCTTGTTATTGTCTACGGTGGTTTACAGATCACCAGCATCGCTGTATGTAACAAAACATATAGAGAGAGAAATAACTTTATGGACCTACAAAATATTATATTTTTGAGCTCTAGGAGAAGCTCAGGCAAATCACATAAGTCTACCAACGCTTTCCACAGCACACTGTACTTAGGCAGACGGTATCCCCCTCGATGTAGCTTTTCAGCGCGGGCACCAGCAGGACGGCACCTGCATCCACCCGTGCCTTGGAAGAGCAGAAAATTACCCTCAGTGGAAGCCAGAGGTCCCTCAATTACCGGCATTGCAAAGCGCTGGGAGTACATGATGATATTCACTCATCAAGTTGATGACAGAGGTTTTTGCTACTGAGGCGATGACGAGTAAATGGTCGAAAAATGTGCAACTACAGTGTTCCTGTCCTGGGGAAAACAGCAGCAGCCATCAGTCCCTGCGAGGACGTCGGCTGATCTAAGGAGCGTTTTTCTGAGTCAGGGAAAAGCAGAGGCAGCGGCTCCACTGAAGGGAATGCGCTGTGAAGCTGAAAACCCTGCTCCACACAAAGGAGCTGGCTGTTCTGCACGGCCGGTCAGAGCTGGACTCGGGTGCATAACAGCAGCATGTCAAAAGTGGCATTCAGTGATTTTTAATGAAAACAACCACCTTTCAGTGATGCATCAGGTGTTGTAGGACTGTTTTTGTCCAGTTATTGTGCTGCGAGCGCTGCAGGCTGCGGTGTTATTGTGTGCTACCACACGGTTGCTGGTCTATGTGTGACCCCGAGTCTCTGCCATCGCACAGCTGGTGTTGTAGCTGGATAAGCAGTAACTCATGAGAGCGAAATCCAGAGCATAAAACCACGTAACACACCGGTTGTAACAGCCCTTTGCCCCCAGAGTACAAATAATACTGGAACCTGCTGAATTCAAGGAAACCTCTGGAGCAACTTACAGCCTAATATTAATAATACTGGAGGCAGAAACTGTCTGGAGAAGCCGGAACAGCAGAGAAAGGTGCTCCAGGAAGAGGAGCACTGGGGACCTGTTGCCCTGACCCCCATTACTGGCAGTACGAATAACAGCACGCCTCCTCGCCACGAGAAACGGGGTTTCTCCGGTTTGGAGAGACGAAGGCAGCTGTCAGTTGGATCCATTTGATTTTACTACTTCAGTCAGTTTACCTTTCTGTCTTCTCTTGGAGTTACAAACGTTGTCTCTTTTCCTTTTCACACATGCAATCTGATAACAAAACAAAACAGAAACAGTGAAAGCAAAGCTAAGCCGGGAACAGTTCGCAATCTCCACGTGGTTGGAATGGCTTATTCATCCCCCTGTGCTAGCGTGAGGAGAGAGAAATAACAAACGATTGTTACCCAGTTACCCAGGCGGGGACACCTCCTTCTGGAGGGGTTTCTGGTGATATCAAGGGGCCCCTCAACTGCGCTCCTTTATTTTATCCAGTTCATTAGGTATTATTCAGAAGAACCTGTTCACCCATCCTCTCTCATGTCACCTGCCACCAGTTGTTGTTGTTGGTTCCATCTCTATAGCAAATGGATAAACTTTGCATTTAATTTAAATGAGCTACTGTAACATTTAAGCATAATTTTTTTACCACCGTCTTTTTCTTTTTTGTTTTCCTTAAAGGAAAGGTCTTAGTACACCACTTGCTGTAATGCATTGCAGCCAAAACTTTCTGGAAACGGTAGACGTAGTGTTTAAGCTTTGGTTATTAGGTAGGGAGTCCCCTAATACCTCACTATACCATCATCCGTTGGAGTTTTGTTCTGGGTCAATCATGTTATTGCTTGCAATAATTCTAATGGGAAGAAAGGGAAATGTGTGTGTGATTCACTACTAGGCATTATTCAGCACTTGGTAAACATCCAGCACACGGCTCTTTCCTTGCTTCTCGGGAGCACTGGCGTGAGGCACCGCGAATCAACATTTTGGGGATGAGAATTTCATTCATCCAGCCCGTCCCCGGTCATCAGAACCCGCTTCGTGCAAAGCAGAGCAGCTTGAGAGCCCGAGCCTCAGAACCTGCCCAGCTGCCGGGTATGTTCATTTGGAAACCATCGGCCTAAATCAGCCTCCACGGAGGAGAAAAGCAGCGCTGAGCTCTGCCCCGGCCTGCGTTGCCGTGCCAAGTCATCGTGCTCCAAAAAAACAACTGGAGGAGACCCAGCCCTTCCGTAACAGTCTGGTGAGGGCTATCAGGAATCCGGTATTTATATCTTGCAGCAGAAGGAAGTGGTGGAAGAGTGAGGATTCGGAAAACGTGCAGGACATAAAATCGCATGTTCTTTTAGAGGGTGGTGGCACCACACTCGCCCACGGAACGCAGCTTCTTAATGACATTCTTAGGTGTCATTGAGACAAGCCCCTCAGCGAGGGCTGGGTGGCATCAGTTGTGTCATTTTATAGAAAAAATAGGTCAGATCTATTCCTGTGACTCACACTTATTTCTAAAAAATACAGGCTTGGTTATCGAGGGTTCAAGTTCCACCTTCTTTGCTGAGGAACAAAAGACTATCAGACAAATCCATAAGGTTTTCCTGGCTGAAAAATCATAGAATCACAGAATGGTTTGGGTGGGAAGGGACCTTACAGGCCACCCAGTGGCACCCCCTGCCCTGGGCAGGGACACCTCCCACCAGCCCAGGTGGCTCCAAGCCCCGTCCAACCTGGCCTTGAAGTGAAAAATGCACACTCTTACCTGTGTAAGTGCTGTGCTGTGCCACGGTAAACCCTGGGAAAATCGGGCATTAATGGCGAGAAATTGTCTGTAAAATATTCCCTGACGTGCTGGGTTATGTTAGCACGCATCGGCCGAAACAGGTCTTCAGGCCGTGGCTGCAGCGTCACATTACCAGGGTATGAAGATATCAGTGTATCGCTTTGTCCAAGCAAACTTTCAAGCTAAAAAGCCCCTTTGGTGTTTCCCCTCCCATCAAAAAAAAACAAAAGACCCCCAAACAGGATTAGTTGCATCAGTCAGGATTATTCTTAGAAAATCGCATTCAGGGCATTTGTGTCTTAACAAGTTTGGGTGAAATCAGAAACTAATGAATTCAGCGAGTTTTGCTACTGGCATTCTCCCCTCCTCCCCCCCACATTCCCCTGAGGGAAAAGCTCCGTATAGGCACCGGATCCTGCGGAGACACAGTGCTGTGGTTACATCCCTGTGCTCAGCAGCCGTCACTCCTCTCTTTATATATGCACACGTATTTGGAGCCAAAAAGGGTGACTGAACTCGCACAAAGAAAAAGCTTCTCTGGCTTTTGTATTTTCTTGTGCCGACACACGCGTCCATAGGCCCTGCAGAAAGCACTCTGAGCGTTTCTGGGCTATTGCTCATTACAGCAAGTATTAAAAAGAAAAAAAAAAAAGAAAAAAAAAACCCAACCCAAACTGTCAGACACAAGAAATATTTGCCTCGGCCCAGTATCGGCGTTGCGGCAGGAGAGGATGGGATTAATGGCTGCTGGCAGGCTGCGCGGCTCAGCTGAAGCAAGTGCTGCGGGAAGACGGAGGGCTCCAGCAGGCCCAGAGACATAGCGCGCAGCAGATGCCTTTGCTCTGGGTTCTCTTTCTCTCCCCTGGTGTGATAACGATCCTGATTTATTAGCGAAGATACAGCAGCACCCTCTTCCCAAGCGGTGTGCTGTCTCTGCAGCCTGCCTGGGTTCTTATTAATACTCTTCATCCCTCCCCTTTCAGAACGAGCAACAGTACGAGGCGGAGGAGAAGCTGTTGCCTAGAGATCAGACCGTGACGTTGATACCCAGGCCATGCTGTTTTGCCAAGCATTGTTAACCAAACCCGTGCGATTTGGGCGTGGATTATTTGGTTGTAAGCAGGTTTATAGGGTGGCAGTATTAAAACAGGCAGGAAGGACACACGGCATCGGTATTCCTTCGCACGCAGGCACGATCGGTTCAGGTTTGTGATCTGCACGCTTTAAGGTGCAGCAGTTTTCACATCCCGGGCTCACTGTAAAAGTGTGAAATATTTTCCAGAATCAGATTTGGATTTTAAACTTTGGCTTTCCTAGCAGTATTGTTTTGCTTCTCCCATCCTTTGGTGAATCCCAGCCAGCCGTGGGCTGCTGTCTGGAACCGAAGTGTTGCACGACATTCAGGACCAGTGACAAACCCTGCCGTGCGGCCAGCTCGCTCGGCTTTCGGCACGCGGCAGCGTGTACACCAACAGCACCCGGCTTCTAAACTGCACTGTTTGCATCCAGCACTTCGCACACACAGGATGAGCCTGTAACACAAATGACAGCGCCCCGTCTCCCGCTCCTTTATGTAATCTCTGCCTCCACACAAACTCGCGGCGGAACAGGCTCCAAAGGGACGCCCCAGTCACTCAGGACTTGCATCTTGCTCTCCGGCCATGGGCTAAATCAAACCCTGAGGCACAGAACACGTGTCGGGTGATGCAGACCGGCTCCCTCTCGTCTGGTGCAAAGCTAATCTTGCTGATTTTCTGGGCAGGATCCCTGGCATCCCTCCGGTCTGTCACTAAGCATCAAGCCCAGGCCCGTGAACCAGCCAAGCTTTAGCATCGTGAAGTTACCAAAGGATAATCCAAAGCATCACCCAAAATGCCTCTTCTGTCGGACAAATCCAGTTCTACATCCGTATACCCCGTTCTTAATGTTCTTACCCTGGGCCAAGTTTAGGCTGGTGGAGCCTTTCTTGAGGAAAGCAGGGTGACGGCTGGCATCTGACAAGGGAGACAGAGCCCGAGAGCATCCAAGCTGAACAGCGACTTGATCTCCACCGGCGGAAGCTCCTTCCCAGGCACGAACCACTCGGGATTCATTCACGTCACTGGGTAAGATTTTGGTTTCGGGTATATTTAAGCTAATTGCTTGCTCTGGCAGTGCGTTTCTCTCACTAAGCTCAGGTTGTTAAAGGTCTGGAATGAAATTTAGATGCAGCTTTTGTAGACAGCTCATTATGAGAAAACAAGAAGTACAAGGACGCTGAGCCATTTGAAAGTTGGGAAAAGCAGGCACATTTTTACTAAATTATTAATTGTAATTACTAAATATACACACCGTCCTAAGCGCAGGGCGCTAGCCCAGACTTTTGTTGAAGAAAAGCTGCCTGGGTGGGACAGCAGGATGGAGGCCACATAGCAACCCCCACCCGCAGTGCAACAGAACACACACCTGAAAGCTCCTTCTGGAGCACCTACAAAAGGCGTCACGAGCTGCAGGTATCCCGCAGACACGCGCTGGGACCCCCTGCCTCCACAGGGATCTCGCTGCGACCAGCCATTTTTGTCAGCTCGAGATTTTTTCAGCTCGAGAATGTCAGCGCATTCTTTGTGGGACTGCGCCTCGAAACTGCTGGGGAGCAAAAGGCGATGTGAGATCCTGCTTCCCGAGCGACGTGTCACCGCGAGAAAACACCACGCAACTGCTCTGGGCCCTGCACGCACTGCCAGCAAGCTCCAGGTGGAATTCAAGATGTTCCCTTTTCATCCGTAAAGCACCGAGTTCGTTAGCAGCAGTGGCTGCCCTTTCCCTGCGCCAAAACGCTGCAGCTGAGAGCAGAGAGAGAGAAATGAGTTTGGGGCATTGTTGGTGTGAGGAGGAGGGAGCTGATGGCAGAGAATTCTTCATGGAGCTGCCGCAGCCCTCCGATTCCTAGCCAAGTTGGCTAAAGCCAAAAGGTAATAGTCTCTACGTGTGCTGAAATACTCATCAATATTTCATCGGTTGTAGGAAAGTATGGCCCAAGGGAAAAAAAAAAAAGTAAGTATTCCAACACCAACATTGGGTTGATACAAAAATACAAAAGCTGTTATGTATTTTAATGTATGGCACAGGCCTTTCCACACTTGCAGAACTTAACTGTCACCGCTTAAATCACAACTACATTTGCACTGTTGTTAAAGTTGGGCCAGAGCCCTACCTCTGAGTCTTAAATTGTCTCACGTCCAAACCGTTCAGGGTGCAAACACGCCTTAGAGCACTCCCAGCCTCAACATTGCTGGAGCTGAACAGGCCTGTAGTGGCTGCCACATTGGGAAGCTGCCTGGATGCAGAGCGAACAGGTATGTAACGATGTTCCTTAGCTCCAAATGTCTATTTAAAGACTGTCCCTGTTCTAGAGGGTTTTGGCTTCTTTGTACTTTCTCCGCCTCCACCCATTTCTCCCTGTCTAACCATGCCCTGTCTCTAACGGGAAGGAATTTTCTCCGCTGTCAAAGTCCCTTCTTTTGTCCTTATGCTAAACCTTCATTATTGCGTTATTCTCTGCCGATGCGCTTGTCTCCAGACCCGCACTCTGCCTGCTACCCACATCACCCAGCTGCTAATCCCCACCGGTCCCAATTCACCGTCCCACTCACAATTGCGCTCTGGGCGTCCGTCGCGAGCTGCTCGGTGCCGTCAGACCCCGCAGCCGCCTGGCCCCGGCTCCTGCTGGCCCCCGGGCAGTTTGAGCTCTCGCTATGCAGCATCGGAGTCCAGTGAGACGCACCCCGTGTCGCAGGCCAGGCGTGATGCAGAGTGTCGGCGTTCTGGTGCAGGTCTCCGCGCGGTCTCGGAGGAGTGGGAAATGCCGGGGAGCTCCGGAGCACTCCCAGCTCTCCCAGCCTCACTCTCCCAGCTGGCAGAAGGGGAAGCAGGAGGCATCTAGAGGGAATTTGGGAGGACGGAAGGGAGGGAAGAACAGGGCAATGAGATGGCAGAACTGAACCCAGTGAAAGGCAGAACCTTCCCTGTTCTCTAACATGCAGCTATTTAAAAAAAAGGGGGGGGAGTCATTACATTCCCCAATGCCCAAACTCCTTCCCACGCAGCAAGACACCTGCTTCAGAGGGACACCCCTGGGACGAGTCCAAAGAGGCTACTCCTGCCTACACTGGCTGTGGCCAAAGTATATTTTTAAACAAATTGCAAGAAACTGTTGTTCATTCACAATTTTTTTTTTTTCATTAACAGGCAAGAGAAAATAAGCGTTCATCTGTCTAAGGGGAAGAAAAGCTGGTAATAAACTGTCCCATTAAAACAAATTACCTGGATCTGCTCTCCAAAGCTGGCAGCCCAGCAGTGTTTAAGTCTCCTATCTGCCCGTGCTTGGCTTGTTATTTCATTACGACAGAGATAGGGATGACAATCTAATTACATTGAAATGTGAATCTGGGCTTGGAACAGCACATCCCATACATGACCCAGGAGATACTGAGGGAAGAAAGAGTTTCTAGCATGGAAAGAGACAGCCACTTTCATTTATTAATGGTTTTTCAAACAAGGGACGTCTTGGAACCTGTTGAGGAGAGATATACCCGAACCGTAGCGACTGTGTCTAACGGGGTTGTGTGTAAAGCACTCAACTGACCACGAGCCAAGGAGAGAATCAAAGGTTTGACCTTCTTCAGTCCTGCTGCCTGCCTCGATCATGGTCTCGTTCCTGAGCAGATGGAGAGGAACACACGTCTCCGAACTACCTCGTGACTGGGAAAAGGTGCCTTTTTCTCTCCACTATCATTACCTGTCGATGCCTCAAAAACAGTAAGGCCTTAAACAAGGTGTTTAGTTAAAGTAACATGCCCTCGTTATTGAAACGGGGGCAAACAGAGCGCTGAGCAGCCAGCGGGTACAGCAGCAATCCTCTGTCACCTCCATCCTCCTTTCCACGGTTAGACCACAGTCACTCCCGTTAGAAGTGCAAGAACCATGAAAGCCTCCAGGGAGCCTCCTGCACAGTCTGTTAAATGCAGCTGCTCCAAAGTCTCAGCCCATCCCACGGCTGCAGTGGCGGCTTCCCTGCCCGCAGCACCCCTGCTGCCCGCAGAAAACAGGAGGGAGAAGATCTCCTCTCTGCCAGCCCTTACCTGGGCAGTGCTCACGCTGCCCAGGTGCCACCTCGCTGCCGGCAGTCTGCTGCTTACCTCCGGTCCTTGTCGTCCCTCTCCTCTGTTTGAGCACCGCGCAAGTCTTCTGCCGTGCTTGACTCCGGGTTCGTTATGGGGAGACAGCTACTTACACCAGCGCCGGCGCTGCCAAGGGCTAACAGAATAAACCTGATGTGCGCAAGCCCGGGCTGAAGTGAGAGGAAGACAGCTAAGGCTCAGGATACTGGAAGTTATGTTTAAAAATAAGAAACAAAAGCAAAGCCTTTCCTGTCAGCTCTTACAGTGCTTCAGGAGAACCAAACGTTTCCCTGGGCAATAGGAGACGAAGGGGTGTTTCTTACGGCAGCGCTCCCACGTTGGCGGGAGGCAGCCCTGTAACCAGCTCTTGGTGTTACCTTTGGGGATGTCAAGGCCTGAGGGAGCTGAACAGCTTAAAAGTCACTTTCTGATTCTTTGCACCATCAGATTCCTCTCCGACTCGGGGCCGAGGTACACTGAGAAGAGATCACAGAAGACAGTTTGATTTCCTGAAGCTATTGGTGAACCTGCCCTGTTGATTAGCGGAGATGCAATATCCCAAACCGCAAAGTTGGTTCAGTTTTCCAGCGTTAAATTCCCCCTCCCTTTTTTTTTTTAAATAGGAAAAAGGTAAGCTGAACACTACTCCAGCACCATTTCAAGTCTGTCTGTCCCAGGCTGGCAATCCTCTTAGCATTTACTGTCACGCCAGGAAAAGGATTTGACACATTCTATATAGGAAATGTATTTTTATGGCCAGGTAAAGAGCTGATAGCTGTTTGTCCCCTCGAAGATCCAGGCAAGCATTCGCGGCTCTGAGAAACCACCTTCTCGATTCCAGTCACAGCCATGCCAGACCGGAGCCCGCATCTATGTCGAAACATGTTTTCAGCTTCTGATTGAGACGGAAAGGCGCTGGGTCGCATTCGGCTGGATGTACGACTAAGGAGCCACACTGGGCCAGCAGCTACAGAAAGGCGTTAGGAGGGAGGACTGGAACCAAATTAATCTTTCCAAGAAATTAGCTTCCCGTCTTCTAATCAAAACTGGATTCAAGCCTTTGGGCTGGAAAAGGATCACGCTAATACATTTCTCACCCCTCTCACTTTTGAATAATTTCTAACCTCCAGATGAGGTGAAGGGTCTGACGGAAGCGGCGTTGTGCCATCGCAGAACTGACCCGCGCACAGCCATCGGACCTTCCCCCACTGCGACCCAGCTCCAGCCCGTTTGCAGGCGGGGGAGCAGGAAGAGGGAAAAGAAGTAGGTAAAAAAGTTACATGAGAACCATCACAGTCGGACACAGACTCGCGAAGCAGGCAGGGTTCAAGTCACATTTATTGCTGTTTGGGGCAGGACTCTCAGGCGGCCGTTAGCAAAGCCCTGAGTACGCCGATACTTTGAACGGGAGACTTCAGACAGAATTTTTTGAATGTTTAGATACAAAACGTGCCATCACCGCAAACGCACAACCACTTGCTCCCGACCCAGCTCCGACGCTTGCGTGACCTCTGCTTCTTTTTTAGGGGGTGGAGAGGGGGGGCTGGGTTTCCAAGAAATGTGGGATGCAAAAGGAGTCCCGTTATTCCGAGATTGTACTGGGATAATTTCCAATGACCTTTAACCTTTTCAGACCAAGGGACTTACGTCTGCTTACACTAACAATAAATTTTGATCTCGGTCTCCGGTTTGGCAAATTAGGAATCTGAAATCCGAATTACTCTAACGAAAAGCAAAATGTTTGTTGATGCAGTTTGTGGTCGGAGCCTGGCCATTGAAGCCAGTGGAGCCCCAGTGCCCTGCGCAAAGGAACTTCCGCGGTAGAGTAAAGGCGAATTAAGGGGAGGCAGCTTCCAGCTCAGCTGAGGAGCGCAAAGGACCAAAATGCCTGTTTCTAGTACATAAGAGCTGCGATTACAAGCTCATTATTTAAGCAGTGTACTTCTGATGTTTAATCTTCCTGGGTTCATTCAGACACTTGTAAATCTTTCTGAAAGGATCCTCAAAAACTCGGCAGGCCTGAGTAATTTTGAATATTTTATTCTACGTTCCTCGGAACAGATTTAAATAAATTACATTATAACCTCTGTATTTTAATAATTGTAAAACCTGCAGGGAAAGAAGTAAAACCACTTCCCACTTAATATGAGTTTACCAACATAATCCATAACGTTTAAAAAAAACCAACACCAATAAACCCATGCAAACACTCTCCCCCTTGATTTTGAGAACAATTTACGTTTCTTAGCATAGCTTTTTTTCTGATTTAGCAAGGTAATGATATGGAGATGAAATCAGCAGAAATACTACAATAACATTATTTTCTGTGTTGTTTATGAGCTAATGGCTTGAGGCTGTGAAACAGCTTTTATGTCGGGCAAGATGGAGCCTGGCTTCCAAGCAGGGAAAAGCACAATGTCGTTCATCAGATTAAGCAGCTCCTACCTGCTAGTGAGGTATTCAGCTCCTTATTTATTCTTCTTCCAGGAACTTTGTTTCCTTGTATTATAGTTGGTACCCTTGTGGTCAATGAAATCCGCCACACTTAACCCTCCTGCTAGGTTCTTTCTTCTCGCCATTATCCTGCCCAGCAATTTAGTTCTTTCTTAGGCAATAAATTGCTATAGAATTAAATTAGTATTTCTGTAGAAATTAGTCATAGAGTACAGGTAATATTATATGGGGCCTGATTAAAATATTCTTCTGAACAGAGCACGACAGCTATATTCAACTCAATAAAAGCGATATAGTTCTCTTCAGTCTCTTGGGGCCAAATTCTATTACCTGAGTGTACAACTAGAATGATTGTGCTGGCCCCGGAGCTGCTGGGAGGGCTGGAGCCCCTCTGCTGTGGGGACAGGCTGAGAGAGCTGGGGGGGTTCAGCCTGGAGAAGAGAAGGCTCCAGGGAGACCTTCCAGCCCCTGCCAGTCCCTAAAGGGGCTCCAGGAAAGCTGGGGAGGGACTCTGGAGCAGGGAGGGGAGCCATGGGACAAGAGGGAAGGGTTTTCCACTGAAAGAGGGGAGATTGAGATGAGATCTGGGGAAGAAACTCTTTGCTGTGAGGGCGGTGAGCCCCTGGCCCAGGTTGCCCAGAGAAGCTGTGGCTGCCCCATCCCTGGAGGGGTTCAAGGCCAGGTTGGACGGGGCTTGGAGCAACCTGGGCTGGTGGGAGGTGTCCCTGCCCAGGGCAGGGGGTGCCACTGGGTGGCCTTTAAGGTCCCTTCCCACCCAAACCATTCTGTGATTCTATGATTCCACTGAAATCCCTACATGTTTTACTCTTAAGAATTACTCTAAAGAATATGCATTTGCATTAGTCTCATTGTTAATTCTGAGATTCAGTGGGACTTGTCCAACCCTTGCTAATGTCGCAAAATGTCTCAAAAACATAACAAAATAAACCAGCTCTTTCATTTCTAGGAATTGCACATCTTTTTCTTCTTTACTAGTACGATCGCACTGACCTGACGGCCGGTACTTCAGTTTTAGCTTTAACCCCCCGAGCCTGAAAGCTGGCCCACAATGGCTGAAGGGCTGTTATTAAACAACCAGCAGTAACTAAAGGAACGCATCTGTCTCCCGGGAAGATGCTGGGTTTGAAATAAAGGCGGTGGGAGAGGAAGAGGCACACAAAGCAGTGGCTCCGTTCACCACGGCTGTGGTGTGGTCAGGCTGCTGCCCCCCAGCAAACATGGTGACCTTTTATCTTGTGCTGTGACGTGAAGGTCTCTCCCGCTCCCCGATGCTGCAGACTAAGGGATCTACCAGTCTTCTGCGTGCTTCTAAAACTCTTCTATCAACAGGGGTGAACTCTGAAGGTTTACAATTACTAGCGGGACCCAGAGGCCTGGCCATAAGGAATTACTGCAATTTTGCTGTTTCCATGGCACTGTGACAAGGGGAATATAGAGTTAAGATTTAAGGGGGTGAGAACAGACTTCTCATATCTCAATGGTTTACTCACCTAAGAGTGACCACAGCCCACGGCCACCTGGCACCAGGATCCCAAATCCAGCAGTTCTTGGGCAGTCCCGGAATGGAGATTCACTTGTGCAACACCTATAAACTGATGCGTTTGTACCGTCTGTTAGCTTTGTTCTCCAGGAAAAGTAAAACCCCAAATTGTTTCACTGGGTGATGAAAATCAGCACTGAATGAGACACAAATGAGGAATTGAGGAATGTAATAGAACTGCAGATTTAATTGTCCAGGGAACTGCCTGAAGTGTAATGGGAAGCAGGTTCCAGGTAAGCGTCCGCAGCACGCTGGAATACATCCCTGCTTTTCTTAAACAATGATGCCCTGCATATCTCACACCTTACTCTTACACAACTGCCACCTCACACAACCATATTAAATAACTTGGTTACTTAAATGTGGGTTTGGAGCAGATTTATTTTCTCTCTTTTTGCATATTTTCATTGTATTTCTCTGCAATGACCAGACAATAATGATAAAAGGTTTGTGACTGTGTCCGAGAGGAAAGAAAAGGAGTCTGTGATTATTTCCCCATTTTTCCTAAAAGGGGATGTCTGCGTCGCTTCTTAACCCTTGCAAGCAACCCCAAAATATATTTAGGCAGAAGCAAGTCAAAGTGAAGGCTATAAATAGCTTCCATTTCAAACATATGAAATGATAAACTGGAAAAAATAATGATTTGCCAAAAGATAATTAAGATATATAACCCTCTGTCAGAAAAAGAAAAAAAAAATGAGTAGGATGTAGTAAAAATATCACGAGAAGGTTCCAGTATGGTATTCTTTCTGTTCCCTCCTAATATGGGGACAAAGACTCCTTGAGAGACATCAGCTCTGTATTCAAATTAAAAACAACAGCTGCTCCCTTCTGTAACACAGCCATTAAATTAATAACTACGCAGGGGGCAGGGGTGCAAGAAAGCCCCCAAGCTCACGCCAGGACTTGACTTGCCAACAACGTCCCAGTGGCAAATAGTGACGCTGAGTCAGATGCGAAATGGATCTGCGCAAGCGACACAGGGCAGCGAAGAGCCTGGTGACGAACGGCGACAGCAAAGAGCCTGGTGACGAACGGCGCCGTGCTCCGCGCTGCTTGCTCTGCCTGGCAGGCGAGGGCTGGGCAAGGTCTCCAGAGGAACAGCCCACCTTTGGGGGTCCACGACAAGGACAGATCGAGTATCACCAATAGCTTTAATAATAGGACATACCTAGAATGTGCTGAGAAGTATTTCTGCTTCAACACTGCTTTTGTTGCCGAACAGTAAAACCAGAGTCCAGACCAACTTAAGGTGACCCCCATAAAACCTGAGAGGGGACAAAAAAATAAATCAGCTACCTGATTCTTCTCCTTGTCACCAGCAGTGGTTAATCTGCATTTTATGGTCATTCATCATCTTAAAAGTACAAGCACACAGCTGAAAACGAAAACATTACTGCAAATTGCCACCTGCCCACTAACTCGTGTAAGGAAGTGCATCTTCACTCTTAGCCCATCGCACGATGTTCTCTCACCACGGGAGCGGACTGAAAACCTGCACAGGAACTGCTGCTGCCGCTCACTCCACAGGAGATCATTTGCTAAGGCACTTCATTTCTCCTGATCACACACTAATATATTGGTTTAGTTTCCCTTTGTATTTATAGTTTGCCTCGCTTCTTGGCTTTTCAGGCACCGGTCCAGTATTACCTTGCTCGGTTCATGTTTTGCACATAAATAAGGCAATATTTTAACCTTTCCATCCCCTTTCAACCCATTTTTGGTCTACCAAAATAGACTTCAGCCTGGCCCGCTTCCAGTACAATCTTTAATCAGGGAGTTGAACTGCGTCCTGCAGAAAAATCCACGATAAGTATGTTACGTACAACCTTCAGGAGAAAACTTATGATTTAAGGTTATTTCATGGCACATTTTCTTAGCTTCAGAAGAGCTAGATTTACCTGGACAACTTTAACCTTCCACCTAAGTGAAGAATGAGCTGAAGTCCTTTCCTCTGGTTTGATTTATTGGGTGGTTTTTAGCCTGGTGTGTGGTGAGAGACAGGATTTCCTGAGCGCAGAGTAGCTTCAGGACAGGAGATCAGGACAGACCGAGCCCTTTTGAGCATCTCGACACCAGCGGAATTCTCGTTGGTAAACGGACCTGTAAATAAGGTGTGAAGAGACCAGTTTGTCTGCAGTTCTGCAGAGCAAGAGCACCAAGAGAGCTGGAAATGGTTTACATTTCCAGAGGACTTCATACCCATAGAAACAACCCCCTCAACCCCTCCAATATCCTTCAGCCGCTCCTTCACCATGCCGACAGACCCGCCTGGACTCTCCTGGTTTAATTCTTGCTGTCAGTGGTGCACATAATGATGTACAGTTTAAAACAGTGACACTGGAATATTTAGGTCTTTGAAAATAAGCTTAACATTAAAGAAGCTTTTCAGAGTATGCCACAAACGGTGGTTTCTGAAAACTTGTAAAAACATGAGCATTCCCCAGAATTCAGGGGACCCCAGAAGGTTAAATTAGCAAAACCGAACCCAGAAACTGAAGTGGCTGAAAACAGCAAGGAAAATAAACAACCAGCATTTCACCTTTCAGTCCAAGAGATGGAGACAAATAGGATACGCACAAATATGACCTTTGAAGTGAAGTTATGCAGACACTTCCACTCAGCTCGGTGAGTACGCCAAGAAGAAAACTGTACAGAAAGAAAAGTTTTGGCCATTTCTATTTTTAGGCTGGGAAGTTTATCAATGCTAGTTACTCCTGATCCTAAATGTGATCCATCAAGACTGAAACAGACCAAAACCTGTTGGTTTGAGCTAGCAGTCTTGTACTCTAGTACACGCACTCAATAAATTAACATTTCGGAGACATGGTAATTCTACTGTCTCCTAATTTCCGAGTTCTTGGCCTTAAAATACTAGCATTTCTTTCAAATTCCTTGCACTGACCTGTAAGTATAAGTGACCTTAATCCGATGGGTTATGGTGTTGGATGGTGATCAGCTAAACTCATTCTTAGGTTTATTTACTTCCAAAAATAAAGTCTGGTCTGTACCTGGTTTTATTTGTTGCCAGAAACAGAACAAAACCAGGGCTCCTGAATGCTTTTGTGAATCTTGCTCCCATCCAACACGTTCCCTGGCCACCTAAGGACAAAAGGCAGTGCTGACCCTGGCAGCCTTCGCTGCAGTGACGGAACCGTCCTGCCCTCCCCACACCCCCGAGGCAGGCAATGCTTCTCCCACCCCAACTACCCGGAGTGCTGGGGCTCGCTGAAGCACTGACGCGCTCTCTAATGTGCTAAACGTGTTCTAAATAATACCGGTGCGTTCGCATGTCATCCTGAATTGTTGCCAGTTTTGATTCTCTTACGAGATGATATTTAATCTCTCTGCCACTCGTACTTTTTCTCGGTGCTACCTTTCAGAGCTTCTGAACAATTTTACGGATGTTTAGCTTAAATTTTTTCTGCCTTAGCTTCAGGTCATCCTTCTCTGTCCTATCACCAGATGAAATGGATTACGCTATCCCACAGGAAAGGAATTAAGAAAGGAAGGGATATGCACTAGGTTACCTTGAAGACAGTCAGAGCCTCCGGTTATGTCTCCTCAGAGAAATCTCTTTCCTAAATTATATAAATGTAGTTGTCACTGTCATTCTGTTGCCAAAGTCTTTATTCCAATGCCCTCAAAGACAGAACCGGTCCAACAAATAGCACGGTTTATTATTGATCACCAGTGATTAAGTTGCTTTGAATAGCACAAGAGTGCTAATTTTCTCTCAAGAGTTTCACATTCTCTAACCTAAACAGTCACATCCTTGGGCTTCAAAAGAAAGTTTGGGCTGCTTCAAGAGAAAATTCTCCTAAGGATTGAAGCTGAGACTCTCATTACCATCTCCACGAACACCAGCTTCTCCCTAGCACGCTCAGAGCAGCAAGAAAGAGAAGAGGACGTCTTTTACAAGACGGATGACCCAATCAAGAAAAACTAATCTGAGCCTGATGCTACAAGTCCTTGTATAAAGGACAGAGAGCAACTAATCGGAGCAGAGACGCTGCAAAGCTGCCGACAATTTATTTCTCTCAGAGCTCATACTGCGGGGATACGTACTTCAGAGCTGTATCTTCCAGTAAGGAGAGAAGTATGAAAGACAGAGCTAATCCAATTGGCAATGAAAATAAATGCCGAGTAAACAACCTCACAGAATGTATAAGGCTTCTGAAAAGAGCCACAAATGAAGGGGCCTCATTGCTGTTCTCCCGAAAAATCAACTGGTTGTAGCAGAAGGATGGCAAGAAGAAGAGGGCCTTAAAAGAAGCCCTAATCCTGAGAAAATGGATCGAGTTGCAACTCAAACAGCTGAATGAGAAAGAAGTTATGGATTCTTTACTTGCATCAGATGATAAGGGAATTTCATACATTTTTTTACCCTAAGGAAAAAATGAGGCTCAGCAACCTCATTTGAACATATAAACAAAATCATTTGTTACAAACAGCGTGAGATCTACCTTATCAGGGTTTCAAGAAGTTGAAAAACTCCTCCTGATTGTTTTAGGATGAGATTAAGACTATCTAAATACCCCTCAGGTTTGTATTTGATGCAATCGTGACAGTTAAATCCCACAGAGGACTCCGAAACCTGATGCTCTGTGCAGCCCTGTCCTCGGAGGGACTTTACAGCCAGTCAGTTGTCCCTGGATCTCCTGCTGATGCAGCGTCCTGGCGTGCAGCCCTGTCTCAGGCACACGAGGTCCAGAGAGAGACGTGAAGACACATTGCTGGTGGGTCGCACAGCCCATCTCAAGTTGGTGAACCAGACCAAAGCAAGAACCCCCAAACTACCTTCTGATACCACATAGGGCCCCTCCGCAGCCAGCGGGGAGAGGATGGTGCCTCCCTTCCACGCGCTGGATCCCCCGTCGGTGGTAACCAATTCTGTCCGCAGACTGGAGAGGAAATTCCTTCTGAGGACGGTTCTGATGCCTAAATCATGTGCCTCAATCAAGTTGTCTGAATCTCAGCATATGAGGTCAGGAGATGAGAGCCCTGTCCTTCCATGGACTGAGAACTGCACAAGAGCTGGAAAGGCGAGGGGCTTTCAGGAACAGACTGTTGCGGAGAGCGCAGAGCAGGCTCTCGGAGGGATTAACTGTCATAGCTCCTCTGAAGCCGCTGGAGCGATGACAAGTGACTGACCATTTACCTCAGAGAGAACATCTATAGTTCTATGAACAGGACAAAAGAGATGTGTAAATGTGGCCTGTGTCAGACACACAGGTACCTCCGTAATGGTTCTCTACAAGAGCCCTCAAAAGGCAGGTGGATACTCTTAGAGACCGGAGAAAGGATGAGATGAGGCTCTTGCTATAACCCCCTGCAGCAATTCCCATCTTCCTACATCCAAAACTACCTGAAGAAAACAGAACCATAGGATTCCACGCTCTGGACGCAGCTTTTTGTGCTGCCTGCCAGTCCCACTGCTTACATAAATGTGCAAAACTGGCCAGAAAATTCATCTTCCAGCCAGCAGAAGGGCTACATTTTTGCCGGTGCTATCCCTCTTTTAATTCTGTGAATAGAATAGGAAAATATGAAATTCCTTTCTAGAACTGTGAAATCAAATGAAAATTCTTCCCATCAATTCCAGCAAACCCAGGATTTACCCTTAGAAGTGCTTAAAAAGCATGCAGGGTCTTTGTCCGTACACTGGATTGGATTTTCAGTTACTGAATGTAAGGTCTCTTATTAAGAAAGCAGGACATCCTCTGATAGCGTGTTCATGAAATATTCAGTTTATGACACAAAAGTAATACAAATCCGTAATGGTTCATGTGAGAACCACGACAGACAGTGATTACTATTAAATCAGTACTATTATTACTGAGACTAATAAACAAATAGTGTTTAGAATCAAAAGAAAACAATGAATTTTCGTAAGATGCTATTTAAGGGAAAATAGGCAATTTCTACATATGCCTTCTCCAGATAGGCCAGTCTGGCGGCAGGTGCTCTTGTCCCATACGCCTGTGGATTGGTAACGTTTGTATTATTATTCTGTGTGTCTGTAACTATCCTGCCACTTCCAAAATAGATCCATTTCTTTTTTTCTTTTTACACTGATACGAGCTTACAAGCTCCTTCTTCCTAGTTAAAATGAAACACAACCCTCATATGTTCTTTGATGTGATGCCCCAAACCAAGCTACAAGTTTGCATGCTAAAACAAAAAACATCGAACAGTAAGAAACTGTCCTGAGCCGGTTACCGACACTGACGTATTTGGTCATGAAGGCTCCAAAGCTGTTGATTTCCCCAACTGCAGCTCAGCCGATCCAGGTATCTCCAGCCAAGAACTCTTCTCAGCGGTAGAACCTGCCTTGCTCAGAGGACCCTGCCAAGGTGTACTAGTCATTAGAGAAATGCCCCGCTTTTGCAAAACCACCGTTTAACTTAGTCCAATAAATGACATATATTTAGCAATTGTTAAATAGGTATAAAAACCGCCAGGTCCAAGGTCAACCGAGGAAGAAGAGACAGTAACTCAGGAGGAGGGCTGGGACGGGCTCAGGGAAGGACACGGTGCCCGGGGCTGAGCTGGACCCACAGGGCTCCTGCACCACGGGGGGGGCAGGCGAGATGGATCAGAGCCCTCAGGGCCCGACACAGGTCTGAGGGGTTATTTGTAAGTCCAGTCGCTTCATCTAAGCCTTTACCTTGGAACGTGTGGGAAGAATTTTCCCACGTGTTGTAGCTACGTCTAAAATGTACTGGGGGAGAAGAATGAAAAGAAACGGTGCAAGCCGAGGTCTGGGGATCAGGACATCCAAGTTCCAAACCCAAACTGGACACAGACTTTACCACCTCCTTGGGGGGAAAAAGACATCTGGAGGAATTTCGAACCTTCACAAATAGATGTTTGTCAGGGCTTCACTAACACTACTAACAGCCCCTATGCCCACGCTCCTCTCGCTCCCACAGGTACCAGTTCACAACAGTGCCCAGATGAAATAACCATTTCAATTTTTTTTTTGTTTTACCGCTTTGCCTTGATATTGCATCTCAGAAAAAGCTCCATGCAATTTTCTTAGGTGTTTTACTCTCTGCACTTCAGCCCTTTCGCGGCAGCTCTGAAAGAGGGATCGCCGAGCCGGTGTTTCTCAGCTCCTAAGGAAAGCACAAAGAGCGACAGAGACGCTCATAGAAATAGGTCTCCCAAAACCAACAGGCATAAAGAACAAACTGAAATTTGGCTCTCGACAGACATATATCTAAAACAAGGACTGGTGAGATGAAAGGACAAAATGATGAGTGAAAGAGAATCTCCAGGGCCTTGTCCTCCTTTTATTTATGCCATCCCAAGACATTCCAGACAACAACGTTACACTGATAGAAAAAAGCCAAGTTTTTGTTTTCTTTGTGATTGTATGTGTCAGGCAAAGGGATGAGTTGTATACAAGAAATGTACAATTCTGCCTGAAATAGCCCATTTTCTTGCCTTTGAACAAGGCTGCAAGGTATTCGTTTAAGAGAAAAAAAGAATCACCAACTTCTGTTTATTAAAACAAAAAATGTTCAGCATCTTGGGACTGTAATGAGAACAAGAGGTTTATTAGCAAGCCTATTTTCTACTCAACAGTCTAACTAGTTTCCTGCTGCGCTGCTTCCCTAATAGGCCTGTGGATTAAATGCAAAGTTTCCTCTACTAAATGAGACTTCAGACTAATGCTGGAAAAGACGATGTATTTCGATGAAGAGAAAGGGTTTTTTTTAAAAAAAGTTGTTGTTTAAGCCCTTTGCTGCCCTCTGGTCCCCCTGGAGAATTCAGAGCCAGAAACAAAGACACAGAGAAACAGACTAAATCACTGGAGGCTGCGCTGGAACTTTCTCTGCGTATTTTGAAGACTGACATGGACAAAGCGGCGGTACGAGCGGCACACGAGAGGCCAACAGCAGAGTAAGTGCTGCAGCAAGTGCTATTAACTCCTTCTTCCTCCTGATACCAATCGAGCTCTGCCAGCCTTTTCGGGCTTTTATCAGACCCGGTATTTCATTTGCTTCCATAGACACTTGCCTTCTGCTTTTCCTCCTCCTCTCTTCTATTGCCTCTACAAATCTACAGGCTTTCATCTTGATGTTCTGCGGTTTGCCCCCCTCGACGCTCTGCCACTTCCCTGCTGTTCTCCCTTCACGCAGCCCAAATCTCTCTAGAGAAGTCTCGCACGCTCCATTTCTGTCTGGCACACCCATATTGGATTGCCTCACTTTCTCTCTTGGCAATGCCAAACCTCAGACCCACAAATAGTCCCCGGCATCATAATACCTATCGATAAAAGAATTTGTGCCACAAAACTATTAAGTGATTTTCATGACAGCTGAACCCGTAACTCCTGACTGTTGCCTGCAGGAACTATATGGATAAGATGGATGAAATATTAAGGTAAGTTTTAAAGAAAAGCTGTTGTGAACTGCACAGACTGCAGACTTTTCTATGCGGTATCACAATTAAGGGAGCTCCTCTCCAATTTTTTCCCATTTTGCTTTCTTAGTTGTACACGGCGCTGCTTGGCCAGGGAGGGGGTCCACCAACATCAAATTCGGCTTTTCCCAAAGTGGCAGAACACGTGCCATTGACTCTGCAGCTCCAGAAGACCGTTCCACAGACTCCTCCAAACAGCCACTGCAGGGAAAACAAACAGTTTACATCAATATACTCTGGAAAATGTTTGGTTTGATTACTGCTACTACTAGCAAGGAATTAATTCCAGGCTAACCCCTGGAATCGAGACACAGCTCCCTCTTTCTCTTTGCGCTCATATTCCTTTTTATGCCCTTATCATCCTAAAAACTCTCCTTGTGACTGTGCACCGAGAGCAAGGATTAAAGTTGCTTTCTGTGATGGTCTTTAAATCCGCCTCCGAAGCGCTGCTGCCCAGAGCAGACTCTGCCGCCCCGCAGACACAAACTCTCTCTCTGGTGGAGCCAGACACTTGGCTGCAGTGGGATTTTCAGCTCCCTCCTACATCAGCACCAAACTCCGAGACAAATCAGGGAACAGAGGGCATTCTTCCCCTTTACCTCTACCACAGCAATCGTTGTACGGCCAGTAAAATGTAACACCCAACATTTGTACCATCACAAAGATGAAGGGTTTTTGCTTACAGCCCGCAGAAGAGACCTGCTTTTTGTCTCTCCTGCTTCTGTCGCGTTTTCAGTCTGTGTAATGTGTCTCCTTAATTCAACACAATGCGATGAAAACGATACTAAGACAAATGCCATGGAGAAATCCTAAACCAGCCTGTGAACCAGCGGTGGCCCACACTGGCTGTACAGCAAAAGGACCATTATAAACTTCTATATTACTATTTCAGCCATAATTGGGGAAAAATTTTGTTGCATTTGAAGTTCCTGGAAGGGTTTGCTGCTTTCAGTGACCACAGTTTCAGCCCAGCGAGAGCTGACCTAAATCTAGAGTAAGGTGTAGAGAAGGAAACAGATTAAGATTCTAGTCTCAACTCCATCACGGATTTTCTTCATTAGTTCTGGTAAATCACTTTCATTTTTATTACTTCTACTTCCCATTCTCCATCTGCGAGATAAGCATCAGCTCTTTTTCACAAGGCACTGCAAGGCTTTTTTTTTTTTTTAATGTAAAATACAATGACACCTTCTGAGGGAAGACGGACAGACAATTGAATATATTTTCTTTCAGGAAAACAGCTTTAAAGAGCCAGAAAAATCTCTCTTTATGCCCACATGAAACGTTTCCTTTAGCTGAAAACCTACGTAGACTTTAGAACAGGCTGCAATGTGTGCTTAGATCTGCCAAGAAAGTCCTGGACAAACGAGAGTTTCAGATTCGAGTACTAATTTTCAAAGATTTTGCTTTTAAAGACAAAGTCCGTATTAGTCATTACAGGGCCTTTACTTTACCCGCATCATGAATAACACAAAGAAAGGCTGAAAAGACTAATTTCAAGATTATCTGCAGAGTTGTTTTTTTCTAAAAACTTATTGGAAATTTAGAGAGGAAGAATAATCGAGCGTATCCATTTCTCCTGAGGGGTCTGAATCCATGGCAAGGAAAGCAAGAGTTGCGTTGAACCTGGTATTTTCCCAGGGAGAGCAGTACGGATTTCACATGTCGTATAGAAAGGGAGGAACCCAAGGTCACTGTCCGCAGTTAGGAACTTGGATGTGGGAATAAGAGCTGGTTTCCATGCAGTTATTTTACCTGGTCTCTGTAAAACTATTAATCAACTTCAAAAGGTTGATTAATCAATGTAGAGACTGTTGAGAGAAGGATACATAAGAACTTATAAATTATTTTGAGGCTAGAAGCTGGTGTGAATAATCAGGCAATTCCAGGAATGGTGAAGATGAACCAAATCTGTCTTCACAGCACTTGAGAAAAGAGAGAAGTACAAGACGTACTCGCAGCCACCATCACAAAACACTAAGAGCTCGCTGTAAATTGAATTTCTCTTGGGGAAGTGTCACAACAACTTCATGAAGCTCAAGTTGAAGGCGACTGTCAGAAAGGCTGAGTGGGGTAGAAGCCATCGAAAATAACGCTCCTAATCCTTTACCTAGGTCTTGATATATCCAGATTTGGACTACAAGCTGCACTGGTGCTGTGGAAGTGCAGCGGTACCTTTCCCATATCCTTCATTTTCCCACCAGGAGAGCACAGCAAAGTCACCCATTTTCCTTTATTCCCCCTCAGAGCACGTCCATACCCACTGCGGTCAAGAAGTACTCAATCGTGGCACCAACTCCAACCTCGAATTTATTTTTCTAGCCTGCTCGTAGGCAGCAGTCTTCAGCAAAGGGAACAAAAGGATTTCTTAAGCCCCGCTTTCCCTCCGCCTCCTCTCTGATAAGAGCACAGACCACAGCCATACTGGACCCATACACCAGATTTCCTCTGGCCACTGGGCAGCTATGGGGAGTACTGGGTACAGCCACCACGCTTGGCCATCTAACCACTTCTTTCCTTAGAACCAAGCTGTATTTGGGTGACGTATTTAAATTCCTCTCAATTTTGGAACAGACTTGGTGGGGGCGTTGGAAATCTTTTCCTAAATCCTGAGTGAGGAATACACTAGCACAGCAATTAGGGCTCAGTTTTCCACTGGAGTAGGCTTGTTATAAATTTCCTAGCAAAGTTATTGTTTAGGTGACTAAATCTAGTCTGCATGGGAAAGCTGACAGATATTTCTCGTCACACAGGTCTGTCAGTAGTTTACCATTTCAGAACCATTTCCTTCCAGTTCTCCTTTATGGTCTCAGATATGGAGAGCTCCTGTCAAAACACAGTTCTGCCAACGCACTTTATCCAGATTTACAGCGTTAGCTACGCTGTAATCCCCCGCCCAAACACTCACTGGGCAGCGCACTTCCATCCACACAACTCCTGTCTTTGCCTGTCCACTTCTTGAGCCACCCCAGAGCTCTGCAGTTCCATTTTAGTCCCTATTTGGACTATGCAATTTATTCCAGGAGCAAAGATCTTGCACGCAGAAAGCCAGGTGTGTCCATTTGGCAGGATTCAGGAACTGATGTGGACTGAGGCTGGAACGGGATCTCCCAAATGAGCTGGACCTTGGACTTGCAGCCCCAACACTGAAAAGCCAGTGCTGTCCCTAAAAATAAGGGTTCTTCACCCGGTGTGTGGAAGCCAATCAACACACTGAGTCAAGATATTTGTCTTTATTTCAATTCTGCAGAACAGGCTGCCGGGCATCTGAGAGAGCCATGTTAGGAAATGCACAGGGTCTTTTACACAAAAAGATAACGAAGGAAAATCATATCAAAATAGCTGATTGGTCACTTGTAATTATAAAACAAAACCTCATTTGTGCATGTCCCAATTTCTGTCTGGGTCATTGCACTAAGGTGGTCTTACATTTACGTGTAAAATCTCCTCCTAGAGGTGTGATTTTCAGTATTAAAATTATCTAAGGTAACTAGAGGTTATACCTTCATCCTGTCAGCTACCACTAGGTTACTATTTAACTTGCTATTCTGTTGGGGCTCCACTTGGAACAACGGCCAGATCCAGGATTGGATTATTTATGTTTACGGGCTTTTTGTTTTAGGGACTTTCCATTCCTGTTGCTATGGTTTCAGAGTAGGCCATCACGGTTGCTCAATTTTGTGGATTTTTAACTCTCTTTGACATCACTAGGGCTCTAGCACGCTGCCCATGAGCTGCTCTCTACCTGTTGATAGAATCACAGAATCATAGAATGGTTTGGGTGGGAAGGGATCTTAAACATCACCTCATTCCCACCCCCTGCCCTGGGCAGGGACACCTCCCACCAGCCCAGGTTGCTCCAAGCCCCGTCCAACCTGGCCTTGAACCCCTCCAGGGATGGGGCAGCCACAGCTTCTCTGGGCAACCTGGGACAGGGGCTCACCGCCCTCACAGCAAAGAGTTTCTTCCCCAGATCTCATCTAAATCTTCCAGTTCAAAACCCTTCCCCCTCGTCCCATGGCTCCCCTCCCTCATACTGTCACACTCACTAGAAGCACTGACTATCAATCCCTGCTTCACAAGAACATGTCCTCCTGGATCCAGCCTTCAGAGAAGACCCTCAAGGACTTCTTCTCAAGGAGGTTGTTGCTTCCATCCTACCGTGGAATGAGCATTTCTCCCCACACAAGCCATTGCAGCTCAAACCTCTCCACACACCCAATACCAAGGCCGGTATCTGGCGCGGTTGGCCCTGCAATATTCCATCCAACCCATCAGAGCTCATTTTCCATCTCATTGTTCCGGGGGCTGGCCCCCCCGCCAACTCATCTCCGATGGTTCGGCAGCACCAGCTCCCCTGGGGGGCACTTTGTTTTCAAACGTCTCTCTCCAGCCTTACACAACACCAAGCTCTGTCATAAAGCCAGCGCGCAGAGGAAGATTTCTCTGCCTGCCCGCCACAAACGAGCAGCAGGCGTGTCTGGGTCTGAAAGGAGATGCCAGCGTCGTCTGCCTGCCCTCGTAAGCATCTCTGCTCGGGCTGACAGTCCCGGATCCTGGCACGCGGAATGAATCAAAATATCCTTCCTATAGAGGGAAAATCCTTGGTGGAAATACAAGCTTCTATTTTTACTCTCCCTGTGTTGAACACTAAGTAAACACACAGGAGGTCAAATCAGCTGGAGTTGTTCTTAAACGTGTTTTCCCTCTCCTTTCCACCCTCTACCTCCTTTTCACCGTATCTTTTCTTGTAGTGTATTAATAGTAGTGTAAGAAATACTGTACATCTGTTACCTGTTTCTCCTGCTCCCCTCCTCTGCATGAACAGGCAGACATGCCACGTTGTACGGAGGAGCAGGCACCACGCAGAAATGTTTTCAGCTTCAGGTACCTTAAAAAGGAAAGGAGACAAGTTTAGGGCAGTTAAGTCTGGAAGCACACTGCGTCCCCTTAAAACAGTCCAAAGAATATAATGATTCATAAAATGTGTGCACAGGGAATATTGCTTGAAGTTGGAAAGTAAAGTAACAAGTTTCCACTCTTCCAAAAAGAAAGAAAAAAAAAAAAGAAAAAGATTACAAAAAATTGAGAATACATACAGTGTTTTCTTGCCTTGCTAGAAGCTTATGGCAGATTGCTGTAAATGCCATATTAGCGTTCCACCTGTGATAAGAAATATGCTCTTTTCTTGAAATGCAGTAGGAAAACCTACTTTCCATGAGTTAAGATGTGAAAGGCCTGAGATGCTAAAGTAAAGGAACAGTTACATGTCTCACCAGCAGAGCATGCTTCGGGCTTCATTACACACTGAATACAAATGCAAAATATGCAATGTAGAATTTAAAAGGAATCTCTTTAAGATAATAGGATCCCTCCTTTATCAGATTCTTTACCGTGTTTCAGGTCTTGAATGGTCTCAGTGTGGTGCATCTTCTTGGTTTGATGCCGATGTGAAAAGAAATGGATTTAAATACCAAATCTGGGACTAGACATTAACTTTCCCAGATTTCTAAGACTTTAAAAACTTGACCTGGATTTTCTGAAGAGCACCTCAGATGGGGTCTTAGCCTGAAAAATCAAGATAAGAGAGACCAAAAGAATGACCAGCAGGCTAAGACTCCTAATTACAACCCTGTAATCGATTGTATCCGTAGCCTTAGGCAACTACTTTCAGCCCTTTGCAGTCTGACGGTGGAGGAGGAGGAAGGACCAATAAGCAGCAGTACAGAGGCATTTTGATGTGCATTATAACTTGCCATTTCATGTGGAGAGAATAGTCAGTGAGCCCTGATGGACTGGTTAAGTTTAAAGTACTACAGAAATCTCAATATCCACTCTAAATCCCCTGCAGTCCATTGTCTTCCTGATCCGTATCCTTAAGCAGTATGCTCAAAAGTAGAATTTCTTCTGTGGCTGCCATTCTCCTCTTCCTATATATGAAACGAGAAAAAGCATGCCAAATGAACAGGGGTTAAAAAAAACCAACAGCAAAAACATACAAAAGTGCACTATCAGCATCACTAAGCACAGCCTAATTGGTAAAGACCTTCCAGAAGCAGTCAAAACTAAATCTGTGCTTTGAAACAAGAATAAAATTGTCTGCTTAACCAGTTATCGATCCCGTTTCTTTAAACTAATTACTTAAGCTATTTATTCATCCTGATCCTGGCAGCAAAAAATAAAAAGGAAATTATATGTCATCGTAACTGGTAACAGACATCCTTAAACTTCCTCCTCCCCATTCCCATCCTCAGGAAAGCCTGGCATTGCATCCATGCTCCTCTTCTCTCCCTTCCCTTCTGCTTCCCCAGGCAAGCCCCGTCCTGACTCCTTCGCTCTAGGTACAGTGCTGCTGAGCAGCTCATCAACCTCAGCGCGTGCCTTTACTCCCTTTGTAGCAAACTACATGCGCTGCATAATTTATGGCTTAAACATCTTTAAAAGTAGACAACCAGCGATGAGAAGTCTAGCTTCCCTTGGTTGTATTTTGTAACATCTTTAGCAGAACACGACGACACAAATAATTCTGACAAGCTTTCTTCTACTTTCTTCTACTGTTAGCAGGTTATAGCTAACAAAAAAGCATCACACTGTAAGATTTAGATATTCTTGAGAACACATTTGTCCCCAGCACAATAACACCACCAGCCCTGGGGCTTCCGTTAGCAGCTCAGCATGGTGCTGGGAGCCCCTGGGCTCAGCCCTGCTCGTGATCCAGCAGAGACTACAGGGTAAGCTTCAAATACAGGAAAGACCCCCGAGCTTATGTACATAAATCCCTCTAAAATACCTCAATATTTGACTCACCACTTGCATAGACAGCACTAAGGTGTCTGAAGTACACAGAACCACCTTACGGCTGTAAAAAAAGTAAGTCCTACTGAAAACTTTACGTGCTCACCTACTTTTCAGCGGTGGGAATATACTTCTGTCCTGAAATTGGCACCACTTCGCTCCCCAAAATCGGTTCGTATTAAGATTGCTGTGCCCAGGATGAATGCGGTCATTTGAAGAACTGGGAACAAAGAAAATGCTG
This sequence comes from Rissa tridactyla, assembly GCF_028500815.1. NCBI lineage: Eukaryota > Metazoa > Chordata > Aves > Charadriiformes > Laridae > Rissa > Rissa tridactyla. Next base: position 47,861,701 of record NC_071474.1, on the reverse strand, counting down.
CAGCTCCAAGACAGTCTTAGGTTTTCAGATGGAAATGCAGGTGGCCTCACCTAGATGGTCTCTGTTCGTACACAGACACGCACACACACGTCTATCAGCCCCTTGGAGAACACTGAACTGCTTGACGTGGGGAGGCTGCAAATGCTTTTTAATTAAACCCTCAGGTGAAGACACTGTTCAGATATGAGCTGTTCATACAGAACATCAAGCACAAGAGACTGACTTTTAGAGGAGGGACCCTGGAGGTCATTCTTGGAGTGTGCAAACCATCTCAGAAACTACTGAATCACTGAAAGATTGAGTGCGGTATTTCCAGATTCCTTGATTGCTTCCGCTTATACCTAAGCATGACCTCATCCTCCTGTTACGAGACTCAGATGTGATCAATTATTTTCACAGATGTGCCCCTAGGTGTCTGATACGGTGGAACACATGATGCAAAACACAGTGATGCATCAGACCCTGGGGTAGAAGTCAGCTGGCTCCGTAGTGCTGGCATTTGAGTTACAGGATAATATTATTTTAGATTGCTTTTGTGAAGTACAGTTTCAAACCCTATCTGAATGTGAAATAATCAGATATTTAATATTTTGACATGTCTGTGACCACCTTTGACTACTCTATCTACAATGACTGAAAAGATTTTGAATCCACCTGCTGCCAAAAATACCACTTACTGCTGCTCGGCCTCGCGCAGCATCTCTCCTTGCAATTTGCTGTCCCCGTTCAAGACACCTTAAACAACCCGGCAGTCCCACGGAGCCCTGCTGCAAACACGGACCTTCACCAGTTCTGTTCCAGCTTGGCCACCTTAGAAAATTCAGGTTCAAGAGAGAACTGTGCTCACTTGACAGTCACACAGACAGGTGACGTGCAACTGCCGATTTTAGTCCATAAAAATCATTCTCTCCTGGGAAGTCCGTAGCAAGAGCTTCAAGCAGTCAGTTAACCTTGCCAGGGCTCTGGGATATTCTTGAGGGTTTTTCTGAATGTTGATTGATAACTGTAATGGCTTGTACAATGCACGTACACCTGCTTTCCTTCTCTGGCTCGTTCTCTGAACGTTGATTTCTCTAAAGCAGGGGGATGCCAGCTAGACAGAGTTCAACAACCCTGCACGTTGTGCACTGAAACACAAGCCTGAGAGGAACAGGGAACAAACGTTCTGCATTTGCTGTCCTTCTTCAAGCCTTACCAAGCCAACAGGAAAGGATTCTTATTTCAATTATCATGCCGTTGCGTATCACAAGATTATTCTCTTCCATGGTGATGTCAGGTGCACTCACCGTTGCTTTCCAGCATCAGCACCTTGTCAGGGAGATGATCCCTGTCTAATGGATCTCATGAGTTTGCATTTTCACCTTGTATTTAACTTTCAACCCTTCATTTACCTACTACTCCTTGCTGTAACCCCAGGCCATGTAATTGCCACAAGAGCTGTAGTCTTAGATTTAGCAGCAGCGTATCTAGAAACACAGTTTACTACAATGCCTCGTGTTTGCCATGTATGAAACAATCATCTCAGACCGTATCTTTAAACATTCCAGCAATTCTAAAACATGATGCTAGCATATACAAACACTTTTTCATCCACAGAACTCAAAGCATCTCACAGATGTATTACCACCATAACTATTTTTTTCCGCAGAAAGGGTAATATTTAATGTACAGAGAAAAGACTCTTAATTAAATTCTTGTATTAGAATTGAAGGAGACAACACAGCAGCAGCCATCCAACTGTATGTGCTCTGACAACAATGTGGCTTCGGGACTCCGCCTAAAAGTTGTTCAGCGGCAACAAGAAATCAAGTTCCCAGCACTGTGCAAGAAGTGTGACAGCCAAATAAAGTAACTAACTTGTTCAAGATCAATCCAGAAATCAGCTTCAGTGCTGGGAACGGATCATACTTTGTCTGCTCTCCTGCTCTTTACTTTATTCGCTGACCCCCGTGCCTCCTCCATGAACAGCCTGTCTCTCCTTTGTCTTCATATCCTCCCAGTTCTTTACTCCCTCGCCGTACCCTCCCAGCTTGCCCTCGAGGCAAATGATGCACGTTGAGCAATTTTAACCACCTCTCCAAGTCAGTCCTTAGCCGTTTTTGTTAATCACTTTGACATGGAGGCAACAGAATTGAATGTAAATCCTGTGACTCCAAGTTTTCTGCAATTTAGAGTGATGGAGACTTGGCGGCACCCAAGTGATGACTCCTCCACCCCGCGCTCCCTGTGGGGCAGGGCAGGCAGCGCGGTCCCTCTGTCCCACACCGCCTGACACAGCTCCCATATAACCGAGATACTAATTACTAGTTTGTGCATAGTTTTGTCCTCCTGTACACCGAGCCCTCTGTTGCAGGAATACGTAACCCCAAATCAAAGCCAAAAGCTCCCATATGAAGACAGTCGGGGAGATTAGCATGACTTCCTGCAGCTCTGTTGATGGCATTAAAAATTAATTCATCTCAGTATATCAGCAAAGCTTGCCACAGACACTGAGGAATGCACTCTGCTCTGCTCCGTATGAGCCTTATTTTAGACTTATACCTGAGAAGAGAGCTGACCCACAGCAGACAATTCAAATTCCCGTTCTATATGGACGGATTTTTTTTGGCTGTCATCTACAGGCCAGTCCAGCTGCAGATCCCAGAAATGACGCGTTCACAGATGCTTCATTATAACACCTGGGAAGAAATCAGCAAGAGGTTTACAAAACATCTCAGCGAGAAGCTGCCCCTGCCTGTCAGTCTCATGATAAAAGGAGACCTAGGAAGTTCAAATGCAAAAAAAATTGGCTTTGGAGACTCACCGGCTTGCAGTGTCCTGCAATATATCCGGAGGCAACAAACCATGTCAAGATGAGTTCAAAGTGTGCAAGAGCCAAAGTGATCTGCAGACAAAAATCAATACAGGCAAACCTGCGTTGAGTAGCTACAGGAGAAATTAGCAAAGATCAGTACCTTAATGAAGAGAATCTTTCGAGAAAGAGGAGAATGAATTGTATTTATTATGCTTCACACTGCCTTTTGAGGCAGAGCTTGCCTAGCAGGGGTGCTGTATTTCCCAGATTTCCCCATAATGTCTGTGATTTGTGAAACATCAAGTAGCTGCATTGATAAATTCTTTGATGGAAGTCAGCTTTGCAAAAGTAAATGCATGCAACTAGTGTAAAGCAGAAGAAAAATGTAACGGACCATGATAGGGCAAGAAAAACAGCTCAGAACAAGATGCGAAGCCTGTAAAAGCAGGTTGTGTTAACAACAACCACGTTGAAAAGATTATGATAACATCTGCCAAGAATTTTGTCTGCCCGGGCAACCCTTCAAGCTCATGGTATTTGTGCAGAGCAGAGAGAGGGTGCCTTTATGGATGTTTATGTGTTCAGAGCAAAACAAAAGGGGAAAAGAGGAAGGAAACACTTTCCAGCTTCGGAAAGCTACATTGGAAAGGGACTATGGTGTTCCCTTAATAAAAAACATAAAAAAGCTGGTTTTACTCAGCTGCTGAAACCCTGTCCTCAATTTCAAAGCCTGATGTTATCTGGGGAGACAGAATGCCATTATCCTGCACGCGCTTTTGCCAGAACCCGCCACCTCTGGAGTGAATTGTGCCAGCGGTGTCACAAATGAGCCGCCGTCGCCACTGATGACATCTAGACAGAGCAACAGATACCGGAGCCTGGACCACTGCCTCTTGCAGGTCTCCTCCTTTGGGATACTCTTTCTTTCTCCCCCGTGCAAACCACATTCCCATTAGACTCGGGAGACGAACCGGGACTTCAAACACACTAAGAGTGACAAAGCTTCCCCCAAACACATACACACATCGTAAGTTTTTCAGTGTTTTCCAACCAGCAGACATTTGGCTAATTTTATTCAGTCAAAATGTTTTTGCTCAGAAGTGCCTTGATGGACGCTTTCTGTGGAAGAAATAACCCAGATTGAAGCCGCCAAAGCAAAACTACTGGCAGCCTTGTCCCAGCCTTCCTCTCTTTTACCACCAGCACAGAAACTTTCTTGATAGAAGCGCCTGGGTTTCCAGCTCTGCTGCATCCAGCTGGTATCCAACACCCCTGTGCAGATCGCCTAGCTTGAATTAAATATGAAACACAACAAAACTATCCCACCTTTTGCTTAGCTTTTAATCCCCTTCCACTCCATAAAATGGTCAGGGTGCGCCAGTCATAAAAAAAGATATAAAAATCCTAATAACCCGCAGCGTTTCTTCTCCAGAGGGGAATTCATTGTACACTCCCAGCCTACTCTTTGCCATTAGCCTTGTGATAGCATCCACCGAGCCCAGCAAGGGCAAGGTCTAAGCTACGTGGTAAAAACCAGACAACGCTGTTCACTACCTTGTTGTTCGCTCCCCAAGGCCTGAGCGTGATGAGGTTCGTTTTCTCTTCTGGGCTCCTTTGTTCCTCTGTACAGTCACATCTGTCCTGGCTTCACAGCTATTCCTTCAGCTGACGGATGAAGCAGACAGTGTCTGGGACGCAGAGGATCCCCCAGGATGCAGAGGGAGTGCCTGGGGTGGTGGCAGGAGGTGATGGGGGGACTTCGCTGACACATTTGCTCCGAGAAAGCATTCCTACAGCCTTTTTTTCTCTGCAAGGCTCTCCCCGTTTCACTCTTTGCAGCACCCCTTCCTTTAATTTTCAGCAGGAAGAATCCATTCCAGAAGTGCCTTTTATTTACTTCATTCAGAGCAGTCCAAGACACGGTGTTAAAAAGCACCACTTCCCTTCTTTCACCTGGGCGCCTGGCAGAACCTGTTGGCAGCGTACCAAACCCACGGAGAATTTCTAACTTGGCCATATCCGTACTGTACAGCAAAGACGACGGGAGTCCATATTCCCAATGTAGAAAGCAGAAGAAATTCTGCGTCATCTTGTTTTGAACTGGACAGAAAGGAACGCGCTGCTTTCCCTTCCTCAGCCCTTTGCGAGATGAAATACTGACACTTTCCCATAGGGCATAATCCCTCCTGAAATCCTGCCAAGGATTCTGGACTGACAGACATTAAGCCTGGGAGGAATTTCCACAGAGGCCACATCCAAAAGTTACAACACTAAAAAAATACTCTAATAAAGTGACATATTGGTACCCAGGCAATCACATACAAGAGTGCTGCATGGTGGCAAGTCCCAGACACTGTGCACCACCCTAATGCATGCGATCGAAGAAGAGTGAAGGACAAACATTTACACCATTTACACCTCTTTTGTGACCACGAAGACCAAACCTACGACCAAATTGCTGAGAGATGGATGTTCAAAGGAGACGAATTTCAACAAACAGCTGAGACTAAAGGATTTTCCAGCACCAGCTTTCTCCCGCTGTATCCACCTCCCTTCCTAAGTGAACTCGGCAGCCTGCGCCCAGCTCTCTGCTGCTGCAGCTGCCCCACCATCAGCACCCGTGCTCGCGAGTTTACGGCTACATCTGTGTCCTCCCAGTAGATACACCTTGTTGCTTGGGGCAAAACCATCTCAGCCCACACCCCTCTCACCACTGAGCAGCAACAGTTCAAAATGAACAAAGCATCATCTCTCCGGTGGTGTCCTTTGTCACCTTGATACGCACTCGCAGCAGAGCCACCCTGGGCACGAGGGGGGCTGTTCACATCCAGCCGGGACGAGCCATCACTTACCCAGCCCCCTCATACATTTCTTTTCCTGCCAGCATTAAAATTGTCAGATTGGCATTTTCAGCATGAGTCTGCCAAGATGAACTTGAACTACACAGGCATCTGTCTTCTACGCATCAGTATGAGTCTTCTTTCATTGCTTCCAGGGTTGTTAATCCTCCTCCTCTGGGACTGCACCAGGACGGTCCTTTTTTCTTGATAATCGGACTGTCAAACGGGATTCTAGAAGGACAGAACAGTTCATTTTCCTTACTTCTTTATAATTAGGAATTCAGTCCCATCAGAGCAGAAAAGGGACAGACAAGAGTTCAAGGACAATTCTGGCATTTTTTTAATGGCCTTCATAGGTGATTGTTAATCAGAAGTCCATTTCAGAACTTATAATTAAGAGGAATCCTAAAGATAAAGGTAGCGAACGTTAAAAGAAGGATCCAGAGGGGGTAGGAGAGAGAAAGAAGAATCCCCTCACAGTAAGCAGCTAACACAGAACTGTTCAGCCAGCCAAAAATGGGGGACTCATAACACGGCAGAGGCACAGGACAAACTTCAGAGGGCCAAAGGCTTACAGAAGGAACGGTTACCTTCAGTGTCCCTTCAGCCACAAGACTTGTGTCCCACGAGCAACATAAATCCCAGCAGAACTAGACTGGGGTATAAAAAACAGGCACGGACATAAATCATTGCAATGCCTCGCACTGTCTTGACTCGAGTGTAGCACAATCAGTGGCACGCATGGAACAAGAAGAGAAGAAAGAAGGTAATTCCTGCTCTGCCAATCTTTTTTCCCCCCATCTACACTGCTCATACAAATTTTAATGAAATGCAGCCACTTCTACAAAACACAGAACACGAACAACTGGGATTTTTTGACATGAGGAAGGGAAAACACAGGGGACTTCCAGTTTCACTACAAGACACCAAAACTAGATCTATCAAACAGCTATGTCTGCAGGAAGTGAAAGACCATAATTTACCATCCCACCTGAAAAACAATTTTCAGCAGTATAAGGCTGCTAGCAGCAAGTGTCTCGCTGGTTTATTGGTAAATCACAAGAGAGAGCATCTTCAGCTGAAGCATCAATGCCAGGCAATGATTTCTACATAATCCTGTGCTCACAGCCTTGGAAAATTGCCTGGGTGTCCCAGCAGAATCAAACAAGATAAAGAGAGAGTGATTCAAGTAATGAGTAATAACAAGGCCTGGAAAAGACTGCCTGCTTAGAGACAAATGTGATATTTGCAGTAATTAATAAATGTGACAAGACAGAAAGGAGCTGACAGTAAAGTATGAACAGGTTACAGTTCGGATCTGATGCAGTTTCAAGTTTCCATTCCCAATTTGGAAGTTCTGAATTTTATTTTTTTAATTGTTTTTAAAAGTTAATTCAGGGCTCAGCTTTTCATGTCACCAGAGGCGAAGAGGATTTGGGGTTAGAATTCAGCATTCGGTCTGACAAAACTCACCTACTAGAAAATATTCATTGCAGGGTGAGGTTTGATTGAATCCTCCAATAAGAAAAGTCATTCATTCTGAGAACAACTTCTCTCTAAGCAGCAAATTGGAGTAGTCTAAGACTAGTTTTCTGTTTTCATTGTCGGGGCAGTTTCGCAAGACCCGTGTTCATTAGCGGTCCCTAATAATCCCTGCAGGACCTGTAACCAGACGTATGTGGGAGAGTGAAACATAGTACCGGTCCCGAGGAGCATTCCTGAACTTCATTTTTTATTATTACAATTCACCTAGAAACTTGAACCATGACAAAGCCATCCCTGGGACAGACAGCGTATAAACTGTCCTCAGAAAGGAATCCCCTGCTCCGAAGGTGTTATAACCTCCTAAGTGAAGCATAAGAGAGGAATGAGAGATGATTGTTCAGGACCACAAACCAGCTCAGCAACACGACTGGGACCCAAACCTGAGTTTTTCTGGCTCCCAGGCTGCAGTTCCATCAGCCAGCTCAAAGGAACGCAGCACGGATATCTTCACTCGTGGAATCTAACCGTACATCGCCCAGCTCAGGCTCTTCAGCATCAGCCAGCGAAACTAAGCATACCCCGAGATAAATGCCACCCCCGCCGCATCCTGGCACGACAGCAGGGACGGAAGATGCACCCAAGGCGCTGGTTGCTCGATAGGTGGCTGTGGTGAAGAACAATCCGTGGCTGGGGCTTGCGGATCCATCCACGTGGGGATGCTGAGGCCACACAAAGCCAGCAGCGCCAGCTCCGGGTGACATCGCCATGGCTCTGGGTGACATGGAGAAGAGGAGGGCACCGGGGGCCCTCCCGTCCTCTTCCTGTATCTACACAATCAGGCCGCGATCCCCCCTCTGTTTTTATCCTGGTGACAGAAGGTGAAAGCTTGCTATTCCCAGCCACATTTATTTATCACTTTACTCCGGTCTCCATGGAAACAAGCCATGATATTACTGGCTGCAACCGGGAGGTCGGGAGGTCTGCAGAAGCTGCTGGGAGCCAGTGGCACAGCGCAGAACAAATGCTAAAACTAGAAAAGTGTAATTTCTCTGCAAAGAGCAATGAAGTAAGTGGCAGGAGAGTTGAAAAGCACTAAATGTGAGAGGCTTGAACTTAATACCACTTCAATTATTTAACAAGATTGTCTCGTCTATGTATTTGGATGAGTATGATCAAACCTCGGGACCGCTGAGGTCGTCTCATCACCGCACACAGACAGTGCTGGCATATTGTATCTCTGCACCCACTGGGCACCTTTCAATTGCTTTTTATCAGCCTTCTCTAGAAAAGACGAACAAGGAAAAAAAAACCCAAAGCCAGACACTCAGAGCTGAGATTGATCCTACAGAAATCAAGGACATCGGGTCAGTCCAGACTTGGCTCTAAACAAATAAACACAGAAGAGAGTAATAACGCGGGGATGTAGGTGGTAGGCACATGCCATGCAAGGCTGCATCTGCAGTTGGGGACAGTTTTGCCAGGGACCGGAGCCAGATTGTATGATTAGTTCAGTACCGTCAAACTCTCATGAGCTGTTTAAATGTCTAAATTGTGAAGAACGTGAAATGTCTTCCCTTATCCATTTTGTAAGCTAGAGAAACATTAAGTTAAAACACATCTTTCAGACCAGGACCACAGGAGTAGGCAGGAGACACTGGTCTGTCCCACCTCCAGTATTTTATGTTTCACTCACAGAATGTCCATCATCCACTGCCCAGGAGAGATGCACACAGCAGATCTTCTGTCTTTACACCCACCCGATATCCCTTGCTCGTACCTGATAGTAACCGCAAATGCAACAATCTCCTAACGAAATTCCTTGACACAGCTTGCGTACATCTCAGACCCAACTTCCTAAGGAAGCCTGGGAGAACTCTCTAGGAAGGGTGGCACACAGCAGCCTGTTACAATTTGTAAGAACCATAGACTCTGTTTTCATGGCCAGAGAAAACCATTTGAATCATTTCATCCAATCTATAACAAAGAGCATAAACTATATCCTTAGTACAACCTCTTGTCTGATGGACAGAGTCGAATCTAGAAGGTGAGCCCAACCAAAAACCCTGGTTATAAGAAATAATTGCAATGCCCCGACAGGGTTTCCTGCAGTTCATCACTGGCATAATTAAAAATGAGAACCCTACCTCCAGTCTTGCTTCAGCTCAAGTTATGTTACGCATTTGCCACGCTGAAGAGCAAAACCAGATTTGTTCCCCGTGCATAGACTGTCATGAAGTCACTCAGAACCTCTGCTTGCTAAACTCAGTACATTCAGTTTCTGGAGTCTTCTGGTAGAAGTCCAAAAACCAACTGATGGAAAAATTTGCTGCTGTATGTCACAGAATAAACATATGACAGTGGTGGGTATCTTAAATATGTATTTGTTCATTTTGCCTTTGCTTCAGACAGGCCATTCCCACTGCACTAAATTGCAAAGATTTTTCCACAAGTACCTAGTAAACACCTGAATTCTCTGAGACGGAAAATTGTTAGTGATCTCACAGTAGACTGAAAAGACTCTGAATCTTTAATAACCAGGTCTTTAAGAAAGGACAGATTATTTTCAAGTACTGAAGTGCCAAGTTATTCAAAGTTTTCAGCTGCTACAGAGTCAGCAGTGGTCCCAAAAGCTCACAGAAGGTGCCAGAGAACCTTTCGTGAGGCTGCCTATGAGCCATGAATTTTTATTTTTTCATAGTTTAATTTGGAATAACATGCAAAACTTGCAGGACGCATGTGTAGCGTCAGTGCAAAGTGGCTTGTTTATTTGTTTTCTGGCCAAAAAGCAACAGGTGCTACTACTGAGAATGTCCTGAACACAAAGAATTGCAAATGAAGTCTACTTCACAAAGAGTCTGGGTACAGATTTTCAAAAGCAGCTTTGATATATTTGCAAATTCTGCGTAGGCATGCTGGTGAGCATCACCAGCGCTTCCAACACAGGCACGTGCAAACTGCTGTAACTGTCGCCATAAGGGGTTCTGTGGGGCCAGGCATCATCCTGCCAGCAGCAGTTGTACCCAGGCACTGCCCGCAGCAGAAGTATTATTTAGAGTTGTTCAAGCAGAAGTCACACACTTGCTTTTGAAATTCTGGCCCAAAAGGTAAACTGGAAAAGTCGATATCCATCAGCTTATTTTTAAGAATCTAAAATCCAGACTGCTATAAAGAACAACTGATTTGCTCTTCAGTTTACACAGAAGCTGCTGTAGCAAGTATTCATCTGACAGAGCACATTACACCGTGTGTATGTGATCGAACGTACATTCAAAGGACATCATCCCTTTGGGAAAGTCCTGCAGAGTTTAGGAAGAAATACAAATCTACTGACCGTTTTAAATTATGCTCAAGAGCCCTGTGCCAGAGGAGATTTACATCAGCTTTGTACCTCGTCCGTCTCACACCAAACTGTACTACGCGCTCGTGGCGGAGGCAAGCCAGTGAGGCTGTAACATAAATATGCCCAGAGGCAGCACATCCATATTGCCCTACCGAAAAGAAAGAACAAAGAAAGAAATCGGAACTAATTAGTACTGTAATGTGTCTGGGGCTAGATTTAGCGTCATGCAACAACCACGGGCAGCAGAGGAATGAAGAAAAATGGAGCCAATTTGTGGCTCGGTATTTATTAGCATTTAGATAATATGTCCCATCCATCATATACAAGGCATGTTCCAAAAGTACCAGTGCTCCTGCGTCCTGAGTGCCCAGAACCCTTGTAAATCGCCTTCCTCGGATCTTGCAGAGAAGAAAACACATTCATCTGGATACAACCGCTGGCCAAAGACATTTTTTTCCTTGTGATGGAAATAAAGACTGATGATACAAAGGAGTCATAAAAGTAAGAGGCTGCAGATTAAGACAGAAGGAACCCACTCCTTCCCACTGACGTACATCTGTGACTTACAAGCTGCCAAGCACAGCCATGGGATTATAGGACTCAAATCCCAGTTGACATTGACAGAGACAATTTGAAAGCATTTAAAAATCTTCAGCCAAGTTGGTTGCTCCATTACCCAGCCGTTATTTAGTAGGGCAGAGAAAGGGAACCTTGAGACTACAGAAAAGGGCCTGCAGGGGTTCCAGAAAGGAAAACATTAAACATGACAGTAAAAAAGTTTGATTCCTCTCTTTATCCAGAAGATAAATAACCGCGGACAGCAGCAGATTTAGACAGGTCTGAAGAACAGATCCGTTTCCAGATGTTGCAACCACCCACTCCTGCAGGCGCTGCAGACAAGCAGTCTGGAATGAATCTCGTCTGTGCCATTTAAATCACAGTTTAATTTCTACAGGGCCATCTCTTTGCAAAGAATGGGTTCTTACCATCATTTACTGCTCAGTGTAGAGAAGGAGGCAGCGGCAGAGGCTCACGGCTTCCCTGCAATCTTGGAAAGCATGTTCTTTTCCTCTGTTTTTCAAGTTTATTCCCCAGGCATTCCAAGACCAGACTCCCAGAAATCTCATCAATTTTTGACTCAATAAAACCCTAAGTAAGTGGCTGAAATTAAAGATATAGAAAATTAAGCATACACTTAGGCACTTTGACAAATCAAGGCCTATAAAAATTAAACACCAAATGAATCTTTTCATGTAGATTTCTGCTTTGCTAAAGTTTTAATGAGTTTTGACCTTTCATCCCACTTCAGCATGGGAGACACATTAAAAAATCTTACATAATTTCCAGGAAAAATAACTTCTTGCCTATCTTTCTTTAAGAAAATTAATTGTTCTGGGTCCTAAGCAGTTGTCAGCTTGAAAACAGTCAGGCTGTGCAGTATCTGAGCAGCTGTCAACTAAAAACAAACAAAAGAAAACAAAGCAACCCATTTCATAATGAGCATCTATCTATAATGATTACAAATTATTAATGTTGGTTAATTTATTAACATAACAGTGACATTGGACTTGGTATTCCTAGCACAGACATGTAATGTCTCCAGTTATTTGTTTGCGTATTTGCATAATCTTTGACAGCACAGTCAGGTTAGACGATCCATTCCTGAGAAAAATGGCAATTCCTGGGCTGTTAGCAGCGGATACAAAGACCCAATAACGGTGACAGGAGAATTAACTCACAAAACATATTTGACAAATAGATGAGCTTCAAACTCTCCAGTGGCTCAGGACTATAATGAGGAAGGAGGTTAGTAAATAGGAACATTTTAATTCAGGAACAATGACATGCAATTAGTATCAGCGCCATACAGCCACGTACCCTGAAAACAATTAGGATATGCTGAACGAGCAGTTATGTTTACTGAGATTTCTGTGCCAGCAAATATTGGGGATAAAAGTATGCTTAAAATAGCAGGAAAGAGCAGTTCCATATAACTGTTTCTTTAACGTTCAGTATCTCCCCTTTTTCTCCCCCCCACGTGCATGCACGCCCATCTGAATATATTGTAAAGGCAGTGATACAGCTGCGGTGCACCGCACCTTCATGGGCTTCATTCATTTGCACGTCTACCCCATAAATCACCTCACCACCACATTTTGAGTTCTTTAAAGGGATTTTAAATGTCAAAAATGCATCTAAGATAAACACTTCTGCATTCCTAGGCCGAAAGCCACCACAGCCTTGGAAGAGGCAGAAATTAACCTGGAGGCTAATGAGGGGCTCAGCTCATACCTCCCATAAAGCAGACCTGGGTCTGACAGCCCTCGTCCCCTCGTCTCCCATCCCCGCCACCCCGCAGCCCCCGGGATGGCAGCGTCACCTCCCCGGTGTCACCTCTCTGCTGACACAGCCGGTCGTTCAGAAAAGTCTTCATTCCCTTCCAGTTTCCCTCCCAAATGTCTCACCTCTGGGATGGAACGTGCTGGCTGTTTAGCATGTAACAGCTTGAAAGAGGAAACTAAAGGAGAATCCTCTACCTGAAATGAATCTGAGTCTTGGGGTGGTGCAATGTAGTAACTCACCCTGGAATACGGCCAAGGCCCCGGAATTAAAATACCCTCGCAAAATGTGCCACCTCATCCTTTAAGAAGTACAAATGATCACTATCTATCTTGATTGCCAGCATTATCTGAAGGACACCAGTTCCTCCCAGGAGAGACAGGAGTAAAGGCTGCTAGAAAGTCAATCATGAATGCTACTCCTCAAAGCCCACACTCAATGGTCTGGTATGAACTGGTAGGACCCAGTCTGTTTTTCTAAACTTGTCATAAATAACGTATTACCTGTGGCAGTGTGGCAGTGATCCCGATCCTCTCCTCCTCTGGCCAACATCCTGTACAGTTCTGTTCTTGCCTGTTGGATTATCCAAAAAACTCAGCCAAACTCATGGCTGAACTGTTATATCTTAAATTTGGCTCCTGGATAAAACGCTGTTTGTCACTTGACAGCCTCGGATCTTGCAACTGCTACAGCAAAGTATGAGAGAGTAAGTCTCCCGCTAGAACACAAACTGAGCCTGACAGGAAAGGGCTTTCTGGGGGATAAACAACTCTCCAATTGCTCAGCTGCTGCACCTCCCGTTAGTTGACTGGAACAGAACCACGCCACAGATGGAACAGGGAGGAGAAGGCTGGCTGACTCCTTCAGTCTAGTCCCCAGACAGATACAGGTGCAGTCACACCAGAAATAGGAAGTATATTGAAAGAAATATGAGAAATTCAACACACGCAGGTATATCCAGTGTTCAGGGGTATGCAAGTAATGATACAGCCACACATAAATCTAACGTATGAGCCTCTTCTCCAAGCGTAGCCACCCCACATTATGGGATTAAAATACAATGGGTAGATGGCATTTCATGCGCTGTACTGGAACCCACCTGTGCACTGCCATCAAACCAATAGCTGGACTTTTTTTAAAGTCAGAAAACCTCTACGGAACCCAAGCAGCAGCCAAAACGGAGGAACCAAATGACTAATGACATACCCATTGCCAGTGAGAGCCCATATTGGAGGGGGTACGTGGGAATGAGACATGAGGGCTCTTTTCCATTCTAAATACTCCTGAAAGCTCAATAAATTAGTACCATTACCTGTGGCAGCAGCAGCAAGGTGACACACATTGGTGGTGACTGGTACAGGGAGGTAGAAGTGTGTCCAATCTGACAGAGCAGAGGAGGAGGAGAGACAACAACTGCTGCTGCCTCCACTGTTTCAGCTGCTGCCTCTTCTTCCTGCCTTACCCTTTGCGTTCGCTCTTTCTGAATAGATTTCTGCATTGTTGTTGCTTCTGGCTCAGCGTCTGCCTTCTGCTAATGTTTCCACTTTGGTGATGACACAGCCTCCACGTCTGCACCTGGGGCTCCACAGTCTCTCCGCATGCCCCTGGCTCCACACTCGCAGCCACCCACACTGCTGCCAGGCAGGAACGTGTATCCTGGTGTGACGAATCCTACAAGATGGGCAAAGTGCAAGAGGGAGGCAAAACTTTCAGGGTATCTGTCCCTGGGGAGGCTGATCTGTGCAAGCCAGAACATGAAAAAGAGCATATAAATCTAAAGTGGTTTGCATTTTGTTTGAAAATGCTAAAACCCGTCATGGTCCCCACACTTGCTTGCCCACAGCTGCTTTGCTCATAGCTCCAGGCAAGGCAAGACTGAGCCTAAGGATCTCATTTGCTCATTGATCCGGGGCTGCGTCCTTCCCGAAAGACCCAACACCCAACATGGGCTATGTGGAAATGCCATGAGGGCCGGTGGAATCCATCGTGCTCAGCCTGGTCTGGCCACGCCGAGAGCAGGTCCCAGCTTTAACCATGCCGATCAGCAGCATTCACCCAAAGGCTCTCCCTCGACGTGCCCCAAAGTGCACCAAAAGCTGTGCTTGAGCGCAGGTTTGAGTGCGAACAGTGTGATACAGGGGACTTGGGACTCGAGCACTGATGCAGGCTCACACCCAAAATATCGCATAGATTTACCTGTTGCCTCTGATGGGAACCCAAGCCTAAATACGGGAAAATCTTCTTTTTCCTTTATGATGAATATGCGTAAATTTGTATCTTCCTGTGCAAAAAGTCACATCATGGACATGTAATCACGAAAACCACCGTACAACTTTATTGTATGTACAGAAATCTCATATGGTGAATCAGTCTTTCTAAAATGTAAGTAGTGCACATTGAAGAAACCTGACAGGCACCTCATGTGAGCAGCCTGGTCTAGTGGGAGGTGTCCCTGCCATGGCAGGGGGTTGGAAGTAGATGATCTTTAAGGTCCCTTCCAACCAGAA
This sequence comes from Rissa tridactyla, assembly GCF_028500815.1. Lineage (NCBI taxonomy): Eukaryota > Metazoa > Chordata > Aves > Charadriiformes > Laridae > Rissa > Rissa tridactyla. The sequence goes on along the minus strand of NC_071474.1, from coordinate 47,846,395 downwards.
CCATTCTACAATTCTATGATTTAAATTACCGGCTGGCACTGAACTGTATACCCGCTGCACTGCTGAGCCAATGTCAGGTTCATAGTATCCATCCTACTTCTATTTCTATTTCTATTCAACAGGAGTCACAGATTATTATTTGAAGGAAGGTTCATGGTTCTTCCTGAATTATTGTACCTTTACCGGCGCACGAGCAAAAGTGCAGCTCACAGGAATGAGCGGTGAAAAGAGCATGAAAGGCTCCATTAGGGAATGCAGGAGTCACTCAAGGTCCTCTCAAGATTAACAGCATTTTTATGGAGATTAAGTTGCCCGCCTTTCTGCTGATGCTTTCAATAGGAAGCTGCAGTCACTTGACTTAAAATTAAATGAAGCTACTTATATGCATAAAGTTAACCAACCACTTAATTAGTTTCCTAGTCAGTCTTTTTTTGTAAAATGAAAGACAGGGCGGCATTCATGTTCATTTCTCTCTCAATTAAAACCTTTTTTTTTAACGGATGGACTGATACTTTGCTCTCTACTCACAGGGAAGGGATCTGGTCGGTCTCTGTACGGAAGCATGCTGTCCTCTAAAAGAAACTGAATGTTCATCGAAATCACACCATATTTTAAAATGCCTCTCTGAGCATCTCATTTCTTAGCTAACAGCTGCTTGCACCGTGGGTAGACACAGCGCGCTCTTGCACCTCAGCACATTCCTTCCAGTGATGAAGTGACAAAATAACAAGAAGAGAGACATCAAAAGGAAAATGGACGAAGACAACGCCTGTGCAGGGTCTTGCTGAAGTGGAAATCAGTTGTCTCATATGCTTTGTTAAGAGATGGCATCCCTACCATTTTACACCTCTTCCTTTCCTGAGTTACCTTGTCTCTCGTAATACACTTCCCAGCTAACGCCGGCACCTCCCCTGTCCCAAGGGCACCTGCCCAAGGCCGGTCACCCAGAGCGTCGACATGTGTTTACATTCCTCAGACCTGTCGGATCTCTCAGGCTGGCTTGGCTCTTTGCTGATTTTCTGGACTGCATCATCTTGAGAAATAACAATACCTAGGGGCTGGCGTCTGGGCATGGCTTTGCCTTTTGATGGAGGGAGAAAAAAATCCTGAAAAGCAGGGTTTGCCAAGGAGCCTTCCATCGGAGCAAACCCACATTTGGGCTGATTAACAGGCTGGGTTTAGACCTGTTCTAGCTTTGTGCAATGTTACCCTTCCTGCACCAGCACACCAGCATTCTGCTAATCATGCCACAACCTTCTCTCATGAAATCAAATGACTTTACTACATCATGTCACCGTCCAGTCTTGGCTGGGCAGATGAGTGAACGCCAGCGCTACGATGGTGTGAGGATGAAGCGCCTCATTGTAGGGACCCGTCCTAACGCTTTGTCAGGGCTCACTGGCAATTGAGAAACCAATATCTCTCGGGGCTGAAAGGCTGCAGTCGTGATTCTTGTCAAGGAGAAGGAGACAAACGTGAGACATTGCTTTGAACTCGTTTCTCTCCTGAGGTCTCAGCTGTAGCTCTGGCAGGATGACAGTGGAGAGACGCTTGCAATGTGTGCAGACATTTCCATAGCTGTGGCTGCTGCCTTACATCAGGACATGTCAAGGCGCGGTTATGTTATTTCTGTTCTCAGAGGCAGAGGAATCAGGGGTTTTCAGAACCTCTACGACTGCTCATCTTCAATGCTTTCATTACGCTTTTCATCGCAGAGTGAAAAAACAGTGATTTTCTCTATTTCCCCCCTCCCACCGCAAATATCCATAGTCATAGCAGGGAACTGCATGAAAATCAGTGTTCTTTCCACAGACAGTAAGTAAGGACAGTATGAAGCAGGCTGCTTGCTTCCTGAGAAAGTACCATCAATTCATTACATGAAGCTCCAACCTGCACGAATTCTCTCTTTACTATTTTTATCTGCTTTCTGATTGAACTTTACCTTTAAGATATTCATGACTATCATTAATTACCAGATTCCCCCGCAAATATCTGGGAACGTATCTCAGTTCTGAGAGATTGCCCTAACACAGTCAAGGGAAACATTCTTTTAAGATTTTTAAAGAGCAGCCCTGGGCAGCCCATGAGCGCGGAAGTCTCCCATAACGTTCCACTAAGCAGGCAGAGGAATAAGCAACCTAAGAGACCCTTGCCCACACATTGCCAGCCTTTCTTCTTAATCTTTATCTTCCTTTGTCATCCTGCTACGTTCTTATTTCTCCACTGGATTGTGAAAACTTCCAAAGACATGGATGGGAAGTAAGAATCAAGGGATATCTCATCTTGCAGGCAAAGTGATGGGTAACCAGACTCTTAAGCCCAGATCCTAATGCTGAAAGCTCCTTTACACTTCAAAATAAAGACCAGTGGTCCTGGATTAGTTTGAAGAGAAGCAGATTTAAAAATTTAAAACAAAAAAAGCAACCAAGCAGAGGCTTAGGCTGAGATCCCAATTACTTGCCTCAACTAGACAGCCTGGTCCTTCTGCTGAGCTTAATGCAAGTACTCCTTACAGTGCAGCACGCAGAGAATAACCAGGCACTAGTTAGGTTGCAATCTGGGTTACAGGTATGGTGAAATGAGGATAAGATGAGGCAGTAACACTTACCCTGTAATTAAGGTTAAATGCTAATGGCATTCTCACGTGCACTGTGACTGCAGCAAGCAGCGCTCAGTCCATGTCGGGCCATGGCAGACCGCGATGGAGCAGCAGGTGCTTTGTACCTCGATGGCTGCCTGAAAGAAGAAACATTTAATCGCAAATAAAATCAAAAGTCATCTTTCCTCTTTCTACTATTTTAGAGCACCGTGCAAGTTCTGCAAGAAGTATGTACGGGAAAAGTTTAACATGTCTCTTGTGTCACGACTTGTGCTGGCTGAAGATAATAGGCAGAGATGCCACATCCATCTGGTCCCAGGTTTCCGTGTGGGATGGACACGGTCAGGCAGAGGCTGATGCAGACGTCTGTGTCGCTTTTCTGATAAGATCTGACAAGATTAACGAGATCCAGGAATCACTCCTCACGGTGAAAGATCAGAAATGGCTTCGTTTCACTCTTGAATCCTGACAGGAAAAATCGTGTACGGAGTGAGAGTGGCGTATCAGAATGGGAGGAGGAAAGAGGAAAATAAAAAGGCAGGGGGAAAAGCTAATTACAATCTGCGGCCAATTTGAAACACTTCTCTTGGATGGACTCGTTATCAACACTGCGATCAGGCATTTCACCTGTCATGTAGTGCGTGATAAACAGCGATATTGTGTTATTAACATATTGCCATCTAGTATCTATTAACACTTGTTAACGCTCCTTTCCAGGCCAGGAGAACCCTCCCCGTGGTAGTATTTTCCCCTCTATCTGCATCTTCTTTTCTTCCTTTTTTTTGCTTCTGTGGCCAGACGGGAATCAAACAGTGAGAGCTTCTTGCTAACTCCTTTTGACATCTCTGATAAGGTTATCTGGGATCCTAATGGCACATCCTAAACTTAGATTCAAAAGCAGAAAAATCACTAATGGGCTCCTGTGAGCAGAGGAGATTCTACTCTTTTTAAGGCTTTAAAGCTCCCTGCCGTGGATTGAGCCAGTTTGGTCTTCTGACACGGAAAAGCTGTCAATCATCTCAGTCAGTGCCCTCACTAAGCACGGCATTTCACAAGCCCCATGACCCAACCAGTCAAGACACGGCAACAAGTGGCTTAGATCTGTGTGGCGTTATTAGGGATAGAGATGGGAGCCTACGCGCTCTCAGACGTCGGCTGGTTTTTTTCCCCTACTCTTCACCTTTGCCTGAAAGGGAATGTATCAACAAAGGGAAACTTCAGCAAGAGTTTAATCAAAGCTTCAGACAAAAAGGGTAGAAGTCTGTCCGTGTTTGTTAAAAGGCTGAGAAAACTTTAAGGTCCGTTGTCTGACCGTGGTAGCACTCATTATACTACATTCTGAACTCATTACTAGGCTAAAATGAAGGGCCCGTTTCTACAAAGTGCAGAGCTGGGAAGAGAAGAGAATGAGTCCCAAGGACTCTTCCATAAATCAGATGTCCTTGCTTGCCACTTGCTTTGTCGCTCCACACACATGGCCTTTCCCTGCACGGTCCCGTGTTGCTCTAGTTGCGTTTGGCTCTTCGCACAGCAAGGACACGCTCCATCTCTGTTTTCTGTCTGCAGAGATGATCATCAAATGAAAGGCAAAGGTGCTTCTGAGGGAGTGTCTGTAAGGCTCAAAGGGAGACGGTTGGCTTTCTCAAACTGGTGTTGAAGTAGAGAAAAAGAAGACAATCCTCAGAAGCAAAGTTTCTTTGACTTCTGTTCCTACCCTTCAGGTGGGAGCGGGACTGGCCAACAACACCGAAGAAGGATGAGCTCGGACTTCCATCCCCGTGAAGGCTACTGTCCTGCACAGTGGCTGGTTCCCACTTCCACTCGGGACTTGCATACGTGACACAAGAAGTAGAACAGAACTGCAGCTATTCTGAAGGACTTCCTGGACCTTCTTAGTGGCAATAGGAAGTATGTGACCAGTCTCAGACCAGCGTGTAGTGACCAAAGTTGCCAGACACATGTCATACTGTGTGTGTCAGTGTTCAGGACTGCCCCGTTCCCATGTCCAGTGTAGCATGGACAGTGGATACGGAGGATTTCTGACACGGAGGATTTTTACAGAGGGTATTTGTAAAAGCCAGTTGTTCTTGTTAGTCGTGATGGGGAGGGGAGCAAGAGAGGACAGTGGAAAATGAAGAGGCCACTAACTTGAGAAATACTAAAATTGCAAGCAAATAACTATGAGGAAATAAAAGCTAAACAAAAAAAAAAATGTATCTTTCAGGGTCTGATGAATTCCTGCCTGTGAATCTGACTGAATCTACTTAAAGGATGAAATTTCAGCCAGGATTTCCAAAGTTTGTTGGAGCTCCTTCAGCTTACACCATTTGTAAATATGCATCTGAAAGACTGGAAATGCCCAGCCCAGAAGTAATTGCACAGCAAATGTCCTTATTATGAGCAAAACTGGTTAATTGAGGAGACCAACATCTCTGAGCTCACCTACACGATGCAACCTTGCTAGTAAATAAAAGAAAGTCATACCTCCTCTGCTAGACTTGTGGAAACCTGTAGGACAGGTCGCATCCTATGTTACACACGCTGGCATTCCCGGCAGCCTTCGTCTCTACGAGCAGTTCACTGTAACGGAAAAAACAAGTGGAAAGCAATTGCCACATTCAGTTTCTACATTCTATTAACAAAGTAAATTAACAATACATAAAGCTGGCAACAGTATCTAACCTCAAGAAAGGAGTCCTCTGGAAAAAGATGTGATCATGTAATTAAGAGGTATATCATAATGTAAATGGGCAAAGGGGCTAATTAACTTCACAAAATCAACCTCCATTCTGCTATTTTCTGATTGTGGAGTTCTTCAATTTGCAGCCTTTATATTAGTTTAATGTAACTTTTTGTATACAATAAGGAGCTTTCTTATTAGCTGTGACTTGTCTATTCTCTCACCTGCACGCCTGCCTGGATTGAGTCACAGCACAATGAGTCTCCTGCCTCCTGAAGTCACGTAATTATCTCAGGATCTTAAATTAAAAAATAGGACTCTTGTAAAGCTCTCTGTTCTGAAGAAAAGTGTGAGTAGGCGAATCCAGTGCAGCCCAGTGTGTTTGTGTCTGTGGAGAGCCTGAAACAATAGTTTTGAGAGATAGCAAATGTCATGTGTATCCTAATAGAAAACTAATTATTCCGGCAACTCGTTCAACACCATCCCAGTAGGGAACTCTGTCACCCCAGTGGATATTTATGGGAGCAAGTACTTGGAGAAATCTTGCGGATGACCCTAACTGTTATTACTTCTGTTTCTTCTAAAGATAAATCTCCTTGATCTTTCTGGGAGAATAAACGATCCCCGTGCTCAGCAGCACTTAGGTCCCTGCTGTAATCCCCGGGCCTGCTCTTCTCAGTCTGGATTCCCAGCTGCCATCTGCGGATCCGTGTCCTGGCTCTTCTGTCTTTGCTTCATGCTCAGGGGATGCAACGGGGCTGAGAAACTACTTGAACTCCTGCACGTGACCTGCGCCTATTTGCAAACGAGGACGCAACTAATGGCAGTGTGCTTTGGTCGCTTCTACCTCCAGAACAGTCCTTGGGAGCATCAGTACAGAGCAGCACTGAGAGCAAAGAGCCCCAGAGAGACAGGCTGCCGATCGGAGAGGTGCAGTTATTTTTAAGCCATCTCTCACATACAGGCAGTTCATGTTTACGGAATATGGCACAGGATGTATCTTAAAACCAAAGCATCTCTCCAGCTGTGCATATCCAGGACAAAGCTGAGGTGAATGATACCCTCTAACTTCCTTCCAGAGCCATTTCAGTGGCAATCAGAGGAAACAATTCCTAGACAAACAGTTCATATCAAATTTATAAGCCTTCCCTTGGCGAGGAAACATTCATTTCCCCTCCTACCTGTCATTCTTCTTCATTTATTGAATCAATAAGGCATGAAATTTGGCAGGCTTTAAGTGAAAAAGGAGCTGTTCATATCAAACAGAGCCTAGACAGATAAAAAAAATCAAACTGTTAGAATCACGATTCAGTTAATAGGAGTAAAAGTAAATAGAATCAAAATGTAAATGAACATTACATCACCACTGGCATTTAAGTTCATTTTCAAATACAGAATTAGAAACAGATTTCATTTGCTGAAACTTGCTGTGTTGATACAGACAGAGCTGCTTTGGGGGACACAGGTCTGAACGTTTCGTCTGTAGCTTCTGGTCCCCAAACCAGCCACAGCTGGAGATTCTTCCTGGACAAGAAAGGGGGAGGAGGGATTACGCAGAGGGGGCAAATCCCTACTTTTTGGTCACACAGGTAGCTAAGAGGTTAGGAGGAATACGATTAAGTTCCTGCTTCCCTGCCCTTTGTAAACTGTTGCAACCCAACAGCCAGTATGTCCAAGCCACCTAGCCCCTTCTGGATGGTGTCTGAATTTACATACCCAGTTACAGCTTCTACTCTTCCAGGCCCTCCACCAGCTCAGACGAGAGACCCGTTACTGCCACGCATTTACATCATGGAGTCCCATCTGTCCATGGATCTGCCGAGCGTCATTTCCCCGAAACTGCTAGCAGGAGGGCACTGCCCTGTCTATGGGACCATCCTCGTTTAATCCAAGGCAGCCAGGAGGTCTGCTGCTGGGTGAGAAAATTCCAAACAGGTGGTGAGATGATACACTTCTGTCTGAGGAGGCAACTGAGCATGACACCGCCATGCCCTGCTTCCGGGGCTCACGGAGGACTTCTTGCTTGGCTTGCCTCTCTGCAGCCTGAAAGTTCTTCCTCTCTTACCTCTGGAGATCATTGTTCACACTCCTATGTTTTCCTCGTTACATGAGGAAAGAAATTGCTGGCAGTTACTCTAAGCTAACATTATCAGTAGGTCACAGCAGCTTCTCTGGGTGTCTTCAAGCTTCAAGGGCGTTTTTCAAAGCTACCAGTCCCTGTTCTGTGCTCTGACTTCCAGCCTGATGAGTATAATTTTCCTCTACTCAAAGGCAAGCTATTCTGTTCAACTACAAGCATGGGGTCCATCATTTAGATGAAGATGCAGTGATTATATTTGAGTCTGGTTCTTTTGAGCGTGACTGTGTCCCACACTGCCTGTTAAAGAGCAAAGTTTAATGCTACTCTCACTCACACTAATCCTTTTGTGTGATGTCACATTACACATTCGCTTCTACAACTGTTTTTGTAGCTCAAGGTCTTAACTTGCATCTTCCAGCTTCGACTGCCTTGGAAATTGCATTACATTCAACAGGGAAGATTTCTTCTTCCTTCCTAACACACACAGAGAATTAATTTTTTATCCCACTGGAATTACAATACTTGCACATTTTTTTTCTTGGGGACACACCTTTGCTCGAGGATTTTTCAAGTTTAGGCGGACATGGCATGAGAATAATAATAATAATAATAAACCTGCAGACCAACCCCACACAGATCCTACAACTCTGTCCAACCCTTTTACTCGCCTTTATTTTGCCTGGATGGTTTTATTAGCATATTAGCAGCGAGCCACGCTGTGAGCAGCAGGAAGGTCTTGTTTATTGCTAGCTTGTTTGAAGACAAGCAGAGCATATAATCCCAATGAGGTGGGATCTAATTATTAAGGTTTTAATGAAAAAACACGATGATGAGATGTTGTATAAGATACGGACACCACATGTGAGAAACTGAGACCTTGCTGGCTCCACTGTTATTCATATAGAATCCACATACTTTCGTTGAAATACAAGACTAATTTTAATCAACCTCATATTCTGATCAATTGTCTTTGAAATTGTACAGCTCACTGTGATGACTGGGGAACACCTGCGTATAAGTTGTTGATCTCTACCAATACAGAGACTTGTTCCTCGCACCCCACAGCTGGTAAGACCAGTTTTTAAGCTCATTCTTGAAGAGTAGGAGACAAATTCCATTGTAGGGTTCACCTCAAATGGCAGATACACATCAAGAGGTTTCTATTTACTGTTCTAAATGGACATGTTTCCTCAGGAGCAGTAATCTGGTTTGTGTTCACTAGCGTCAGTTGAATTCACTCAACATCAAGCAGATTAAAGGTGAAAGCATATAATTTAATTCTAGCACAGAAAAAGGTTAGGCTCTTAATAATTAAGTGAGAAAGAAGATTACAAAAAGAGGAAAATAAACCAAAATGTAATTTTAGCATGAAGTTTCTTTCCCAGCTGTCATCTCAAAGCCCTGAGGTACGCATTAGCCACACCAACTCAAGGCACAATTTACAAACTGAAAATACACCTTGAGTACTATCTCTTCGAGTAAGACCTTAAAGCTGGTGCACCTGGATGCCTCCATCCACCACACCTCCACACAGTAGCAACCTGCTCCATTTCTTCTCTGGTCTCTTGCTCAAAATGGCATTACCACCCACTTATAGTGTTAATCTCACTCATCTTTCCATCTGTTGGGGCAGAATGGCCCTTCCTCTTCAGGACGGTTGGGGTGAAACTCCTCTGAGTTTACGATTCAGTGGCACTCTTCCACTAGTGGATTTCTTCTGGCTTAAATGGCCTTTTGGCAGACCACAACTTTTTAAGGACTGTCATGATATAAATCACAAAAAGCACAACTCTGATCACATTATTCAACAATTCCACTAATCTCACATGACAGTTTTGTCAATGTTGGAGACCAGCAGGACCTAGGTTTTTCAGGCAGACTGGAGGTTAAAACATTATTAAGGCAGATGACAAAGCAGGCTTTTTGAGATGCTTTGTCCAAGCCTTTTCTCTCTCCTTTGGTCGCTTTTATGAGCTCATGCCATCACATTACTCTGTCACGGACTTGGATCCCATGGATCAAAACCCTTTGCTTATGAAAGGCTACTACCTGGAAAACTTAATCTTCATCTTGGGGAAAGCAAGTGTCTATCAGAAGCAAGAGTTCTAGGAAATGACGCGCTAGATGAGCTCACAGCTCATCTCCAGCATCTTCTCCAGACGCTTGCCTCAAGCATCCTGTCTCCAGCAATGGAGCAGTGACGAATGCTTCAGAAGTCAAAATATTTTTAATAATCTACTTATTAAGACAAATAACATCTAAGCCCTAACCAGCAATAATCACCATGTGTTATCCTCGGGAGGAGGCTGTTCTGCCTTGGTGCTGGATGCCTCCTTCTGTGATCATTGTCGTCCTTCACCACATCTTTTGATTTTGCTGCCTGATTTAACAGCTATCTTTGTATCTCTCTCTGTGGAATAATGCTCGAGCCATTGAATTTTTTTGACTTATGGATACTGCACATCACAGAGAGGAGCAAAACGATCACTACGTGTCCCTGAATTCAGACCAACCTCTTTGGATACTGAGAGTTACACCATGACTGCAGATGAGCAGCAGAAATTGTTAATAGGCAGGATTTACGGGCAGCTAACAGCTATGTAACCTAACAGTTAGTGAGGCAAGGACCCACTGGTAACACATCATGGAACTAATAAATTATTATTATAAAGGCAAGCAATAAAATTGATTTCCATATGGAATTTTTTCTGACTTTGATATTCCTAATGTCACTCTCCTGAATCACTCTGAGCTGGAGAGTCGAATTTTACAGCTTTGGAAAATCCACATTTGTGATGACATGAAGGGAATCACTCTCTGTTTAAAGTTCCTTCAGCATGTTTGGGTATAATTTAGTTTGTAACACAGTGATATTAATACACAATTACTGAATCCCGAGAGATCTTAAAGAAAAACTACTTACTCCCAAATCCTTCCTGTGGAAAGAGGAATAAACCACCTCATTGCAAGAAAGGCTCCTGACAGTTGAAGGAAGGTAAATTCATCCAAAGCAGACTTCAGAAAAATTTGAAAAAGTCAATAGTGCCTCTTCCCTTTTGATGAAGAAAATTCGGAGCAACTATATTTAGGTTCATAACCGGAAAACAACATTCTGTTTCCTGAAAAAGAGCTGTGTCCATGAAGACCTACCTGAGGTCTAATGTAATACAGGGTCAATGCTGTTATTGGGTGTCTCTGATCTCCACCTCCCTGAATAGATCTTTTCTGACCAAGAATTCTATTAAAAGATCAGTTGAATGCTGCTTTCAGCCTGAAATCATTATCTTGTTGCAAAGGATCTGAGACCTCAAAACTGAAGATTCTTCCTTTCTTATCCACCCACACGCACACACATGCACGAGTTCTGGTGTCGTAGGAAGCTTTTATCACTGGCGGGCTTCTCGCTTCATTTGAGATCGCTCAGTCGTTCCTTCCGTTTGTTTCCCTAAGAATTGTCACTTTACTGTGGAAGAGTGTCAGCTTTGCAAAGCAAAGCCCTAGGAGGCAGGAGATGGGAGGGAGGGAGTGGGGAAAAAGGTAAACCTCATTACAGCAAACCCCAAACATCTGCATTCAGATTTAAGTGAGCAGTGACACGAAGCAATTTAAATCTCAACTGCTGAGCCCTCATGATGCGTATTTAGCAGCACAACAGGCACAGACCACCCCGGACGCTGCAGCAAACAGAGCCAGCATCACTGCAAGTGGGACCACGCAGATGGGCACGCAGGTTTCTGCAGGCGCTTTGGCGGACAGAATAAAGGCAGCCCCAGCAATCTGGAAAGCAGAAGCAAGGAAAAGCGCTGGGGACCTCTGCAAACACAAGCCGTAATTTCAGACAGAGGCTTAAGAAAGGCTTTGCCAGCTCCTTCAGAGCCTGAATCTTGGTGTTTGTCTCCTTTGCTTCTATATTAAGGCACAAATAAATGGTTTTCCATCCCCCACTGTAAATTCAGTAAATTACTAAGTGGCTTATCTGGCAGTCGCGGTGTTATGTTCCTGCCGCCAGCCGAGGAGCGGTCTGTGCTCCCGGCCACCCAGCTCCAGAGGGAGCCCCACAGGCACATTCATAATGACACGGCTGGTGATGAGAGGCCCTGGGTCTCCTGAGTACAACGTGCCCATTTGCTTTTAACGATGAATAATTTGTTCGGGGAAGAAAGAGGAAGTTGAGAAGCCTGGTTTTATAGGAGCTTTCTGCAGCACTTGGTAAGCTGCAAAATGCCTTGGGTTTGGAAACCAGCTTCTACAAGCACAGACACAGTTATCCCTTTGCAAGGTGCTTGACGTGCTCCGGTCCTGGGGAGTTTGAGGGAAGACAGGGAGAATTATGTAGCTTTAAACATGGTGCCTCTTATAATATAGGTATTTTGTGTCATTTTAGGTAATAAAGAGTTAAAGTTGAGTACACACAAAGCCTCCGCGGGCAGCTAAATTAGATTTCATAGAATCATAGAATGGTTCGGGTTGGAAGGGACCTTAAAGCCCACCCAGTGGCACCCCCTGCCCTGGGCAGGGACACCTCCCACCAGCCCAGGTTGCTCCAAGCCCCGTCCAACCTGGCCTTGAACCCCTCCAGGGATGGGGCAGCCACAGCTTCTCTGGGCAACCTGGGCCAGGGGCTCACCACCCTCACAGCAAAGAGTTTCTTCCTCAGATCTCACCTCAATCTCCCCTCTTTCAGTTTAAAACCCTTCCCCCTCGTCATATCATTACACTCCCTGATAAAGAGTCCCTTCCAACTTCTCCTTCTCCTCTTCTCCTTCTCTTCTCCTTCTTCTCATCTCCATTCGAGATTCACTAGACATTCAAATTATTTCGTCGGGACTGGGGCTGGTATCAGAGCCGCTAGGGTTTGAAACACAGTTCTTCAATGTGGCAAGAGGAGGGGAGAGGGCTCCCTGCCTCTCATTTGCAAGAACCAAGAACGACAGAGGAAAAGGATGTTAATTTAGCATCTTACTGAAGAAAGGATGGCACACTGGAATTTAATTGTGCCCGATATGGCAGATAGAATATTATTTTTTTAACAGGAAAAGCTTAAACATTTCACAAAATATGCATTCTCTATGATTATTTGTAAAGCATCAGAGATGCGCTTGGCAATTTACTGACGGAAACATTGGCAGGTCTCTGCCTCAAGGAATCTATAATTAGAGTATAGGAAGGGACGATGGGTAAGCGTGTATGGGAGGACAGGGACACAACAGAGAAAGATCATGAAGAGCTTTAGATATTATTTTCTAGATTTTTTTGGGTTATTTTCATTTAAATGTGATATATTTTAAATCTAGGACTAAGAACTGATTGAACTTCAGATTTTTTGCTCCACAAACTTTCTTCTGTCCCAAACTGAAACAGAAAACTGAAGTTTTGAAATTCCTCATGAAATAAATACATGCGAGAAAGGCGATCTGTAACAGCCTCGTTGATCGGCCTTACTTTCCTAGCTGGAAGCATTTCTTTCCAGTTTTATAATTCTGAAAAAAGTTACACTGACACCAAGAAGTGAGAAACCAGTCTAACATTGCCAGCATGAAACTCACCCACAACACAAAGGTCTTGAATGTCTGAATGTTTGTTTGTTGAACATTTTGTGTAAGTAGATGTTCCTGTGAAGTGGTCTGGTGTGGCTAAATGAACAGTTTCTAATGGAAAACAGCTTTTGCAGAAATCTTTCAACCAAATCCAACACTAAGACCATGGAAGAATAAGGGGGTAGAATCAAAGAGAAAATACTGGACATAGGGAAGTGGTTTTCATTACAGTAAAAAATGAAGGAAAAAAAGATTACTCGAGAGCAAGTACCCCTTAAGAGAGGCCAAGGGAGCCAGGAGAGCTCTGCTTTTTGCCAGTATTTGAAGAGAAGTCATAACCAAAGCAACTTCCTTAGCAGATGAGAAAGCGAGGACCCGACGTGCGGGACATGAGACTGCAAAGGCAGCTCCGTGAGAGCACTACTGTGGTGCTAAGCCCCCAAAACCCCTCTGCGTGCAAGAGCCATGAGGGCCGGCCACTTTCATCAGGGCACTGCCGTGGCACGGAAGGGTGGCCAGCTGCGAAGCAGGGGGGTTGGCATTTCATCAGCCCCTTTAAAATACCAGAGGAGCAGAAATTCACTGGTTCTGCCGTCAGAGGAGGGCCCAAAGAGAAATGCCAAACGGATGACGCAGTGCAGTGCTGCATCTGGGGATGAGTGGGCCCCTCAGCTCAGCCCCTGCTGAGAAAAATCTGTCCCCAAATTCAGGGAGTCCCAAAATTACTAAATCCAAGGGATTTAAGAATAACTAAATCCCCTGGGAGCCAGACATAAACGGCGCTTCCTAAAGGATACCACTGGCCTGGAGACATTAACAACTTCTGATTCCCAGCAGCATGTGGGAAAACTGAGCGGTCAACAAATTTCCAGATCATTTCAAGTCTATTAATACAGTTCTGAAGCACAAAGCTTTCCCTCAAACCCATCATTGGGATTTGGAAGTCTCTAGCCGTGTCTTGCACATGAGTGAGTCACTCTGTATTTTCCTTCCGCCTAAGAAACAATCTGACTACGCAGGAACGAGAAAGGCAAAACAACTTCTGATCTTGCACCTAGATGCTCAGTAGAAAATAACCTGGGTTAAGCACTCATTTGATTTGCAGCCACAGGAATAAGCCCTTGGGTGGCCCAATGTCACTACTGGGGAAGGGGAAAGGTGCCCAGTTCCAGGCAGCGATGACAAATGCAGTCACACAAACACATCGGGTAGATCAGTAAATGTACCCTGCCACAGATCAATTAAACCCTTCCTGAATGAGATGAAGGGAACCTCCCCGTGGAGAATAAATACAGAATGGCTGTGAGGTACTAATGGGAGAGAACTGCAGTTGTACGGCAAGTGCAAGAAATCATGAGAAAATATATGGAGAAAGCTGGAGCAAGGGTGAGGAGAAAGGGAAGGAGTATTTGGGCAATCGTAACGAGCCCAGCCTTTCTATAGAACTGGGCTCACTCTCTTTGCTCAGTGTGCTAAACCTCTTAAATCTCCACATTTTCTCTCCTATCCCTCTGCCCTCCGGTCATCACTGTGGAAGGTCTGGCTGCAAGGGGAAGGGACTGTTACCAAGAGGACGGAAGAAGGAACTGGGAAAATATTTAGCTCCCTGACTCTGGATAAAGCTAACGAAGACCTTCTAAAGCACAGAAGAAAAATATCTCTGAATAAAGTCTATGTTTTGCTACCTTTCATCCAGTGATCTCAAGCCACTTTTTATATACACATCACTACATTCAGCCTCCTGACACCTCTGTAAAGGCAGGCAAGGCAGGCTAGGAACAAAGCAGCAGCCAGCAGCCACAAGTCCTGACATTGGCCCTGTGCTGTAATCAGCAAAGTGCCCCTTTCCCAGCCTCGGGAACACTAATGGAGTATCCGGAAACCTGGAAAGTGGCAATGAATTACTCTCAGCAGGGTAAACTGTGTGTCTGCAGAGAAAGAATTGTGTTCTGCACCATTCAAAATACAAACAGCATCAAGTCAAAGGTTGGCAGGTGGCTGTTTCCCTTGGAGCTGTAATTAATATTATCTGAGCAATGCAGAGAGACCCGGAGAGTGCCAGGTGTCTCCTCTCGGCAGCCATCTGCGAACACACAGGACACTGGTGCTGCTGTGAGGAGCCTTTCCCACGAACCAGGAAACAGCAAAGTTAAGAAGAAGAGGAAACCAGATAACCTTAAGGAGCACCAGTTAATAGTCTGATCCCTTAGTGTGTCTCTAAGCGTGGAAGGTGCCAGTAACAGTGACCAACAATCAAACTTGACCTTTCAGCATCTGCTACCATTTAACACTCTTTCTGTAGAGGGCCGATAGCTGCTGTTTGTAAGGATGTGCTGAACGGTCCTCATGCCACCAAAGAAACATAATCAGCAGAAGATCTCCCACTGGGAGGTTGGGGGGTACCACCACTGGCGAAATTTCCAGTAGGATTTCTCATCAGGCCGAGGGCTCTTCCTCTGCTGTTCTTACAGCTGCAGAGGAAGCCACTGGTTGCCTTCAACACTTCCATTATTTTCCCTCTTTTCTGCCCTAAACACACCAGAGCACTCCTTCATATCTGGTCCACTGAGGATCACATCTCCTGGAAATGGCTCGGCCTCTTCCATTAAGCTGAATTCAAACCACCTCTCTGCAGACTTCGGTGGCGCCTATGTTAAGGAGAACAAATGTGCTTCAGAGTATACAGCAAAGGAGAGAGGTAGGAGACCTCTTCAGATTGCTTATCATCTCTGCCTGCCTCGGGGGTGCTTTCTGCCTTCCTCTGCTGATTGTACGGAGACAAGGGCTGGTACTGCAGGACAACTAGAGATCTGCGCCCATGGGCGCCGCGGTGGGACTACGTCGCAGGCTTCGCTGGAACAGCAGAAAGCCCTCTTTAATGCAGTGACTGCAAACTTGTTTTGCAGAGATAGGAAGAACCACAGAATACTACGTTACTGTCTCAGATAAAAGCAAACAGATCAAAAGTGACAACGTTCTGCACGTCTCATACTACCAAGCTGGGCTCCTGCTTTGTGCTGCCTGAGTAAACAAGCTGTGTATAAAAGGCCCATTTTGACACCACGCTGGTTTGCCCTACAACAAAGTGCTTGAAGAGGAACCAAAAGGCTTTTAACTTACCTCTCAATGTGTCTGCATTGTTTGTGCCTTCCTGTTGCTACCGTCTACAGCAGTTCAGGGAGTGATTCGCCTTCCTCTGAAACTCCTGCTTTCAGTTCCACTTATTTGCTCTGTGGATATAACGATGTAATCCTGCTAATGGCCGGTTTGCAATGAGACTCACTGGAATTATTTACTTTTCTTAGGACCTTTGGAACACCTTTCACAAGCTTCAACTTCTACCTCCTCTTCCCACCGAGCAATAACTTGCTAATGCATGACTGAAGAAAAATACTTTTCATATGGGATCAGACTTAAAAGGCCCCGGAGAGCAAAAGTATCGATCTTGTGAACCATCGGCATTCAGGATTTCTACCAACTACAGCAAGCAGTGCTCAGCACCTCCTGAGACCAGACTCCAAGATTAATCAGCAACAGCAACAACAAAACCCTTTACAAAAATGAGAATATTGTGCTCAGCTATCTTGGGGCTGGAAGACACAAGTTCTGCAAATTCCATGACTGGACCTTGACTATAATTAACTTGTTCTTCTCCCTTCACTGGTTTTTCCCCTTCCCTTACGTCTTTAAGTCACGACTCATTGAGCTTTGGCCTAAATTCCAAATCAATAAAGCTTCTTCTAGTACTTCTCTGTGGTCTAGTAAAGTTCAGATGTAGCAAAATAAAGTCAAATTCCTAGGACTGATATCTTCTTCTGTTTAAAGAAGAAAAACAACTATTTTAATCATGTCTGATTTCCCTTTTCTGCAAAGAGCTGGTATTTGGCAGGACCTATGATGCGAGGAAGCACCAAGTGAACAAAAAGATTAACTTTATATAGCTTCCCATCCTCTTCTCTTCTGTGTTCTTTCCATTAATCAGAAGTGAGTGGAAAATGTAAATATTGGTCTAGCTACTGTTTCTACGCTTTCCTGCAACCTCCTACATTTTCCATAGTGCAAGTTGTGCATCAGTAGAGCTGACCTTAATCTGGATGTGATCCTAAACTTTCCCGGAGCTCTAGAATATTCATCGCAGCAAGCAAGGAAACTATTTTTCAAGGAATCAGTGAATAAAGGGACACAGTAAGTGTTCTCTTTTCTAGATGGGACTGAATGGTTTGTGGATGCCATCATACCAATTCACTCACAGCTTCCAGTTAAGAATTCCAGTTATACTGGTTCAGGCTTATTCTTCGCACATGCTCCTACCATCCTTTCGGTGCAACAAGGATACACCTTTCCTCACGGGCAGCATCACAAAGACAGCAAGTACCGTTCTGCCCGACCACGGATCCATCGCAACGCAAACTTCAACTCCCTGCCCAACACCATCCTCTTCTGAGAGGGACGAGGATGCCCTGACACAGCCAGTGCCATGCCCAGGCCACAGAGCCCTCAGCCAGTTGTTAAAGCAGGGTGTTAAAGCAGGTTTGATGCCATTAAGATCTTCTCTATGCAAGTGGTCAAGCCGCCTGTTGTTTAGCACTCGTGCTACACTGTACATGGTTTAGAGCAGATGGCTCTTATTAGAGAGCCAGAAGCTCTGTAGCACGCATTCCTAATATCCCTGCCTTCATACTTGTTAAAACCATTAATTCTAACTTCATGCAACAACAAATTATGTAGGACAGCTGTGCTGGCAGCATAGTAATTTGTGTCAACCCCCTATGGTCACATTGAAAAAAGTGATCTAGGAACGCATATGCCAAAAGAAAAGACAGTGATTTTCTATTGGCACGTTCTAATGAAGGTATCATTAACGTGGCCAGTGATTGGTATCATCTGGGTGGAACAAAAGGAGCAGCACTTCTGCTGCCTTTCATTCCTGTTGTCAGGATTCTGCAATCAGATCTCAATAATGTCAATTTGCTGGCAGCATTAGTGCTGTTCAAAATGCCCCCCCTGAACTCTTAAAGCACCTTGTATTTAGCCGTGTTCTTCCAGGGTGCAGCAACGAGAGGAAAATATGTATTACTGCTGATCGGATAATGAGACTTTCCTGGATTATGACTGTCATTCCATGCTTCAGGCTTCAGCAGGTGCCATTTCACCATGTGCTTCTTTCTGTAAGCCAGCTCTTGGGAAGCAGAGAGGTCACTGACTATTATTGGCAAAATGCGAGTTGTTTCACTTCGAGCTCAAACCTACGCACGCTGCACAACCAGGCCTGTTACAGACATTGTCCTCGGCGCAATCTGGACTGTCTGCTTTTCCAGAACAGGCTCCCAAAGACCCAAAATATCATACATCCACTCCACTGGTAAAAGAGGCAAATTGAAAAAGGCAAATGGTGTCTTCAGCAATGTCATGCATTTTAGACATGCTACAGAATGTCAGTGCAATTCATGATCTCAAATGCACTGGGGTTGTTACGCATCTACCTAAGCAGTCAGGTAATTTCACCAAACAGATAGGAAAAGTTTGGTTGTCCTCTCATTTTAGCTGTGTAAATTAGGAGGGATTCTGTTGGATATGCACTGTTCTAAAAACCTTGTGAAAGGAGAATGTAGCCCTGGAATTTTTCTTTGCATCAAAGAAATTC
Organism: Rissa tridactyla; assembly: GCF_028500815.1. Classification (NCBI taxonomy): domain Eukaryota; kingdom Metazoa; phylum Chordata; class Aves; order Charadriiformes; family Laridae; genus Rissa; species Rissa tridactyla. The sequence goes on along the minus strand of NC_071474.1, from coordinate 47,827,855 downwards.
ATAGCAGCTTGTGCCCAACTACCCTCTCTCCTGAGCTCCCCAGGCCTGGCCGTAGGAAGGGCTGTGGCCCAGTGGTGGTGTTTTCGTATGCTGTGATGGGAGAAGGTTTCTAGCACATTCTGGCCTGCAGCAACGTGTTCAGTCTTCAGCTTACCCTAGAGACACCCCCAAAAACCAGGGTCACCAGGAGTGGGCTGCATTATCTGACACAGGTAATTAGGAATCAAATCTCCCTGTGGATCCCCATATCCAGTCCTCTTACTCACAGGGTACTCACGCAATACCTAACTCTAAGGAGTTAACGGAGTATCTGCTTTCTTCTTCTTCACAGATGACAGGGCATAAAACACTTCCCTTGCCCTGCAGCAACTCCATCTCTACACTAAAAATCCCAAAGCAACACCTTCAACATACCACAGGAAGACAGACATAAGCGGATGTTGCAAGTTTACTCATATCTTGGGTGCCATATGCTATACGGGAATATTTTGGGCTTTTCCGAAAAAGCGTTGGTTTTCTACTTTTTTAATGTGTGTGAGGAAGTGTCTACCACCAAGTAACGTTGCTCCATTGAGCTGGAAGCAACAGGTTCAAGTATTCCTGGAGAATAAACAATTTGGTCTAGGTGGGGTATTATATCACTTGTTCTATTTCCCTGTGACACCACAGGCACCCAGCGCCAGCTCTGACGCCGCAACATGAAAGATGTGCTGGAGGAAACCTGATGAGTTAAAACCCATTAAAACCATGTCACTTTCCATTACGTTGGGTGGGATTCCAGACCGCGCAATCACATGTAAGACAGAGTGAGAAGCCGTGCAGCGCTGCAGCCTAATGCAGAGCGACAAAAATACGAAACTCCCCAAAACAGATTTCAGGCAGTCGCTGGTTGGAAGGGGGAGTGGAGGAAGGTGGTAATTAGCAGATCTGCGGCTCACCACGGACTCGGTGTTCAGCTGTCACTCACCCACTCATGCGCTCCTGGGAATTGGCGGAAGACAATCCCGTCTCTTGGAGATAGCAGCCCTCCACGGAATGTGCAAACGGGCATCTGTGGAGGAAACTCTTCCGCTTCGCTGTTCCTGCAAAAGCAGAGGACTCCTCGTCCCCAGCCGACCAACTCAGACCTGCTCAGCGTCAGGGCAGAATTCTCCTCATAGTTATAAATCTGAATCCCAACCAAAGATCATGTCGGATTTCCCCATCAGGGTGCGGAGCGTCCCTGGAGAGTTAATATCACATCAGCTGACAATTGCCTGCTGGACTGATTTTCAAATTGCTACACTTTGACTCTATCCTTTAATTTTTTCACTAAATTTAGTACTAGTGAGAGAACTGAATAGTTGATCCAACTCTGCTATCTCTATTGTACCAGTTATTCACAGAATACACACAAGTGACAGTAATTCTGTCACTCTCTTCTTTGCCTCGCTACTCTTACATCGTTTAGATAAGGAATGCCTCCTTCCCCAAACTAAAGTGGAAGCCCAGGTTTCGCTCTTATTTAGCTGTAGTCTTCTTTCCTAACATAGGAAATGTCAGTTCACCTTCAGCGATGATGGAAGACTGTGTGTGGATTTTAAGAGGGCTATCTGAAACCTTCCAAACTTATCTGTTAAATACCAACAAGTAATCCCAAAACTTGAAAGATGAGTCTCTACAGTCTACATCTGGATTCCTACTTTACTTAAAAAGGGGGGCCTCAAAGTATTTCCTCATCTTTGAAATACCTATGTGCATACAAGTACGCGCATACTGTCATGCAAATGCAATATATTTGAATGTAACACAGTTTTTTCAGTAAAAACTCTGTAAATAATCTTTTTATGTGGTGCAAAGAGGAGTCCCCATTTTTAATTACACATTCTCTCCGCAGCAGTGATTCAGAGATACACACAGGTCTCCAGTCCCCTTTCATACTTTCCGATTCTTGACTAATAAGCAGGACAATACATCTCATGGGCAAGAAAGCTTTTGTAGCTAGAGTAAATCAAAGGCTTGGGAGTGAGCAGCACAATATCTTGGTGCAATGGATGTTGTTGCAGCATTACCAAAACTTGTGGCTCTAATCCCAAGTGTCATATCCTGCATTATTCCTTAATTCCCAGCACCCTGAATTAGAAAGAAGTTTTAATCATTGTAAAATAAATCCCCAAACCATGAACTGAGAATGAATTAAAGGCTTGGAAATCATCAAAAAGATACAGGTGTATTTTTGAAAATCTAATGAATTTTAAGTTGGCCTCAAGGTTTGTGAAAGGCTGGTGCTCTGGGGATACAAGGAGGTGGAGGAAGGGGGCAGAGACCCAGCAGAGCCCCTCTGAAGGGTATGACAGGGAGGCTGATGTCATTCCCATGTTACGTGAAATGCCGGGAAAATAAATGGAATAGTTTAATACTCAATCTCCCAGCCTAGAGCAGGAGAGCGAGACAGCACCTACCTGGGAACACTAGAGGGAGCAAAGACAAGGAAGCAGATGAAGAGGAACGAAGGCAGGAAAGGAAAAGCCACAACAGTTTCTGATGCAGCTTTGAAGAGGAGAAGGAGGGAAAGGAAGGGTCTGTGTTTCTTGTGCCTTGAGCATTGTCTCAAATTTACTGAGTGTAGAAACAAAAGGATGGTCCTTTCTGAACGTGCACGACAGAAAGGGACCAGCTGGCTCCTCATTTTGCACATTATCGCTAAGGAGTCAGGTTCTTCAGGTCAAACTGAGTCCTCGCTCACAGGTAAGCACGTTACTGGGGATGGCTTTGCCCAGTTCAGCTGCTCTCCTGGAAGGGCTGGATCTGTCTCTCAGTGCGCTGGGCAGACACCGCTCGACAGATCCATCCTGTCTGGTTCTTCCCTTTCATCGTTGGACTGGAACTGCCTTCACCCACCCAAGCTAGTTCCAGGCTTTCTCACTGGTTTCCTCCAGTCAAAATACAAACAGCTATATATCCCAACCGTGCTTCTCTTTAAATAATCAGAATATGACAGAGCTGCTCCTTCCACAGTTTAATTCTCTCCCTTTAGAAGTTATCAGAAGTTATTAGCACTTCAGGAGTCATTTTGCAGCTTTGCGCTTTGATCCTCTGCTTCCGCAAGTCAGTTCCCCACCGAGCTGCTTCATAACTTGTTTAATAGTTAATTTGTTTGGACATCATTAAAAGTATTAAGGCTCCAGGCAACGAGGACACGCCAATTACTGTGTCAAGTGATTTAATTCTGAGGGGGGCCGCAGGAAGCAGTAGTTTAAACCGCTTAAAGGCTTGTACCTCTTGCCCCTGCGGAATACAAAGAGAAAGCGATCTGCTCAGAAACCCTGCCGATCTCGGTTCAAAGAGGTGCTCTTCTACATCATTTATTTTGGGTGCTCAGCAGATGCTGAGACATGAACTGTGCATGTGAAATACCAGCTTAAGCGGCTCTGTCATGATGAAGCCTGCCTGAGCTTCTAATAAAACTTAAAACCACTACAACAGAAGGTTGCAAAAACAGCCTTCTGAGAAGTGGCATTTTGACAGGATTTTTTTAAGCCATTCACTTTTGTTTGCTGGAGCTTTCCTTGCAAAGTACTGGATCTGCATCCCAACGCGCTGCAGTTCTATATAAAATTTCTCAGTGTCACTTAGAAAGTCAAAAATATTCTGAAAAAGCAGGTATCCAGACTTGTCTATTCTAGGTATGTTCTCCTGGCATTTAACAGCTAAAGCCTTTGGAAAGGCTTTACGCCAGTCTTAGCTATACCTTATCATAGTAATATATTTTTTAATTATTATTAGCAGTAGAAGTAGTAATTAATAATAATGTAATATACTACATATTAACAGCTATCTATTAGTTACACCCCACACCCTTTCAGGGAGGTGACACTTACACCAGCCAATTGTGTCCTTTTGTAGAAATCTTAACCCAATTTCCCAGCTGTCCACAGGCTCCTGTTGCCGGTACTAATTCTACCTTTAGTAGAACTGTGCCACTTGGCAATATTAAAGTCAGCAAAACTCTCAAGTATAGGTTCATTTTTTAGGTTTAAAAATGCATACACTAGGGAATCCTCCTAAGGTCAGCCCTGAACCAGCACCGCTTTGCTGAGACAGGATTGCAGTCTCCCTTGCTGGCAAAGAGCTCCAAGGCGAATGAAACTGCACCAGGAAAACTGTACTTCGTACAAATGTAATAAAACTATCTGCTTGAGGAAAACACGCATCACAAAAAGACGAGATTTGCTGACATATGGGCTTTGGCATCGCACATCTTTTCCTGCTCTTGAATGACACAGTTATCAGAAATCTACCGTGCAGACCCGACTTTAGCTACACTGGTAAATCCACTATTTTTCCAGCACAAATGCAACTGCGTAAGAATTTCTACTGGCAAAAATTAAAAAAATAAAAAAATCACATCATGTAGTGACATGGTACACAAATACCACTTTCAAGTTAGCTCCACGGAATAGCTATACAAAAGACATTGACAGGTTTTGAGTGGAGAGTTCAGGCATCCAGAAAATACAGGAGCATCTGGTGTGTGGATCAGTAGGAACAAAGCTCTTCAGAATAAAACCGAAAAGGGGAGAAACGCTAGGGTCTGCAAAATATAACAAGTGATAGATGCACAAATGAGCCACCAGAACTTTTCACGAGTTAACACCACTAGCTCAGGTGCGAAGTTACTTTTCTTTTCCCCCAAGGATGAGGAAACAGAATTGTGAATACACAGACGGAGACACACGCAAACACCTGAACTCAAAGGTTTCTGCACATGTAAGGTACACACATCTAGCACTTGGGAATAAAAACCCATTAAAGCTTCATATCTAAACAGCAACACAGAAGTTTTAGACCAACTGTTGGGGAAAAAAAAAACCACAACAAACAAACCAGAAATGGATCAAAACCTTGTCACACTTGCTGTGTTTCCCAGGGTGACAGGTACTGCTGGGGAAAGGGAACTGGAAATTTACTGCTGCCACACACTACACACCATGTAGCAGACCTGGGGCAACTGGCCAGGAATTCTACTTTAACTGGGCTCATTTATCACACGGCAGAAGGAGCACGTAGATTCAGTGTGGAGATCAAACTGGAATGCAGGACTCGGACGTCCTCCCATCACTCTCTTACGAACGAACACCCAGGTTTAGCCCAAACACTCTGGATTTGTACATCTCCCTTAGGTGCTCGTCTGCACATGTCCCTCTACACCTGTCCCACGGAGAACAACTTCTGAAGCCATTGGCCAATTCAAACCCAATTTCAGAAAGGCTCAGAGAAAATCTCGTTTCATGAAGAAAAGAGGCTGGATGGAGCAGAGAGACAGTGACGGTCTCCTTACAGCAACCTCTTGCAGAAAAGAGGCTTTTGACTAAGAGAACGAAATCAGTGTCAGCTCATTTGCCGTACACCCGATGACTCACGCGAGAGGGGGATGAAAATGCACCCCTTGTCTTAAAAAATACCCACAGAAATGCGGTGTACAAGTATATCGTAACTTACACGACCTTGAGTAAAATACGGCACTGCTAAGAAAATCTGATAAAACAGCAGTATGATCTCATCGTGTACTTTACATCTGTTTCCAAAGTCCCATTTGGAGCCCTAAGCCAATACCTCTTCTCTGGTGGTCAAATTCAACATTAATTCCACTTGTGGAATAAGGCAAAACAGGGAAAATATGGTTAAGAACTACTGTGATGGAATGCTGCTGGCAGAACCTGAAGCATGCAGCTCCCATTCAGAGCCTTTCCTGATGACTTACAAGTAACTTACAAATTTCTTTTAAACACCCACTGAAACCAGCCCAGAAACTATTCACAGCCCAGGATAATATCTCTTCCTAAAAAAGCCATGCTCTTTTTTGATATATATGTGCATTTATCATAACAAGGTAGCACATGAAATCTGTGAGTTTCCAAAACTCATCTCTCTGGCCGTATTTTCTCTTCCCTCCAGCTACAATTCCCGTCCCGGGGTATGAAGCGAGCACTGAGTCTTCTGCAGCAATCTAGCATCGACTTCCCAAATCACAGTTCCAAAGGCAAGAGATTCACTTTGGCAAAAGCACAGGAAACATCCCACACTGCTCAAAGAACACCTTAAAAAGCATATGTATGTAGTATTTGTTACACGTAACGCACCAAGCTGTGTAATGATCACTCAGTTCTCATCCCTTTCTAATAGAAGTTGTCTCAATGATATCACCATCATCTTGCCTGGTTAAAAACTGCTTCCAGGATATATCTTAGATGATGAAACACATCCTACAAGAAGATAAACCTTCAACCCAACACATTTAGCTACACAGACAGCTGTGTACTGGGCAAACCACTCCTCCTGACTCCTCCCGCTCCTCACCAACTTGTACTCCACTGCCGAGAGCAACCCTGGCTTAGCTCTTTCACCACTGATCACCCATTATTAAATGGGAGATTCATAAAAAAATCCTAAACCGCTAGTCATTGATTTTTATGCCTTACTACAGTATTATATCTAACGATCTTTCTCACGGAGTTAAACGTACTGCCCTTCCTTGTGTCAAGACGATGAGATCACAAGAAACTCATCAGTTTTCATTTACACTCTATGTAACTGCACAAACAAAACAGAATTACTGTATGATTACGTTTTCCTTAACTAAAGAGCTGTCTTAAATTTTCATTTGTTTCAAAGCAAATAAGTAAACTGCACAAGCGCCCGTTTACTAGACCTGTTGCCTGTAGTCAAACACGCACCTGCTCACTTTAGGGATTACCACCCATTTTTGGCACTTTGTACTTAGCACGGCTCTCGGAGCAGGACCTGGATTCTCTTCTGGCCCAAACGCGATGAACAGAGCAGTTTAACCAAATTCCCCTCGCAGCAGCTCTCCTGCTGGGAAGGCTTGAACCTGCAGAGCTCGGTTTAACTCTCAGATCCCACGCTGCGCTTGCAGCTGGCAATTATGAAGAACCCCAACTTTCTATTTATGAAGTGAAAACAGCGGATAGAGAAGCCACCGAGAAACCACTACCATGGAACCCCATCAAGCTCGTGTTAGGATCACTCGCAGCCTAGAGCCACAAAACACCTCAAAGCAAATGTTTACACTTTACTCCATAAAATACAGTGGGGAAAACAGTGGGAGGAATCTAGCAGGCCAAAAAAGATGACATTTGTGTAAATATCTGCCTCCAACCACTCAGTTCCTAACCTTGCAGGATTTCAAAGTCCATAACTTCTTTTAGCACACCAGCTGCTTCTGCTTCAGAAACGGTGACAGCAGGCAGTGTGAAAATGACATGACTTGGAGATAAACCAGTTTTATTTTAAAACAACATTTATATATATTACACACAATATTCCAAGTTAAAAGAACATTATCAAAAATGCTAAGTCAAATATTCAAAAGTTAAGAAATTGCAGAATTAAGACCGCCTGTGCAACCTTAATTTGAATCTCTTGTGTTATGCAGTGTGCTACCGCCTTCACTTACACAATCACGTATTATTTTTTCTGCAGGACCTTTGCCTCATTCAGTGTAGGGGGTGGATGGTTCTCAATTAATGAGCAGCTATTCAATATTTGTTTTCTTCGTGTTGTTTAGCGTGCAGCCCATTTCTGATGGCTTGCCTCCACGGGGGGTTACTCAGAAACAGTTGAACAACTCCCTGATTGAATGCTTTATTACAGAACAAGATCATTTCATCTCTGCTTAGTTTAACCCACTTTACTTCACCAAAGTCAAACTCTACTCTGAGCGCATTTGATTAATTTATTCATGGCTTTTCTAAGGTTCACATTACTAATACATTTTTGATGAACTTATGATGAAGCCCAACACTTCCATTTTATCTGGACTGACTGGTAAAAAAAAAGATTAGAAAGTTTCTGTGTTGTAGAAGCATTCATTAATTTGGGATATCCAATTTAGAAAACGAGAGCATGCTTTTTGTAGAGTGCTTAGCATTATATGCTGCTTTAAATGCTAAAAACTCAGGTTCAGCCATAGTTCTAAGTATATAGTGCTGTCGCAGATCAGATATTGCCTCAAATTGAGTATCCAGAAAATGAGGAACATTCAGTTAATGAACACTTCAAAAAAGGTTTCATTTGCACCAACTTGGCATTAGAATCTCAGTAGTAAAGGCAGAAATTAAATCAAGTTTTCCAAGGCTGCATTTAGCTGCGTTAACAATGAGACCTAGAGATGTGGTTAGCAACAGAATTAGCCGTGCAAATGCACCCAGAGCCACGGACACAGACGACTCGAGTGCCAGACCAGAAAGACAGGGATAAGAGAGGGAGAAGCACCTACAGCCACCAGGACAAGGGGACTCACTGCTCTCCTTCCATCAAACCGCATGTCAGACATGCTCTGACATCGCCATTGACATATGTCAACTGCCCTGTTGCGACCCACCTCCTTTTTCCCTGCACTTTAAATCATTGTTTGGTATATGTTTCCAAACTTCTGCAACCAGCGTAGCTGTGCAGGAGAGTCAAAGACTTTTTCACAACACAGCCTATCAGGCTTCCAGTTTATCACTGACTGGTAAGCTTCATGTGGACCAGTGCAAGAAGGGATGAGACTCTGTCAGTGGGCTTCACTCGTCGTAGCTGGGAGGAAAGGATTGGCAAGGGGTGTCTGGTTCCATGCCAGGTTGCAGAGGGACATGCGTTCAGAGCCTGTTGCCCATTTCCTTCAGGTCCCCTTCCCTTACACCTCTGCCAAACTGCCTCTGCTCCCGTCCTGTCTTTACATCTGACTCTTCATCCTATTTTCCCGTTTTCCTCACCAGACACTATCAGTGTCCCCATTCCTGTGCTGGTCTCTGAAGTCACTCCCGTATCAGCTCCTGGGCCCAGCTGCTTCCCTCCCAGATCCTCCCCAACCAGTTCCTCCTCCATCTTAGAGAAGCGTTCCCTAGATGACCGGCTCCCTTGGTAAAGCACATCTTTTCCACTTTCCCTGTACGCCTGGCTCCCCACACTAATCACCCTTTACAAAGTCCGTAACCAAGCACAGTGTTTCTTCCCTCCCACTCCCTGTCTCCTGGCTGAGTCAGTCCTGGGCTGCCCTCACCTCACTTCCAAGTACTCAGCCTGCCTAAATCCAGAGTTACAAGTCCTAAAAGACCTCTTCTGAGGTCTGTGCAGATGAAATCTGCAGGTGCTTGAGCTTAAGGGTAGGCTGTCCACAAGGCTGTCCACAGTGCTCTAAAAAATCTCATTTCCTGAGCTTCCTGATATTGCCCAGAGGTAAGATTCCTCAATTCCTAAATTCAGGTTCTCCCTTCAGCTGCCCCCTGGAGGAGACTCTGTCTGCCACGATTTGTAGAAAACTTGCATGTTTATCCTCAAAGGCTAACGGTAACTTTTCTGAGCAACTCAAAGGCTGTTCTGCGCTTAGAACTTGGCCAAACTCAGGTAAATTTTAATAAAGACTGGGAAAAAAGTAGTAATGGTGACAAATGTCACCACTCCATCAGCTTTTAGTTCTACACTTCAGGACTAAAAGCACTACTACCTTAGAGAGAAAGACTAAAAACCCCAGAGACATACACAGCAGACACAGCGTTACACGTGTGGCAAACTGTGGCCGAACAATTGCAAGTGAAAAGCAGAGCTTAAGCAAAAAGCTTGAGGAAACCTCAGGCACAGAAGAGCTAACTGATGATAATTAGTCAAGTGGCATGAGGTCTTGCACTCAAATGGATGATGCTTTTCTGTTATGTACGTCTGCCTCCAGGCATCAATGCGCAGGAGCGTATCGCCTCTGGCAGAAATCAGGAAAGCGGCAGGGTACGGTGCAGGGTACACGGAAACCCATGGTGTGGCACAGAAGAATAAGGGCCACTGACTTAGCGGGAATGAGAATTAAGGGGGAAGAAGAGGCATACCGGTCCTTTGGCATGGGAAGAGAGAGCACAGACGGATGCACAGGAAAGCGGAAAACACGGGGTTTCTGGCTGCAGACTGTCCCTGGAGGGTAAGGGGAGAGAAGGGGCTGGGAAGGTGGCACAGATTCCTGTGGGCAGAAGCATCTTACAGGAACAGCCAGTTCAGGCTTCAAAAGGAACGATGCAAGTGACTAGAAAACAAACACGCAGCTGCTCTCCAGAAACCTAAGAGAATTAAGGTGTTTTCAGCCCTCTTTGTGTCTTCTTTAATCTGGACTCCTCTCAGGCCAGTGCAATCAGCATGACCACGAAGGCACCCTGTGCCCATCAGCACACAGCACCTTCCACTGGAGATGGCCCTGACTGAACACGCTTCTCCTCTCTAAAATAAGCCAAAACGTTAACCCCATTCTATGTCCTAATATAGAATAATAGAATGTCTAGGTTGGAATGGACCTTTAAGATCATTGAATCCAACCATCAACCTAACGCTGCCAAAGCCACCACTACCCCATGTCCCTCAGCACCACATCTGCCTGGCTTTCAAACACCTCCAGGGATGGCAATTCCACCACCGCCCTGGGCAGCCTGTTCCAGTGCTTCCCAAGCCTTTCAGTGAATAAATTTTTCCTAATATCCATCCTAAACCTCCCCTGGCATAACTTGAGGCCATTTCCTCTTGTCCTATTGCCTGTTCCTTGGGAGAAGCGACCGACCCCCAACTCTCTACGATCTCCTCTACAATATATTGATGTGATGGTAGAAGCGAGATAAAAAGATGGAAAAGTAGGGTTTGTAGTGACCAGTTTACTCCTTTTTCTGGTAGGTCCCATCCCAGAAGGCAGCTGCCTGCAGAAGAGCCCAGCTCCAGTGCCTCCTGGCTGGACTTCTGGGCAATCTCCGCAGGAAGGGGGATGCAGTTTCTCTATTGAAAGGAAGCCAGAGAGACTGTTAACCTTAGATGTGCCACCTGTTGAACAGGGCCTTCTTATGCTCTAAAAGCTCCTGTATTTCCATTTTAGAAGAAAATCAGAGGTGGGAACAAAGAAGCTCAGACACAAAACACAGGAGGGTATGTATAGCACGTGGAAGTCCGCTTAGAAGAGGATGCACCTATTTCATGAATGGGAGATATTCTCCAGAGACACGACTGGTGTTTAAATTTAACTAGCACTCTACGGGAGGCAAGAGGCAACAAAAGGAAACCCAAGAAATGGCAAGGCTGGTGCTGGCAGAGATGTATTCTGGGATTACTCAGGGTCATTTCAAAGAACACATCAGCTTCTTTAACAGTTCTGACCTTTATGATACAGCAGTGTAAAACAGAGATGTACCTACCCCACAGGCACTAGAATCCTATTGCTATAGCTCACATTTCCAGAATGTTCATTGTTTGATTCAAGGTGTTTTGAGGAGATTTTTGATCTGGTAAAAGAAACACATTTGCTCTGTAGCCGCTAGTGCTAGGACCAGAAATTTATGTAGATACACGCAGAAGGAGTTGACCTCAGTGGAAAAGTCTAGATTTATATTGCTGCTGCTGAACCAGAATTTATTCCTCACCTCGTAGACATGAAAGCAGAACTGTTTCATGGTAAGAAAACAGAAGTCGCTATACAAGATCAAACATGCTGTCTGTGTAGCCCACTACTCTGACACTGGTCAGTCCCAGATGCTTTTAAAAATGCTTTTACACTTACAGAGAAAAAATAACACAAGAAATCTGCCCAAAAGGGAATTTCCCCTTTACATGTGGTAAGTAGCGTGTGTCTTACAACTGGAGGCCACAATAAAAACAAACTGCCTATAATTATGGATGCTCTCATTCCCACATGAACATCGACACCTTTACTGAAATCCTCCAAGGCTTTCAACCTCACTGCACACTTGCAGCAATGAATTCTGCAGGAGAATAATGTGCCATGTACAGAAGCATTTCCTTCCATTAACGTTATCTGCAATGCCTTTCAATTTCACTGCATTTCTCCTTAATGGCAGAGATTTATTAGGAATTTTTGACTTAGTTCCTCAGTTTTATTCATTTTACATACTCCTACCACTGCCCCTCTTGCCTGCCTTCTTTCTCGAATAAGGAATTCAGGGGCTGTCAGTCTTCTTCAGGAGCCATTTCACAGACACCCATGTACAACGCTAGTGGAACAGTCTGATTATTCCCACCAACAATGCCTCTGAAATCTCAAAACTCATTCCATGTTTTATGACCGGGCTGCATTCAATTAAAATTAGTGATACTGATAGATGTAGAGCAGTACTAGGGTAAGCCATTTTTACATTATGTACTCATCCAGGAATAGACCGTTAACTGATTTTTTGATTAAGTAAATTTTATCTCTCCTAATAAAATCAAACCTTCTGGTTAGGACTGAAGAGAAGAAGAACACCACACAAGCACTGAAACTTTTTGCATAATGTGATTTCATTTCATTATGTTTGGCTATAAATTTTGCTCTTCCCCTGCAGTCAATATTTATAACTTTATCAAATGAAGAGGAATTTGATGGCCTGGCTTTGATGAGAAACTTTGCTTTTAATAATTCTTTTTTTAATGCATGCCTGCTCAGTTCTAAACAAGGAAAGCCGTATTCTTTTCTCACCAAGGGGAGATGGTGACCCGTTACACGTAATGGACTTGCTTCAATCTCTACATAATGAGAACAGCACCTTGACAACACCACAGGCATTGAAGGTTGAAGAGGCTGAAAACATTACCTTGGGAGTAATCCCCTCGTATCACATACCTACAGTACAGTGGTATCTGATGGGCTTTAATTTGTCGCTGTTTGTAGTTTAAATTTCTAAGAGAACGGACAATCTGGAAGTGTGAAAAATTACTAAATATTAACATTTAAAATAGAAGCAGCAATGGAAATGTCAACAATCTGACTGGGACATCAGAGATCTTTGCAATGATGGATAAGGAACGTTTCAACTGCAGACTAGGAGAGAAGCTTTGGGCCATTTTTCAAAGCTTGAAGAACTTCTCAAGGAGTTACGAATGTTCATTTTTCTCCTATGCCTCCGGTTATTGTCAGAACATACCGTGGTCTTTCTAATGGCTCCCGTGAACTCCGAATAGCCTTTGTTGTCAAAAGATCATAAGCCCAAAGGTACTTTAGTCTAAGTATCAAGTATTTACCGAACCACCGATTTGCTGGGAAGTTTTCCTGGAGGAGACAGGGCTATACCATATAAACACTGTTCCTGTAGTTGGTCAACAGTCTTCTGACACAGCCGATATGTTCAAACTGACTGATACAGTTATAAGCTTTGAAATAAGAGAAGATTCAGGAAGTGGCAAATTTGAGACCGTGAGAAATGTTAGTGTATTAGTCATACTGGATTAAGAACAAGGATTTGGAAAAAAGATTCAATGTAGCATAAAAATATATTAGAACATCTTCAGACATTCCTTACTGGCTTACTTAGGAGTTCACAGGCAAAATGTTGCCTGTGAACCCTTGCACTAATGCAAACTGGTAGAAATTTGTGTTCCCAGGTCTTGGCATATGTATATGTATGCATATATATAAATATGTATGTATACACACATTATATATAGCTTTTTCAGTTGACATAAGACACTTCAGTAAGAAGCTGTGTATAAAAAGAAGTATAAAAGGAAGTTTTATGAAATGCATAAGACAGAAAACTTCAGTCTGTAAGAAAAAAGGAACTTAGGGATGAAAATAAAAAAAGATCTGTAAAAGCCTGCGTTAGGCTTGTTATCTTCAACTGCTAGCTGGCAATACAGAGAAATCATTAAAAAATAAAACCAAAGAAAATATCTCAAACTATACATACAGAGAAATGGATGGCATCTCTGTGAGAAATCAGGCCTCTGCACACTTGAAATGGAAGTTATACATAAGGGTCAGTCTCCAGGTAATAAACCCCAGGTTCTCGTCAAGACTAGCTCAGGAATACACCATTTTCAAGTTTAAAGCAGAGGGACAGGTTCTAGCTGTGTTTTCAGCACGTCCGTATTGTAGTAAAGATGTAAAGTGCTTTTTCTCCACTCCATTGACTTGCCCTACAAAAGAAGGAATGGCAATTGCAATTCTTCTCCCCTCCACCGTAAGCAGCTGCACTCCCAATTCCGAAAGCGGGAAGCCTGGAATAGGCACAGGTTTCCCCTTCGCACCCCAGCCTGGGGAAATGAAAGCAAGGGGCGTAAAGTTATATTCCACAGGTAAGACAGCAGAGAGGTGCATTGCACATCAAAGGATGCACAGCTACGTATCTGGACCTACACTAATGTGACGGTTGCTTTTCTTGATGCGCTACCCTGATTGATATCATCCCTAATCCAGAGGCCCTTCATTAAGAAGTTGCCAAGAATCAACATTTTGACTGTTTCAGCCTCTAACCGCCAAAGCTGGTTAATTTTTCTGCAAACTGAAGGAAGGACAGTCACTCTGGAGGCAGGTGCAACTTGTTCGATGACTTTTTGAGCCGTTTTTGGGTACGCAGCAGACAAGCTCTCCTGCAGCTTTATACCGACTGGACACATCAGGCCTCTTGGCTTTGCCGTGGCAATCCACCTGGTTACCAGTTTCCCCTTCATCTGGTTTCATGTTTTTAGGATGGAGCTGCTTTTGGGCAGGATGCTTCTGTAAGCAAAGGAACAAGACAGCCTACTTTTCAAAGCTAATTTCTTTTTAAAAGTGTGGACATGAGGAAGGTGGCAGAGGGTGGGATGTGACTTAAAAGCAGATGGAAATGCAGAAGAACAGTTGCTTAGCACCTATAAAAGTCAGGCCCACTTCTTCACAAGATATGTATGTATTTAGGTACCCATATTTAGGCATCCGCATTTGAATTTTGGCCTTTAAATAACCTAAATCCATGACAGGTTTTTTGGAATGTGTAGTTGCTTAAATAAACAAAAATATTAAAAGTCCTAAGAATCATGCTGCGGTCCTGGCAGCAATCAGCTCTTCGGCAGTCGGGGACAGCTTTTGCATTACCTATGCTCTTGTTAGGAGCTTTGCCATCTATTAATGAATGAAAGAGAACAGAAAAAGGCCCTGTAGAAACTTAATTCCACAATGATTTCTCAGCTAGTGGGACAATAAGGGATCAGCCAGCAGCCTTCTTGCCTTTGTCTGAGCAAGAGATGCAAATTAAAGATTGAAGTCAGAGGCAATTATTCAACCCAGACTATTTTATGTGGGCATGTGCATGTTTTGGAATGGGTCTGCAGCATCTATTTCTCTGGGACTGAATCGATACAACACGGCAGGACAGAGGCAGACAGCATTTCAGAAATGTAAAAAAAAAAAAAAAAAAGCCTGTGGAAATGCTAGATTGACAGCCAAGAAGAATGTGCTCAAAAGCACTCGAAGCTGAAAACATTCCTTTTACATTCTACTTTATTTCTTACTCAATTATGAAAACTCACCTGATAAAAGGAGCAAGAAATTACCCTGCTTAATGACACAGATAAGGGAAGAAAACAGAAGCATTTAATTCCCATAAGCATCTCTCGTCTTTGTCTCAGCCTGCTTTTTATGCCTGGATTATGCTAACACTATTAATCTTTGTGTCTGTGACTAACTCCTGGGTTTTTATGTTAGTGACCTGATTCTGCACTAACATGCTCCTCCCAGTTTGGTGAAGCTCCCCATGTGATCCATTCTTCCCCCTAAATAAAGTTGAAAAATTTGGCTGGGATCGGTGAGTGCTGCTGAGGTAGCGGGTGTGTGGAGCTATTCCACCCTCCCCGCAGCTGCAGCACAAATAACGCGCCTCTTCAGCACTATCCGCCTCGCGGTTTTAAAGACTAAGGCGGGGGGGGCGAGACCGGCCAGTTCGCAAGGTCTCAGGCTACCTCCACGGTCAGGCTTCAGCAGGGGCTCCCAGCCTTGCCACCCCCGATCGCTCTCCCCTTCCGCAAGTGGCCCAGCGAGGCGAGGATGTGGCCGGAGAAGGTGAGTGCTGCATGGCTATGATGAATCCTTTGTGCGGAACCGGAGGCTCATTAGAAAGTGGAGGAGGGAGGGGGCAGTGGTCGCGATTTTTTAAACGGACACAGTGAAAAGCCTCCTTTCTGTCCCCATTAAGCGAAGGGCGCGTATGTCCCTTTCAAAGGGAATCTACCTAACGAGCTGATTTCCCGACAAAGCTCATTTTCCTGGCGCGGGGCGCAGAGCGCAGCAGTAAAAAGCATCGGAAACCGCCTGCTGCAGACCTGCCGTCTGTCCGGCTGGGCAGGCGGGTGCTCCCCTGCATCCTGCTCCAGCCTCCGCAGCCTCCCAGCCGGGGTACGGCACGGTGCGGTACCGGGGGCTGGCACGGCACGGCTGGCACGGCACCGCGATAGCCGGCGTGCGGGGCTGGCACAGCGCAGCGCGGCACAGCGCGGTACCAGCACGCAGGCTGGCACGGCACGGCACCGCACCGGGCAGCGCGGCACAAGCGTGCGGGACTGCTATGGCACAGCACCGCGGTACCAGCGTGCAGGAATGGCACGGCACGGCGCGGAGCAGAGCAGCGCCCAGGGCTGCACCCCGCTGCCCACCAGCCCGGCCCAGAGCCCCCCACTGGGGCCGTCCAGCTCTGGTCAGAGGCACGACCGTCCTCCCCCGGGTACCAGCAGCTTTCCACGCATGCACCCACCACACCCCCACCCTTCACAAAGACATCTAACATCCTCCCTCATAGCACAAAGGTGCGCTGACGCCCCTATAAACACACCCTCCTCCTCTCATGCATTGTGCATCTTCCTCTCCATCCCCCCCAGGGACCCCTCACCCTTTCCTGTTCATCATGCGCCCGCTTCTCCACACTCGTATAAGCTTCCCTCTCAGTTACCCATGTTACTTGTCCCCTTTTTTCCCCCCCACAGAAGCAGCACACCCCTTCCTCCCCCTCCATACATACACCAGCTCAGCATGTCTTCCTACCTATGCAGTAAGGTTGAACCCCTCAGCCCACACAGGGGGGAAGGTGACATGTCCCTTATCCCCTCCCACCCACGGCTAAAGCACTGCCGTGTAAACTAACACATTCACTGATCTCAAATGCATTTCACATAACTTTTCCCATTTGGAATGTGATTTGTAGCTACAAGGAAAGTCAATGCTGACCAGTAAGCACTGAATGCTTAAAGAAAGTCTTTATTCCCTTCCTTATTCCATCCCCGGCCTCCTCCTTCAGCCTCTGTGCTGGGACCAGCTTACCGCACACCAGTTCTACCCACCCCAGAGACCAGCTGCCCGGGCTTTAGGACTGGGAGAGGCGGGCAGTGAGGAGGAAGGAAGGGTGCTTTCTGCTTACCTACAACTCTCAAATTAGACAGAGACTGTCCCCATTCCATGCTGGGGAAAAAGAAATGTGATCTTATTCCAGAAACGTGCAGACACAAAGTAGCTGCATCTAAAATGACATGCATCACTCCCCCTCTCAGCCCCCTGCTCCCTCCCACCCTTCAACTTATTATTTTTCCTGCACAATTTTAAAGGTGAAATTCCCTGAGAATTGAATATATTGTAGAGCTAGCCTGTAACATTCATCAAGAACAGGCACACTGGCTGGAAGGAGAAGAGTTTTCTTTTTAAATGAGTTGGATGAATACTTGAATGTTCAAACAATCTTTTGCTCTTTGCCACATTTTAAAAAAATGTTATCCCTGCAGGAGTTTCAATCTTGGCAGATTTTAGATCGAAAAGAAAGGCTGCAAAGTGTCCCATCTGTAATTACTTTCCTTGCTAGCAGTAGGGAAGGAGAAAAAAGGAGATATTAAAAAAGGGAGGGGGATGCAAAAGCACATCTCATTTGTTCATCTCCCTTTCACAACCAATTAGCCCGGAATCAGAACCCTCCTTCATCTGCAAAGAAACTGAGAATTCAATGAAAAGGCCACTGATTGTCTTGAGATCTTATTTTATGAAGATTCTTAGGTTTTGTTCATTTGAGTTCAGCTCTAAAGAGCTTTCAGTTTCATCTATCCTATAACTCAGGAGAACAATTAAACATCCCCTTGTACCTGGACTGGTAAGTACTTGTTCTGATTCCAAAAAACACGTAACACAGAGCATTAGGACAAACTGATCCTAGAAACAGGCAAACAGAAAAAAAATCGCTGAGCAAGTTTAAGCACCAGCGTAGGCTAGAGAATTGTTTGCATTCCAGCATTTGTGTTTTCACAGATTAACTTTTAAAATGTAGACTAATGAAAAAATTCACAGGCTGCCTCTGTAATCGCAGGATGTAATTGCCCCTGATTTTGAAAGGTATGTGGGAAGAACAGCATAGAATGTTGTGCAGAAGAAATGAATAAGAACTAAATTAGCAAAAAGTTAACCATGAAAGACAATTTCAAAGGGAAAAAAGAATCCACATTTTACAGGGTACATTTTTTCTAGCTGATGATATAAGACTGTTCCCTTAGTAGGAAAAACAAAGAATGGCTTATCAGGAAAATCAGCCCTCTGAAAAGAGGATAGTGTGTGCTGGTTTGAGAAAAACAATCTCAACATAGTTTTTAAAATGCAGTGAAGCCTATTTCGAAGTGAACAGCATGAAGGAACAGGCCTGTTCAGCTGTTTACAGAACAGCACTTTGATACAGCACTGTTTTCCACGTTCAAAAGAAAAGGAAAAAAAAATCCAAACCCTTCCCCAAATTTGAGCACGTGAAAGGAATAAGTCTCACTGTCTCTTCCTCACATGTTTTATGACAGCATGCCTGAGCCTCACCTATGGGGAGCATTCGATATACAGCTTCAAAGCGACCCTAAAAATGTCACACAAGGATTTCATTAATCAGGATGATGAACTTTCCTCACACCACTATATAGACAAGAAGGCTAAAATATGTACCATAGGTATATTTTAGTAACACTGTTTTAAGGACAGAATTCATCAGGTGTTCAGTCTATAACATGACTTGCGTGTAGTTTGCTCCTGGTAACAGGCACCAGCGACTTCCGTAAGGATTTGGACTTTGTATAGACAAAAGATAGTATCTGCCGAAACATGCGGTTACAAGAAGGCTGTAATCACACCTAAAAAGCTGCTGCTGTTTATCAAATCACAGTTATACTAAATTAACATGTTATGCTATCATGAGAAGTCACCAATAAAATCAGTGGGAGGAGTATCAGTTTCAGAGAGAGTCTTAAATCTACAAGACAACAGGTCTGTTGCTTCAATTGCTCTGTGCTTCAGGGATTACTTAATTGAAATTAAAACCTTAAAACCCAGAATTAGCTCCATATGGGTTCTCTATAAACTAAATGCCCAGGAAAACAGTATGTTGCATTTATGGTCCACGCTAAGCACAGACACCTGCCCACACGAGTTCTTCTGGAACAGAAAAGCAGATGTCCTGCAACTTCCACCTGAATCAACAGAAGCTGTGTTGCTCAGCGTCTCTCAATGCAGAGGTAAGATGGTATCAGGTTCTGCTCTAAAATTACTTGCTTTTGCCATACACAGACTAGACTGTCCCTTGAAGTTATCCAAGCCCTTTGCAGCTTTAAGGAGAAACAGGATCCCACTAGATGAACTCCTTTCACAGGAACAAGACTGAACTTTCTGTGGACTTACAGATCTGACCAATGCTGGAAGGAGTTATTACAAGTGCTTCCAAAACTTGCAGTCTTTTTCTCTTCTTGCAGAAGGAAAGAGAAAGCCTCAGGTATAATGAAGACAGAACAAGCTGAACAACTGCTAAAAGCAGAGCTTTCTTGCTCACTAGGATAAAATAGTGTAAAGCATTCTGAGAGACTAGGGCTAGAATTTTATACACTTAATTATAAGATTAATTGACTTGCTTAAATCTTTATCTAAGTTGCCAGTTATATCACTAGACGTAATTGCAAGCATTTTATGCAAATCAAGTTTCTAAGGATGACTATGTGTAAAAATCCAATATAGTTCATTTTTTCTATTTTGTCTTGAGATTAACAAAACAAAGGCATCAAGAGGTTATCTGGAAGACATATGCGTAAGACATATGGCAGACAAAGGCATAAAGAGGTTATTTGATTTCAGGACTTCTCAGATAAATCTACGGTGTTTGACACCTACAAATCCAGCGACACTACAAACACGCCTAAAGTGTCCTTCTGTAACAACCCAATGTTTATTATTTACGCCCACATCCCCAAAGTGCACAGAACCTACTGGAACGTATAAAGCCTAACTGGCTTTCAGCTGAAAGCTCACCAGCACTTTAAAGACTTGCAACCTTATGATTTCCAAAAGTATTTTAAGCATGCAAAGCTAAAGACGGATGCATATTAGTATGTACACAGATTTTGAAAATGGCAAGGGCGGTCTTATGTATATATTTAAAATAGTCCTAAAAGCCAGCCCTTTAGTCTTACACATGAGGTTACAGAAGATGCTATGAAAAAAATAAGTAGCAAGGCTAAAACATCTCACAACATGCTTTTTGAAGCCTTTCCTGCCTTCTCTCCTTCTCCCATCCCTTCCTCCTTGCCCTCTCTCCTCCTTGTCCCCACTTTCATTTGCTCTCGCTCCCACTCTGGCTTTCATCTGCAATTTTGTGCACAAGTGTATTAGTAGATGTCTCGCTACACCAGCTCTGGAGCAGAAAAGAATCGTTTACATACCAGGTTTATAACATGATGGATACATTTCATACAAATGTTTTTACATCAAAAAGATGCAAATTTAGAGAAAGGAGGCACATTCTTCTGTAATGCAATAAAAATGGAAGAGATAATTTGCAAGGCAGCAGGGAAATTTACACACAAGCTGAAGGCGGAAAGAAGGCAAGCAAGCCTGAAACTATATTAAAAAGCCAATACATATTTAAGATGATACAAATGCTAGAAGTAACTCAACACTTGAAAATGCACAGTGTATGTATGCATGAGTACATGAAAGACGCACACACACAAAGACAGCAACAAAAGATTCTCCTACTACTGAAATCAAAGGGATTTTTATATTCATTCACAAGGAGCAGACTTATAGTTTCAGGTCAGTCATCTTTACTTCAGAAAGATGTTTTTGTGTTCATTTGAGAACAGTATTCTACACTTTTCTCACTTGCTGCTGATTTACAGGTCCTTATCAACTATTCGTACTCAAAAAATATAATCAGGAAGTCAAAGAAAGCATGCTTGAGTTAGCCTAAAGGTCAGGGATGTACAATCAACTTCCTATTAAAAAACTAAAACTGCAGTAGCTCACGTGTAATTTCTGGCTTTCATCCTCCCAGTGAAGCTGAAGATTTCAGACATTCGCCAAACTCAGTCTTTCCTTTAACTGAAACACAGAATCAGAAAACAGAGTTATCCTAACAATAAAAAAAACCCCAAGACATAGGCAGTTACAGCTTTGTACAAGTCTGGTTTCCCACCAGGCATTTTGATTTAAAAAAAAATGTAATTTTTTAAGGATTCAATGCAAATCATCATTACTCTTTTTAATATAACACAGATAACATCATTATTACCAAGTCACTAGCAAATAGAGGCAAGTTTTGCCCTTATAAAAAGGGAGGCGTCTCAGTGAAATCAAAAAGCCGTTGATCAACATTCTTCTCTCTTTTCAGTAATTCAGTATTTGACAGATGCCAATAACCTGAATTAATATTTGAGACACTGACTTCTGTTATTGTCATTTCCTTTGTTCCTCTCATATAAATTGCATTCAAGCTGCTCTTAACTTTCCATCCTCAAAAACTACATAAAACCTCAAAAATATATTTGTCTCTACTTTGTCGTACTTTGTCGGAGTACTCTACTTAGAGGCACAGAGGTCAAGCTTGAGGAACAAAAGGAAAGACAACGCCCATCCTAAGGATATTACAAAACAAGGAGCAGATTTTGTCCTCCCCACCTTATACCGAGTTGTACTTTACTTTAAACATCAGCTTGCTAAAACAGGAAGATAGGGAAACATGAGCCACAGTAGCAAAGTCCATCTCTAGGCAAGGACACGGACCACATGGATAGCCAACGCTTAAGTAAGTATCACAGTAACACATGACTATTCCATTATAAGGTTCAGAAATGTATTCAGCTTACAGATACTCTGATATGCTTTCATTAGAAGTTTCTTCCAACAGATCAGTATTTCCAGACCAAAAAAATCACTCAAAATATTTTTGTAAATACCTGAACATTTCTAATATATTTTATTAAATGTTAATGGGAATTAAATGTGCATAGTCCTGAGATACTAGTTTGCATGTTCGTAACGCTCAGACAGAATACACTGAAAACTTATGACTCACAGAAAAACAACAAAACAATGTCAGAATAATTTATTCTCTACTGTTTGAATTAAATTAGAGCATGGACAATGCAGAATGTTCTGGGTTTTTTTTAACGGGAGGTTTCCTCATGAGAAAGCGTTGACATTGAAACTTCCGTCGATGGAACCTGACTCAACTAGAAATGTGTGCTTTGCGTGTGTCTGTGAGTGTGTACTTAATACAATGATTACAGATAATATGAACAGTCTTCTCGGAATTTAAGCAGTGTACTAGAGGTCCAACTCATGTTCAGCTTGGTGTCCACCAGGACCCCCCAGGTCCTTTTCTCCAAAGCTGCTTTCCAGCCAGTTGGCTCCCAGGACGTACTTGTGCACGAGGTGGTTCCTCTCCAGGGGCAGCTCTTTGCATTGCCCCTTCATGAGGTTCCTCTCCGTCCACTTCTCCAGCCTGTTGAGGCCCCTCTGAACGGCAGCACAACTACCAGGTTTATCAGGCACTGCTCCTAGTTTTGTATCACGTGCAAACCTGCTGAGTGTGCGCTATATCTCATCACCTAAGTCATCAGTGACAATATTGAGCAGCACTGACCCCAGTATCAACCCCTAGGGTACTCCACTACTGACTTGCCTCCCAGTGGACTTTGTCCTGCTGACTCAAACCCGTTGAGACCAGCAGCTCAGCCAGTCTTAAATCCACCTCGCTGTCCATTTATTCAGTGCATATTTCCTCAGTTTGTAATGAAATGGTCTGGGAGACAGTGTAAAAAGCTTCTCCAAAGAGCTCATCCACTGCTCTCTTTCATCCACTGGGCTACTCATTTCATCGTAGAAGGTTACCAGGTTGGTCAAGGTTATTTCCCCTCCCATATATCCATGCTGACTATACCCAACTACCCTCTTGTCCTTAGTATGTTTGGAAATGCTTTCCAAGATTTGCTATGTTACCTTCCCAAGGGACTGAAGTGAGGTTGACCAGACTGTACTTCCCCAGATCCTCCTCCTTGCTCTTCTTGAAGATAGGAAGGAAATGTACCAGTTTCCAGTCCTCTGAAACCTCCCACAGGTCACCATGACCTTTAAAAACTTCTTGAGAACAGCCTTGCAATGACACCATCCAGCTTCCTCAGCACTTCACGGGTTTATCCTATCAGCTCCCATGGGTTCGTGAACGTTCAGTAGTTTCTTTAAGCATTTCCTAACTCGGTAAACTTTTGTATGAAGGGTAAATCCTCACTGTGCCACACTTTCCCACTGGTCTTAGAGGGCTGGGATTACTGAGGGCAAATGTGACCAGAAAAGAGTGAAGCAAAAAAAGGTATTGAGGCCTCTTCCATGTCCTTGGTCATCAGGTCTGCTGCCCCATTCAGGTCCACATTTGCCCTAGCCTTTCTTCTGCTGCAGATATACCTACAGAACCCCTTCCTGGTGCATTTATGTTCCTTCCAAGACTCATCTCCCAAAGGGCTTTGGCTTTCCTAACCCCATCCCTGCACGCTCAGATGGTGTCACCCTGTTCCTCCTGGGTCACCTGTCCCTGCTTCTACCTCCTGCATGCTTCCTTTTCATGTTTGAGTTTTCTCAGGTGCTCCTCGTTCAACCATGCAGACCTCCTGCCACCTTCACTTGATTTCCTGCACATTGGGATGGATCATTCCTGAGTTTGGTGGAGGAAATCACTGGAAATCAACCACATTTCCTAGACCCCTCTTCTCTCCAGGGTGTCCTATACGAGAGTCTTCCAGGCAGGTCCTTGAAAAGGCCATGGTCTGCTCTCCTGAGCTTCCATGGCAGCACTCTGGTCGTGTGAGCCATGCCTGTGATCCCACTGAGATCATCACCTTGCAACTTCTCTAATTCCTCCTCTTGTTTTTTGTCCACACTCCATGCATTAGTGTACAGGCACTTCATATTGACATCCAGCCATCTTGATTCCCAGAAAAAAGCAAGAGCTTCTCCCATAAAGCTTTCTTCTTGGCTCTTGCTTACTTCTGTGCAGACACTAGAGGTGGGTCCCTTTCAGCCATGTTTTGCAATTTTTAAAGTTTCTCTCATCTACAACACCCTGCACCCTTTGCTTGCCAGTCTGGTTCATCAAGTCACCCACAAGCAACAGGAAGAAGCATTCTTTGCCCTCAAGCAGCTTGAGAGCAAGGCAGACTGGGAAGTGGTGGTAGCATTGCCCTAGTACCCACAGACACCAAGTGGTTCCGTCATAGTCACTCAAGAGTCTGCAGCAGAGCCATGAACAGTCCTCGGACATTGTTTTGGAGGGCAGGGATTTGTCCATAAAAGCAGTCTCCTTCTCCCCAAATGCAGCTGAAGCAGAAGCAGTACTTTGCAGACTTAAGATTTTAAAAGCATTCCTGTTTTGTTTTTGAAAATACACATACCTGAACTGATGGTGAAATGGAGTTACCAAAAACAAGAGTCACCTTCTTGGAACAGTACCAGATGCCTAATGATTTTATGTCTTCCCCATAGGAATCTGATAGCTGTGGATACAGATGAGATGAGATACAGGTTCAGGCAAGTATGACAAGAATCTGATTTTCATTAGTGCTGAGACATTCCACTCTCCTGGACTTTCATGTGGGTGGTGGACACTTGGCTACTCCATAAATCAGAGGGGCATTTCTCAGTTTCTTAAGTTCTTTTATTGCAGTTTCTTTCTTTAGGCTACTTGAGAAAGATGTTGACTATACAGCTAAGTAGCACTAAAATATTCTACTGTCATAACCTCCTGATACACATCTTGCCAGCAGTGCAACATGTAGACATTCATCAAAGATACGGTATGTTGCACTTGTTCCCTTATGGGAAATGAACTTTCAATCAGCTTTACAATCACTTTTTTTTTTTGTCCTAAACTACAGTAAAATCCGGCTTTTAAACTTTCTTTAAAATCAACATTTATTTTTGACTATGTGAACATATTGTTCCAAACTGGCAAGAACTGCTCATTTACATCTTCTAACATCAACAGAATGCTAATCTATAGTAAACAGTCTTTATTACAAGCAAGCACGTGCTGTTAATTAGTAAAAGAGACCCTCAATTCTCTGCTAGCCTAAGTGGGATGAACCACAGATTTCTGTAACGAGGATGAATTACAACTGCACCCTATCAAACAGAGCATCTCCGAACAAACAGTTATGCCGCAAGATCTCTGAAACCTAATTTTGGCCTCAAAGCATTTGGGAGTAGGGTGGAGGGGGTTTAGAGCAATCTGTTATTTGAAATAAGTAGCACTGTAAGCACTTACAGCTCCTCAGATTAAAATACCAAAATCCTAGGGCCAAATCCTACTGTCCTGATAGGAAGCAGAAATCAGTAAGAACAGGCCAGCCTTGTTCCTCATCAGATTTAACTCTAAGGTGAGATCTGGAAGAGGGAAGGGAAGGGGGAGGGCAGACCAGCTCTTTGAACTTCAGAACTGCTCAGATGAGTAAATATTTTAGGATTTGTCACACGCAGCGTGTATCAAAGCCAAATGGCTTAAATGTATTTGAAATTCTATCAGAATTACGAAAGAGTAAGGTTTTTAAATTCTAGATTACCGCTCACTGCCCTTAGGGGATCTCACCTCTTAAATAATCCTGTGTCATTTTTCACCCAGGTCATTTTTCCAGATTCCAGATTTGCAATCAGTGAGGACATCTCCTAAACTCCAGTATAACGAGGACAAAGTCCCCAAATCAAAATCCTCTCCAGACAAGCCAAGTCTGAGAGCAAATATCAAAGAAGAGGGGAAGATAAAAACCCTTCGTTAACATGAGAGCTCCTGTTTTGTAGCTGACTTTTTTAATGGCTATGATGTTAGCAAAACCAAGCCTGCCTCTCAGCAAAAAAATATGCCTTTGATTTCACTCTCTTTTGGGAATATTTGGGGGAAGAAAAAAAACCTCTCACTGAACAAACTCGTAAGATATAAACTACACTTGTTGCAGTGCTTGTTTTTCTCTTAAGCCTGAAGATAAGCCCTGGCACCACAATGCGACTGGAAAATTGATTCGATTTTCTTCAATTATCTCTTCAAGAAAACAAAGAATCACAAACGGGCAGTCAGCTAAGCAGCTTCCCCCGCCCTTTGGGAAAGAAGACAACAGAGCACATGCGTTTCAGACTTACACAACTTTGGCTATAGATGCCCTGTGCTGTAAACTTTGTGACACACACTGTCATTCCGACGCTCCCTGGCTTCATAAACAAGCAAAGCTTCTGAGCCTCATCTATGCCTGGAGAACCCGAGAAAACTGGCTTACGAATGCCACAGGTGACAAGGGAATCATAGTCCTTGCTGCTTCAGAAATTCTGACCGAGTAAGAACAGCTACTGGATCCCAATGAGGCCCAAGTTCAAAGAAGTTCCTGTACCCACACTTTTGGCCTCAACAGACTATGAGAACTTTGCCAAACTAAACACAACAAGAGACACTGAAACTAAGCAGCTAGAGGGATCCCTCTCATCCACTATTGCACTGATAATAGTGCTGATTATTATTTTCTCTTTGATAATGACATCCATAGTAACCTACTGTTTTCACAAATGGAAACTGAGAGGTAAAAAACTGCAGAGAGCACAAGAGGAGTACCAGAAAGACCACGAAAAGAGCATTTTCCAAAGCACGCCTGGACTTGTTTCATAAAAAAAAGGTCCACCACAAAATACTCTTGCATTACCTGAAAATGAAAATAATAAAAGAACAGCAACTATGAAATTTCCAAGCAAATATATCCTTGTTTTTTCTCATTTATAAGAGTTGTTAGCAGTTTGGAGATTTCCTACAGCTTTATTATACATATATATATTTATATATTTAGTCTCATTTGTGCAAAGTAGAACCAACACAACCATGTATTTTTAATCTCTACTGTATTACCAAAACAGTATATTCAAACCTGTCGCTCACATCCTTTCAAAAATCCACTGGCCCGCGGAAGGCTGAGGGTCAGATTTTGGTTAACACAAACCAACGCAGTCAATAAGACTCAGTGGAGTTGTGTTGCCTTGCACTGATCTAATCATCTGGCTGAAGATTTTGAAATCCAATTGGAGTCTGAAGTCAATCAGATTCACAGATACTCAGCAGTAGCAGCCTGGTCCTGAAAGCCTGGAGCTGAAGAACTCTTGATGTCTTCAGCAGGAGTTCCCTGCAGAAGGCATGTGCAGGACCAAGCCCTACATGCGTTAGGTGGTAAGTCAGTATTTCTTTCCCCTATGGTTCAGTGCCGAGAGGTGCTAGCGGCGTTACAACCTCCAGTGGATTAAGGACATCCAACGTTAGTGGAACCTAAACTTCCCAAGGAAAGAGCAAGCCTAACGCACTTTTTTTAACTAGGCTTGTCATTTTTTTTAAACCAACCATACAATGGTGTGTTTCTATTTTCATAGCCTGTAATATGTCACAGAAAAACAACAGATCTATTGTGCGTAGCATATCTAAGTAATATTTTCTAACGAAGTGATGGATGTAATATTAATAAACGTAATTGTTTTAAAAAGTAGAAAACATGTAAAATTACAAACAAAAACCCTGCTCAAGTATATAGCTTGCTTGCAATTACCATTAATGCTGTTATGTATTTTTAAACAAGCTATAATACTGTGATGATGCTGTAAACTTACTTCTGTAGGCAAAAAATGTTCAATTTAAAAATGTCAAGATGAGGATGTAAATGTTCTTAAAGTGCTATCAACTAAAAATATGAATTTTCACAGAATATTCTAAAGGATTCTGTTACATGCTACAGATATATTTTACAAACGTATTTATGGATCATACACACAAGTCTATGTGAGAACAAACAGTATTATTTTATTACGAAATAAATAAATGAATAAATAAGCAGTGAATATTCATGCCCAGAAGCTGGAAAATGGTTTTTTTTGAAGGTATCCTGCTCAATTCTATAGGTAATCTGAAAGACAGAGGACCTATACCTTACTGACAGAAGGTGTACACTCCCCCTCATTTCCCAGCCCGCCCCCACGCAGACCCTGCTGCTGTCAGTGCAGGCAAAGATCTTCAGAATCAGTTGTGGAGAAAAAGGGAACAGCTAGCTAGTTGTATAAAAACAATGCAAATGCAGTATTCATAAGATTAATGTATGTATTCACAAAATTAAAAAACATTTTTTTTAAACACAGTGGCATTTAGAATACCAACTCTGTTGCAGGCAGTAACAATTTGCACATGGTGTCTAGGTTAGCTCTTACTGAGTGGAGAAAATGAAAAAAGTCATTCTCTGAAAAGCATACTGAATAGTAATAAAATTACAATTGGAAGAATGCAAGTATATTTCAAAACACTTTAAAAATACATAGCTGGAAGCACTCCAGCTCTTGCTGGAGTATGTATGTATGGTTTGGAATAGCTGCACTGAAAGCTACAATTCAGGTTTTTACTGAAGAAGAATCTGGGCGCTGTGTCAGCTAACAATTTCGCAGGGGAAACATCATCCCTTCCAGCAGCAAAGCCTTGTCCTCAGTGCCACCAGTTTAAAATTTCTGTCAAGCTCCCAATATGAATAAATGGGTTCAGCTCCTCTTCTTGGAAGGTGATCAAACTGGCCATGGTTAAAAAAAACAAAACAACCCCAAGACAAACAAAAAACCTGACTCTTGCCACACAACAAACCCATGACTGGGAGATGGATTTATGAAAAGGCACCGGCCCCAAAGGGGCCTGAAGCATTTTGTGTTTTAGTATAGTTTCAGAAAAAAGATTCAAGATTAACATAAGGACTAGTGGAGCAGTGGGACCAGGTCCCAACTGGCTCTATGTGACCTTGCTCGAGCAGGAGGTCGGATAAGATGACTTCCAGAGATCTCTTCAAACCTCCGCCATTCTGTGACGACATACTTCTAAAGTAGCTGGAAAACAGTATTCAAACGTGCTTATTTTTGTTCCCAGTTGATATCCAAGCACGTTAATTGCACTCAGACTTCACTCCCATTCCAACATGTGCTAGTAGCCTATTGTGAATGAGATGGAAGTTTATCCTAAGAGAGAAACAAATACAAAGTCCCCTGGCCTTTGTATTTGTTGGAAATGGTTAGAAACAAGACTAAGAAGTGACTGAACCTGGAAACCAGGTTAATTTTTTATTTTTTTTTTTGTAGAGAAAGCTAGGCCAAGTGAAGTGGAAATTACAATGCTGCAGTCAACAGGAAACTGATTTTAATGATAATTTGAGGAATGTAAGTTTATCCAAAGGGTAGGTCATAAAATATAACATCACAAAACCGTTTATCAGTGCACACATAATATAAAACAATGTATGTAAGAAAAACCCTTCTGTATTTGTACAAAGTTCAGAGCAATAAACTCTTAATACATCACAAATCTTTCAGAAGATTAAATAACGCAACTATGTGTAGCATGAAAGCTAGAAAGCAAAAGCTCCAAAGTACTTTTAATAAGCAGGTTGATTTGATCCAGTATTACTTGCCATGTGATTCACCCTTGATCCACCTCACTCCTTTCATGCCCCAGCAAGCACAAGCAAGGGAGCAGATAAATAAATATTTCTTGATCATAGTTTCAGAGTGTTTCTTTGGATCAAAAGAAAAATCTGCTGCCGAGGAAAGGGGGGGAAAGCTCCTGTAAGGGGGAAAAAGGAAGGGACATGATGTACTACCGCCCTCCGCCCCCCCCACCCCGTCCTCCATGTCAGAGTTTTTGCATCTCGTCTCAAACACTGCAGGATTATGAAATAAATTATTTAGAGACTCAGATCATTCATTCTGTTGTACATCCCTAATAGCTGCTACAAGAAAACAGAAGACAAACACTCAGATCTCAGAGTGACTCCTGATAAAAAATGAAAGAACCATAGTGAGCAGTAGGAAAATGCATGGCACAGACGTAAGCAAAATATGCTTTGATTTTTCTGAGGAGCTATCTGAATTGTCTTTCTAACATTTATGCAAACAAACAAGAACTGTTCAGCCACTGTGCTGTGCGAGTGTGAACACTGTTTCACAGACAAACATTGTCAGATGCCTAACCCAAAACGCTCATACTTCAATGTTTTTACCTAAAGGCTTGAGAAGAGTTGCAAAGAAATATTTCAGTATTTCTAGAAAGCATCTATGTACTGAAAGGAAAAATATCAAAATGTCTTCTTTTACTTATAAAAATAAGCAATCTATATTTAAGAGTCCTGGAACTTCGCTGTGGTTTTTTTGGAGGGGCTGAAAGCTGTATCCATTGGCAGTAGCAACAAAATTACATTTTTCAAAGGATTAAATTCCTGATCAGCACTTCTGTATCTGACAGCCCTTAGGAGACTTCATGTGGAGCAACGGGCGTCCTTTGCCTAGTGTTAAGCAGATTGCTAGAGACTTTGAAAGACTCGAGAGAAACAGGGAGCATAGTCCAAAGCAAATAAGGCACAGGGATGCATTATCTAAAAAGAAACTGTTTATAAAATTGGAAGGTAAGAGACTTCAGAGATTTAACTGTTTCTAAGGATTAGAGAGTAGTGGGAAGAAACAAGCAGCTGTTTATTCATTATATAGGTAGCTATGTGATCTGCAGCGACAATACAAAGTTAAAGCCAAGCTTAGGGGAATATTTTCGATGGACTATTAAACCTGCAATTTACAAGAAACCAGAATAAACTGCCGATGAAGCAGCGAGGACAACTAGCTTTGAACAACTTAGGGCTGCATTACGTTTTCACTTGGGGCTTGACCTACTCAGGATCACTTCCCAGTGAAATCATTCAAGGTAGGTTTTTAAGCACCAAAAGGCAAGTATTTGCTAACACAGGCGGGCCTATCTACCTCTATATCCTGGCATTGCTTTTCAGGTTTTCCATTGGTCTGTGGGAAGTGAAAACAAGAGGCTTAACAGCCCTCAAGCACTCTTATAAACAATATGTAGCATACAAAAGAAAATATCCACATGGATATAAATACAAAACCAGCTTCAACAATACATAGTCTTGTCCCAAAATGGGAAAATACAATGCAACGGTAAGATTTAATCCTATTTTCTTTGTAACAAAAATTCAGTAAGAGTCCATAGATAAGCATATTCCTTCAGTATTTCCACAGCCTTCAGAGATCTAAATGCACAGAAGTCAGGAAACCGGAGACTAATGAGAATCAGTAACTTTATGACTCACACAAGTCCAACAGCCACAAGGTGAGTGCATGGCAACGCAATGGGCTCTTGCTGTCAGCAATAATCAGAAAGGTGGGCTGCCATTTGTGCCCACAGATCGGTATACGCTTTTTGAGGCTACCTTGAAGGTGATTTCATTGTCTAACCCTCTACGATCCTCAGCATAAAGCCATCTTATTTAGATGTGAACTGAATGCCAGTCTTTCCCCCAGATACATTCTTTGAAAGATAGTGGCTTTGCCATCTTGAAAAAAAAAAATCACGGAAAATTACAACACAATCCAAAGTATATTCAAAAAATGGCCAAAAAAATTATTTGGCATCTTATTCCAGTTTTAATCTATGTTGTTTTTTCCCTTCCTAGACACCTACCCTTTATAGGCTCTATGATTAATTTATTGTCATTTCTCGTCCTGTTGGCATCTTGCTGATTAATTTCTGTTATAGTCTCATTATTTTAGTTCTATAAATATCCCATTTCATTTTACTCCTTTCTATAGTTACTTTGCAACCTTCTTTTTCTCCTCCACCTGGGGCTCTCACTTTCAATTTAACATGAGACAGGGGGGAAAGACTGAGCTGAAATCCAGTAATTACACCTCCCTGCCCTGAAAAACGGAATCATTTATTTTTCTTATGGATGGAAGCAGCTGTGAGCTGCTCTGAAATCCCACAAGCAATCCCACAAAAAACAGTACTTATTACTTGTCAGATTAATAATAGAAAGCGTTGGCTTCCATAATTTGAAAAATGTATATAGTTGGATTACAATATATTGCAACATTTGCATTTAGGAAGAATAAAGAGTGGAATCATAACCCAGGCACCAGCGTGCTGGGCATATCTGGTTCCACCTGCAAGAATATTAAACCAGCACCCAATTCATCACTTACAAAACAGGTTATATCCACAATCGTTGGCATTCAGTACGTGACTGCCCGCAGAAGATTCTCCCAGTTCTTTATGTCCTTGAGTTATGTTTACTACTTTCAGGCCTTACATTTTCTGACCTTTCAGCCTTTGCCATAAGTTCCCGGGGTCCTCTGAAGGTTTGGGAAAGCTTCCGAGTGCTTCACCTATACGTATAAGCACATCCTGAAATAAAAACGAAACATGGAAATTACTTGGGTATGTATTCTTGCCATTTCTCATGTCCTGTACCACAGGCCTACCATTGGCAGCTACATCCAGTCCCTCAAAAGCAACTAGGGAGGCAGCACTCATCAGCACAATTTTGCTGGATTTTTAAAGCATCCTCTTTAAAAACTTTGTTGAACGGGGAGGCCAGTGATCAGCCCCATAAAGCAGGTTTCTTCCCTAAGAAGGGGAAGGAAAAAGCAGCTGGCCTTTTCAGGGAACCTGGGAGAAACATGAGAACAAAAGCGAAGCCTCACTTGATACTGAAGTTCTCAAATCTTAGGTACAGAGTGAATGGGAGTCAAAAATCAGGAGACTGGCATTATTTGTTAAAAAAAGGAATGCATGGTACGGTGCACAAATTCCCACCCTGTTCACAAACACAGAAAGACAGATCTTGGGGCTTCAAAGAGCACTACTTATTCATTGCTCAAAACCAATCTACTTTCAATCTGATTCCCGTTCAAAAGTGAGAGTTCTTCCCTCAGGGAGATCATCCTAAAGAACAGCCACAGAAGACCCAAAGAATTCTGTAAGTTCCAGCTTCTGTTGCCTACCATCTATTCCACAGGTATTTCCTAACAATAAAACTCGAATCTTTGTGACAGCAGACACAAAGACAGTTCTTCCAAGAAGAAATCTTAGTGTCTCAGAGTCCTTAGCCTTTGTAACATGTTGCAGTACCCTATTATGAGACTACTACGCCAAAGGATGAGTAAGGAAGACTCATATGGGCATACTGACGTGCTATCACAGCATTTTGCTATTTACCATTTTGTCTTGAACAGCCCATCAGAAAACAAATTGTGGAGAAATAATTAAGGTGTACCCAAAACAATTCTAGGACATCCTGGGAAAGACCTTCAGCTTAAATAAATCAAGCAAGCTCCAATGACTTGATCAGTATGTTAGTCCCAAGGATTTTATTCATGATATGGAGCCAAATTCTATTTTGACTTGCACTACATTCAGGTCAACCTGATCTCACTGCCACAAATCAAGGGGAAATCTGGCTCACAGATTCTTTCGTTACACTATATATAAAATGTACCACAACATTTGCTTACGCTGGAGTAAATCTGTTCTTCCAATTTCTCTTGGATTAAAGCACTTTCCATTAGAATTTTCATTCGTCTGAGGAAGGTAATCTCGGTGAGCTCTGCTTTCTTCTGCTGACAGTCAGGGCACACTGAAGATTCGTGGATTTGAGCTTCTGTCACCTGGAAGATGAGACTTTGATGCAATAAACAATGTCTGTCCTAGCAAGATGGCCACCCCATTAAGAATGATCAATAAAAATACAGATACGGATACTGTCTTAGGACAAAAATCTGCTTTTGTAGACAGTCGTAAGTTATTTCATAATCTTTGTCACAGTATTACCTTCATGAGCCTATCTGAATGTTTTCACACTAAATATATTTGCTTTTCCCAAGGTACTCCCCCTTCCAGCACTGATAACTTGGTTTCATGTAAAGTTATCTACTTGTATCTGAGAACCATGGCACTGATCCGTAATATACTATTTCCTCTTGCAATAGGCAAAGTTTCCCTGATGCCTGAGGCTGCGCCGACATTACTGACTTCTTCCACAGAAATAAAGGTCAAAATAAAGGAAGTTATGTGATTGCCAAGCAACACATTGGTGACCAGCCAAAACCAACTGTGACGATACAGTTATACTGGCAAAAAATTTGTTTCAATTAGTGTAACTCATTTGACGCTAGGTGGATGCTCAGTACAAATTACAGTTTTGCCAGTGTAAATATATGTACACACACATATTTTTCTAGTGTTAAATATGTTTAGAGCACGTCCTGCACAACAGCAAATACACTAATTCCCAAAGGCACGATTAAGTTAAACTAACAACTTTTACTCCACATTTCAAATACTTGATCATCTCAACTCAGTAACAGCAACTGTTAATCAGCAATAATTCCACCACATATAACTGCCTGTCTGTAATAAGGCTACAGGAGCAGCAGTGTTCCTATGCTGGCAGTACACATACGGCCTTAAATACCAACCATACAGGTTAAGATTATCTTTATGAATTCTAAGATGGAAATAAACTCTGAAGTTCAAATATCTATATGCAGCTCTGAGTCAGAATACAAACAAAATTATACAGTTTTCTTTGTAAGATAAACAGTACTACTTATTAATTCCTACGTTAGTTTATCCATCATGAAATCTTAAGTGTATTTAATAGCATTACACAGATCCCAGTATTTGTGCATTTATGAAATATCAATAATTTCATCTGATTTAATTTACACAGATTCCATCTTGTTACATAAATGCAGTGAGTTGCTACAAAAGCAGTGGAATCAATCCTAGGAAGTCATGTCTCAAGTCCCTCCATCTTCTTCATTGATTTCTTCTCTGCATAAAAATGCTATTATGTGGAGGTAAAGACAGAAGCAAATAGACATAACAGTCAAAGTTACTCTTCTCAGAAAATGTATTAACACATTGTAAAACAAATAAAGAGGCAGTAAAAATTCTGCAAAATTTGGATGGTGGGTTGGTTACCATTAATATGATGAACAAACGCAGACTGCTGAAATTTCAAAACAATTTAAACAAACAGGAAGCCTGAAATAATCATTGTGCCAGAACTGACTTTAAAACTACTACTCCCTGCTCACCTGGCACAGGCTTTGCAGAGCAGAAGAATATGTTATCACTTTTACTATGCTATATGGCAATAAATTAAAGCCAGCAAATGTGATAGAGATAAAACAAAAGAAATGACTGTAATTACTATTCAAAGCTCATTTTTTGTTCTATCAGAAATACTTTCCCAGATGCAGACACTCTGTACTGATTTCAAACAAAGTATAAACATTTGCCAAGGCCCAGATTTATGGGCTAAAGGCATCTATAGGTAACAGTCACTACTCAAATCCACATAACTGCGTATTCAAATCTATCTGCAAGCACAAAGCAAGAACGCAAGTATCATTGGCAAAAAAAAAAAGAAAATAAATACTAGTCTTGAGACTCTTAGATGCAGAGCTGAAGGGAGGAGCTGTGTCAGAATGCCTATCCTATGGTGGGAAAAAAAACACTGGGCTTGTGAAAAAGAAAAGCAATTTGAATTGTGCTAAGTAATCAAATAATATGCACAATATTTCTATAAATAACAGGTGCAAATATAACCAGAAAACAAGGGGTTTTCCTTCATTCAGTTGATCCAAGGCTTATTGTGGACTGCAATAACTGACCATCCCAGCATCGCTCAATCACACAAATAATTATTTTATCACCAGACAACATTTTACAGTGATTTGATTATTCACCAGCAACAGTTCTGCAGTATTGTCTAACAAAAAGATGAGAAAGGTAAATCTTGAGACATCAAGCAAACAATCTCTTTCAGAGGCCTGAGCGTGGCATCAATGAGGTCTGCCTGACTTGATCCTTACACTACAGTTTTTTTTTCTAGTGGATCTCCCAAAAGCGTAGGCAAAAATCTAAATTTTTTTCTTCCTTGCAGTACCTGTTTAACAGTCTCTCTGATATTTTTCAGGCGGATTCTGTTAATTAGCTGATCAGGAACAGTGCAGTTCAAATCACTTGTCTCCGGTTTCTTTGCTGTGAATCCATGCTGCGGCTTCCTTGACTTGCCACCATTTGCCCACTTAGAGATCAGCTGCTGACGCATCTTACTTATCTTAATGGTGCAAAAAGACTGGAGAGCATCCAGTTCTCCATCTAATAATTCAGTAATTTCTGTCAGGCATAAATCAAAACAGAAGTGTCAATTACTGTATCAGGGAAAGAGAAGAATTACTGGTCTTCTATCTGTGTGACCTCATGTTATCTATTTAATAAAAAACCAAACCCAATGTCAAGCCTAGAGGCAATGACTGTAACAACAGCAGTGTAGATTTAAATAAGAATCTGGATGATAACTGTAGGAACTTACACAATAAACGTCTCTATAAATAGTCTCCAAAGAGGGGATGGGATAAGAACCCTAAAGAATTAGATTACTTAATGATACGGCACAAATACATTAGTTAAGCAAGTACTTAAATACTATGACATTAAATAAACTGAGTTTCAATGACTGCCTAATACAGATTTAGCTTCTTCCTACCTGAAACTGCAACTTGCTAAAACTCATCTAATAACTCTAAGGAGCAATTCATAAGACATTGAAAAATTAGAAGCAGTGTCTATTGAAGTAACTCTAGAAAACACCTCAAATATATTCTACAATCTATAGTTAAGCACCTTTTTTTTTTGAGGAAATGTAATTATATTAGAAAATACTTCCCTATAAAGCTTCAATGATAATTTCCTAAGTTCTTATATGACCTTGTTTAAATAATATCTTTCACCCTTTCATCTTCTCTTATCCTTCACAGTGGCATATAATAAATAATATCTGAGAGATTATACTTCAGACAGGCAGGTAAGGATGGATTTACAGCTTCATTCAATGCTTAGTGGGCTATTTTCCACAGCTTAACACAGCCAGTCAATACAGGCTAGCTAATGAGAGTAATTGCAATATTTCATGAGCATCAGCATATAATGATGGCCTTAAGAGATACCACTGTTTTCAACTATTTAAACAAGGGAGAGTACCTCTCTACCTTTATTACCCAGATTTCACTTCTATGCAACTACTGAAGCCCAACTAAACACTTCAATGTGTGTAATTAAAGGAGAAATGAGGAGGAGACAAAACATTACAGTAAGCATTACTAGAAGTCTCATGAATACCTTTGCTAGCTAATGCTAACACAGCAATCCCTTTTCAGGACTCCACTCAGCTAAAAAATGTTATACCTATACATTAGAAGAAACACTAGCAAAGAGAACAGCAATTTTTTAACCTGACTGCACAACCAATTTGAAAAAGTTACTTGTTTAATATTAATTCATGTTTAACAGTAAATAAGCTCAGAGAGAATAAAAGTTATCAAGGATCAAGGACTATAATTTTACTGAAACAAGAACAAAAAATGGTGAGAAAAGTCATCACGCAGTTAAATTGTGATAAGTTAGTCTTTTAATTGCATAATGACTATTTACACTTTCAGATTTTCTTCTACATATAAAAAGGTTCACCTGTCCTTCAGCTGAAAGAAAAGAGATGCATGCAAGGGGATCTATGCACTTGCTTTGGTGGTTGGTTTCATTTCTTGTGTCTTTCACGTATTCCCTCCTTTCCATCTTTGAACTAGACATGCTCGAACGCTCAATCTCCCTTTGTGGTAGCAGACTGAAATGTCACTGCATGTCTGTCTACAGAGAATCCCCGCCAGTGCCAATTACTGTTCCAGAAGTACGTTTTGCTGATGCTTGGTTGCCCCGAATCCCGCATTCACACACCCTCTTCGTTGGAGAGGAATAAGGGAGGAACAGGTGACAAGAAGAGCAAAACCAGACACCAGAACAGACATCCAGTCAGAGCCATGTATCACAACAGCAGTAAGGTCACCAAGCACAGAAGATTTAGAAAGTAAAGCGCAACAAACTGGACCAAGAAGCTGCTCTGATTGCAGAAGCACTCAGCATGTACCAACGCAGATAAGCTAATCCCCATGTCTACATTCTAAACCACGCTGTGTCATTTATAACTAAGTGACCTACATAGATTTTGCTTTCTGTACACAACTACATCTTTAAGTATGACGGTTTAAATCTATAGGAGTGGAGGGAGAAAAATAAAGAAAATCTTTATTGAGCTTCCATTTCCTTTGATGTCTAACTTTGATTTAATAGGAAAATAGGCAGGCATTTTATTGTTATTATGCTCTACTAACACTCTATTTTAAGAAAAAATGTAATGAGGTTAAAGGAGAGATAATTGTGAAAGGCAGTAACTGATAACTACTCTTCAGAAAGATTTTAACTCTGCATCTCAAGATAACATTTTCATAGTTATCTGCATTTGTACAATTGAGTGCAGCAGTTCAGATTAACACACTGACAGCCCGATCAGCAAACGCAGGGTTTGAGAAGATTTGTGCAGATAACACAGAACTGATAGAAACAGCCTGTGATATCAGGCTACTTATTACAAGTATGAATTTAAAGCAAGTAAAGTTCCTCCAGCATGGTGAAGGATACCCTCAGCTTCCACCAACATTAGTAAGATGAGACGACAGTAAGAACCTTGCAGAATCCACGTCTGTCAGAAGAAACTGATTCTTTCCCAGTTCCATAAAGGCATTAATGAAGTAAATGAGCTTTCTTTACAAGCAGGTGTTTCCATTTACACGTTGGTGGTTGGAATTTCCCCATCTAGCCTACACTAATATTATTTTGCTACAGAATCAGAAGGAAGTCTGGAATCTCAGGGCCTAACTAGGTCTGCAGCAATACCACAACCTGCGTACGTTATCAAGCCATAAGCTCTGGTGCTAAAAAAGCTCAGCAACAGGAAAGAGCCAGTATAGACTATTGGATACCTGCTCTCTTCTCCAAACAGAGCAGTATGATGTTTTCTGAATTCTTATAAACAGATTACTACTACTTTTAACAAATACTTTTAATAAACTACTACTACTATTTG
This sequence comes from Rissa tridactyla, assembly GCF_028500815.1. Classification (NCBI taxonomy): domain Eukaryota; kingdom Metazoa; phylum Chordata; class Aves; order Charadriiformes; family Laridae; genus Rissa; species Rissa tridactyla. Next base: position 47,788,963 of record NC_071474.1, on the reverse strand, counting down.
GGTAAATCGAAAATTAAATGCTTGGACATATGAAAATTTGTTCACAAAGTGACTATAAACTAGATCTACTCAGAAATACTATGGACAACCTGGAAAAAGTCTGATGCAGAAAAATAAACACTTACACTTTCCTCAGTGCACACATGTTTACGTGTACCCACCAGTGTTTTTCACCTTAACAGCAGGAACCACAGCTATTTATTAGCCTGCATCTACACTAGCCTTTTTTGCTTTTAGATTTCCCATCATTGACACCAGTATCATAATAACAATAATGGTTAAATTGGTAATATTGACTGAACTGTATTTTAGCCACAAAACTGCTTGATGCTGCTCAAACATTCCTAGGCCTCTAAATAACATACATTAAGAACTACTGCTCTCTCACTTTTGCCAGCAGTAGCGCAGTGATAACACTGCAGAAAAAGAAATGAGCAAAAAGTTTAATGTATCTCCAAGCTGATGAAGTAAAAGGCTTGGGGGCTACTGAGTCAAAGTCAAAGAGAAGCAGGCATGTATAGATGTCAGTACAGAAAAGCTGCTGTGCTTATTTTGTTTATATGTTAATACTCTGCAATAAAAAAAAAAATGTAGTACATGGCTAAGTATGATTGATGCTGATGAATTTGGGGATGACTTGTCAATCACTTGACAGTGTACTGTGTTTACATGGAATAAGCATAAGCACGAAGCTTATTTTGTGCTCTTCATACCAATAGTGGTTGGAAGCACTGAAACAACGTACCTGAGAAGTGGTTGGCTACTAAGATGACAAGCAATAGGACGGGCAGATAGAAGACAATGCATCTCTTCATACATCAGCACAAGCCAATGAAACAGAACTTACTACTCAAGACTGAGTGACCACTCTGGCTCTCCTCACCATCCAAGTCCATAAACCAAAGGCAGAATGTTCCCTTGTGAAGAACTACAACAATCTGAAATTTAATCATTAAGAGGATAAAATCTTCCCAAGTGTAACTTTCAAGGGAAAGCTCTGCAAAGACAGAAAACTTCCTCAACGTTATACTGTTGTTTATCATTCATTCAACGAACCTGAACTTTCAATTTCTCTATGAATCAAATAGTCACAAGATTCCGATGTATTTTAGGAAGACTATCTCAGAGGAGCTCGCCAGGAGAAGCCTCTCTACTATAGATGAGATGATCTACATTAACCGTCTTCTCACTTGACTACATGGCAGTCTTGGAAAGCCAGGAATAGAAAGATAAATGCTGAAGATGAGTCAGGAACTCATAACATTGACTCACCACTGTTGTGAATGAGCTATGCAATTAAGAATAGCCTTAAAATGATCTTATGTCATGTTTTCCTATGATATATGGACAGTTTGAGGATGCTTGTATGCAAATGCAATGCCATGAAGTACCTAGGCAGGAGGATCTCCCTGGTTATCAGTCTTACAGGTGACCTACAAAACTTCTGAGTTTGTTCACTTTCCATGTACATACAGATTGAGGAAGATTCCCCTTCTGCTTCAATTATTTTTTGCTCAACTACAGCTTTCTTGCTCTTTTTTTTAATTAAAAATAGTATCTGTGACCCACTTTTTAGAAAGACTTAAGAAGGACTTGCATCCCACCATCTGCTCTCCCAGTTGCTTGCATAACCAGTCCATGCAAACAGCATCCTTCTTTCCTCCCTTCCCCTCACCTCCTCCATACACTACATCATTGTGTTGGTTAAAGCCGCTCCATTGTTCTGGCCAAAACTGGTGCCCTGCTGCCTCCCTCAGCTTGGGAAAGGAGCTAAAACATGGCAAGCAAGTAATTCAATCATTAACACAACTGATTAACGGGGGGGAAAACATTTCACACATTCAATTCTGAAGTCTTCTTAACTTTGGAGGGAAAAAATCCCACACTCCTAGTACCCATACAGCTGGAGAGCAAAAAGCTAAACAGTCCAGTAAAATTTTGAGGACTACAGTTAAATTTAAAATGTGGATATATTTTTTTTAATGTATGTATCCAGATGTTGTGATAATACATCACTAGGATAACGTCACTACTTCAGGAGCATCAAAGCCATGTCAGTTATAGAAGACAAAGTGCTTTCCAAAAAAGCATAGAAGAGAAACTTTGTACTTAATTACCCGGCTAATTAAGCCACGCTAATTACCTGGCTTAACTTTAATGGCTTGTATATATAAAATTTAAGTCTAGTTGAAAGAAAGTTTACATCCCCTTTCAAAAGGAACAAGAATTATACCGTCTACTGCAGTTACTGAACTCACCAGCATGAGTTTTGATGACAGATTTGTCTTGCTTAATGTCGGCTTCTTTATTTTTCAGATCAATCCATTTTCCCATGACATCTCTTTCTATACCTGCAGAATCCGCTACTTCAGCCTGCTCATCTACAGTGAAAAAAAGTAGCTTTGAACATACACTGTAAAGAAAGCAGGACTGCAGAAAAACAAAGTGGGAGGCAAATCATCCTCTACTTGAACGTGACAGTTTTGCCTGTTGAGGGAAAAGAAAACCCAAGCCATAGGACTATACAGATGCTGTCAGTGATTTCAGGGTGAAATGCTGAGCAAGCTTCTGCCCCACGAAGTATCCCTTATTGCTCATTTCTAATCACCTCACTGAACGACAGCACAGGATACACTGAGAAAAAGAGACTACTGCTTAGAGCTTGTTGATACATTGAATTTCATCTGTAATGCTAACTTAACCTCGATCTACCTCCTCCCTCACTCAGCCCCATCATTTATTTCAGCCCTGCATTGGCTCTTCATTTGTGGCAGTACAAGGAGTCTTGGGAGCTCAGGTGAACTGTCTCAAGGTATTGATCCAAGTGAAAAATAATGTGAGGCAGGGGAAGTATCTGTATCAGCTCCCTGTTCTCCAGCTTGTTCCAGTACAACCCCAGTTCTGCAGAAACTGAGGAAACAACAAAGATACAAAAGCGAATAACTGGGAAAGAACAAAAGACTTTAAGAGGTCTGAAAAGTCACTGCCACTGACAGCAAGATGCATGTGGTGCAGTCCCAGTTGAAAATACTGAGCACGCTCAAGAAGCACCTGACTTCTGTACTCTGTTTTCAGGCTACTAATAGCAAATTCAGTGGGCTTATACAAGGAAATAATGCGACCCTACGGGGACACCAGCATGACAGGTTGTCTATAGTTTTTATTATTTATATATGCTGTTCTGGGTAAGATATATACTGCAGAAAGCAATCAGTTTCCCAAAATATTTTTCTATGAGTTATTCCCTAGTTTCTCATTTAACTGGTAGTATTCAGAAGACTCCATAATTTTATAAAACATTAACCTTGTAAAGATAAAAAGTGGTAGCACTTATGAAAAACATCTCTATGCACACAGCAAGGATTCCTCCTAGCACGTACTCCTTGACGACAGAAATAAGGATTTCAATGGTTAGACATAGAATAATTTAAAAAAACTGGTTATACGTCCATTAAAAAAAAAACCAGTTTATTAAAACCTATCATTGTAAAAAAAACCAGAAGTTTTAAGGAAAAGTGTAAATTCTATTAAACACTGTTCAATTATACAAATGTAGCATGAATAAGCCATCATCAAGGCAATGATCATCTCTTTATTCAGATTCTTGAAGCACTGGTATCTAACGCTATATTCTGCGCTACAATAAATAGGGTTTAGATTCATGTATACGTATCTGACAACAAATTTTGTCCTGCATTGTTGGGATTTCGTGTCTAAGCAATATTTAAAAAGGATTCCTAATGATAAAGGTGCTGGTTATTACTGCAGAGTGAAAAAAAAAAAAAAAAAGACAAAACCAGCCCGCAGTAAAATGTTGGATGGATGAGGGACAGGAGGAACATCTCTACTGGACTTGTCTATAGTAGGAAAAGAAACAGGTTGCCAATTTTAAAGTATGGACAAGGTTAATTATATACTGGTATATACCAGCTGATCAAATTGAACTGAGTAGAATCAGATTACAAGAGTAACAGCTAACAGACATTAAAATACATCTTAAGTCTACACTACTTTTAAAAATATATTAGAAGTGTTGTAGGTAATCTTTAAAGCTACAATGTTTCTACATGCTGACAAGCTCCCAAACTAAAAAGAGATTTAAGAAAACACCCATCTCTTCAAGTACTCACAATACTTACCAGACCAAACTTGAAGAAAAGGAAAATGTAGAAGAATGACAGAGGACCCCATAGAGACAGAAGAAACCTAACAAGACATTAAGGCAGTTGGCTTACATCCTGCTGCCTGCTTCTCTACTGCTCGTCTGATGCAGCTTTAAGGTACTATCTAGCCCTCTTAAAGTATTTCAAGTCCCGGAACTTTCCCTGTGCCCTTGAAAAAATTATTTTACAGCCCAGCTACTTTTCATACATGGTAACTGAGTCAAGATATCTTGCAGAATTTTTTTTTTTTTTTTAAATGCCAACAGAATTTCAGCATCACAAAATTACTTAAGGAAGGGTTTCCATGGCCAAATCACACCCTTCTGCACGTAGCTGCCAGCAAATCCTGAGAGCGCAAAACACAGACCTAGTCAGCATACTGAGGTTCTGTCGCTTTGCACAGCAAGAGCGCTGTACGCAATTTTTACATTTTTATTTTCACTGATTCAAGTCTCCATTGCACTGATTTAAAGCTGAGAAAGACAGGTTTCAAGCACGGTAAGCTCCGCATACCTGCAGGATTTTGGCCTGCCAACCACGACATGCTTTCCAATGCACCCGACACAGCGGATCACTAAATCCTCTGTGGAACAATACGATTCAGATGGTTCGCTCTCTCGCTGCCATCAGGCTTCTTCCTCCTCGCTGAAGGACTCAAAGGTATATTCTGAATAGTCCAAACCAGAGCTACTGTGACTCTAGCTCAGTTCTGCCTGCCACTTTTCACAGTTAACGTTCACAGTTACCGGAGCTATCTGCTGAGGTAGTTGTCATGGTGCAGCACTGTAAATAAAAACAAAACTATATAACAGGTTGAGTTATACAGGAAGAATTGACTGGATTACTTATAGCAACGGGGGACACATCGAGGACTATTACAGCTCAGCTCACACCCAACTCAGCTACCACAACAGGTGGATGAAATAACTACTTAATCAGTGCACAGGATCAAGGCAACACCCTTCAAAGCGCTACCACTGATCAAAGCAGCGTGCCATTAAGATCCACTGGGTAAGCACACAGTAACAATTATCACTGAACAGTAGCAATGAATTCTGGGCAGCACTCCTTTCACATTTGTAGTGAAATACAGTAACACTTGGATAAAATCATTCATGAAACCAAAAAAAAAAATTTAAAAAAATAGCACCTTTCTGCCTTCGGATTGTTAAGCCTCTCACCACTCAGAAATGCAAAACCTTGTTCTGGTTAGATTTTGTCCATAAAATTAAGAAGAAAACACAATAAGCATCAGCTAGCTGATGCTCTCAAACGAGGAGTCATGCTCCCAGTATGAAAAAAAGAAATAAAGTTCTCTGGATTCAAGCTGCAGGAACAAAACAGACCTCAGATCATGTAACGGATGCATTTTAAAGCTTTGTTCTGAATTATTGTACCCTTTTTTAATTAGAATAATGCAATACCCCTTCTTCCGTTGAATTTTTGGACCTAAATAACTTTGTCCTGAATAATTTCACTCCAGTTTCTTTCCTATTCCTATAAAATAAGGAGAGTAAATGTAAGGCCAACATCCTGCTGGAAAGATGCTTGTAGCAGTCACAGTCAGGGCTCCTCCATCAGAGAGATGGGAATCCCAATGTGTCAACGGTAGGTTGACAAAGGCATTTTCTGTCACACCTGAAATTCAGGTACGCCACTGCACTCGGTGTTTGTTACTGGGGTTTGGGCACCTTCATTTTAAAGGTGCTGACTTTGGACATTTCCCTACTGAATATGTTGTGCTGCCTGTCTTACATGCCACGTTACTGCCAAAGTCTTTCTGTGCACTGTGTAAAGACTCTGTGCCCCTAAAACAAATTCAGGGCTCCTCTCCCAAGGATAAACTTCCAAAACTAATCTGTAGTGCCAAATTTCTAGGTCCAAAGGTTTTCTTTTTGTTTTACCATGGTCCCAAAAATTAAAGAGTTGCTCTGATACTGATTGTTGATATTTAAAGTTTGTAAGTAATTATTTTGTTCATTACACCACCATTGATTCAGGCTGGAGATTGGTTATTAACATCAGGTGTACTGGAGAAAAACAATAGGAAATGCAAACAGAGACTCAATTAGTTCTCCAGCCCACAGCTGACCTAAAAAGCTGCAGCTGCACAAGCAGCACATGGATGGTTACGGAGCGAGATGGATTTCAGCAAGTAACATGACTAGCTGAACTGGAAATGCTTCATAATATCAGATATGACTGGTATTACCTCATTTTCACAGTGAAAAATAAGTATTTGTTACAACATCAGCAGATAGATAAATAACTTAGACGCTGTAAAGTATGCCTATAAATAACCAACTTTAAAGTTGTATCTGCTTTCAGCCCTCAAAAAGCTGAGGTAATACCTTCACAGACTGGCAGAAAGCAAGCTTAGTGCTTCAGGAAGGATTCTGAAAAAGAGAGGCCGCGGAACTATTTGAATTGTTTCTCCAAGAACCACTTTGTCTTACAGACAGAGCGACAAAACCCTCACTCACCACCGAGAGGAGGCTCCTGTGGCGCTGAGAGCGGGAAGCGCGTTAGAACGCCTGAGGGAATGAAGCTCCACCCTCTCAGCGGGCAAAAACGTGATCGCAACACGCCAAACTCATGAAAAACCTACATTTCTACCAAGTAATGGCTGATTAAGAAACTCTTCTCCACACACTTCCTAGTTAAAACCCAAAGGCAACTGAGGTGGGCTGTTGCTTTGTTCCTTCGTTTCACAATCCTGCATTTCCAGGCGGAAAACATGATTTTTTTTCAGAACTATTTAACGTACAGTTTTAACTGACAAATTCCCTTTCAGAAAACCCTCACACGAGCCAGGTGCCTAGGCTACCTCTCCCCGCACTGCTAGCCACCCGCACCAGCCCTTCCCGCTGTCTCAGCGGCTCGATGCCAGGGACGAGCCCCTCCGGCACATTCACTAGCCCAGCTGTGACCCAGAGTTTCGCTCTCAAGGCGAGTAACTCGTCACACAGCAAGGACCCTGATCCGTGCCTGGCCTCCTCCGGCTCCCTGAGGCCCCGCCGGCACCTTGCCCTCCAGGCCTCCTTTCCCTGTGGCACACCAGGGCCCTCGGGCGGCGCCCTCCTCTCCTCACACCGCTGCCGGAGACGGAAGGGGCCCGGCCCCGCGGACAGGCCGCGGCCGCGCACACCACCCATCTGGGCGGGCGCTTCTTGCTCCCCGCCACTCACCGCGGCTCCGGCCCGGGGGAATGGAGCGGGGCCTGGCAGAGAACCCGGACCGGGCCCCGGCACGGTCCCGCCGCGATGCGACTGAGGCGCGACCGGCGACAGGAGAGAGGGCCGGGGGGAAGAGCGGTTCCTTCCCGCGCGGCTCCGCCTCCTCCCGCCATCTCCCGCCCCTCAGGGAGCCGGGCGGGAGGAAAGTACCGCATCCAGCTCTAGGGCACCAACATAATGACATGGAGCTGTTGGAGCAGGGCCAGAGGAGGCCATGGAGATGCTGTGAGGGCTGGAGAGAGTTGGGGGGGTTCAGCCTGGAGAAGAGAAGGCTCCAGGGAGACCTTCCAGCCCCTTCCAGTCCCTAAAGGGGCTCCAGGAAAGCTGGGGAGGGACTCTGGAGCAGGGAGGGGAGCCATGGGACAAGAGGGAACGGTTTTCCACTGAAAGAGGGGAGATTTAGACTACATATAAGGATGAAAGTTTTTACACTGAGGGTGGTGAGCCCCTGGCCCAGGTTGCCCAGAGAAGCTGTGGCTGCCCCATCCCTGGAGGGGATCAAGGCCAGGTTGGACGGGGCTTGGAGCAACCTGGGCTGGTGGGAGGTGTCCCTGCCCAGGGCAGGGGGTGCCACTGGGTGGCCTTTAAGGTCCCTTCCAACTCAAACCATTCTATGATTCTGTGAAAACCTTTCATTAAAGTAGTTCTTGTCTTTATATACTTGTTCTTTTTATATTGAAAGCGTGGCCTGGGAGGTGCCGGTTGCGTCCTGCAGCATGGTGGGACATGGCACCCTCGGGCAGGACAGGGCAGGTGCTGGTGGGTGAGGGCCAGGCTGGGCCAGGAGCTCAGGGTGCCAGGGATGTCGTGGGCAGTTGCTGCTGCCTGTCCCTGCTCGCTGTAGTGTAGCTACAGCCTTGGATGTAGCTTCCATGGCGACACTGTCATGGAAATAAGGTGCAAGAAGTCCGTATTACAGGGGGTGAAATCTACCTGTAGCTTGAGGTCGAATTTCAATAGGTACGTCATGGTAAAAGCAGCTCGTCTGTTTACTGTGATCTTGTTTTAATATTCCTGTTTCAGGTTAGCTAATACCACTTTTTTTTCTTTCAGGGAAGTAATTCTTTTTATCAAGAAAAGGTTATCCTTCAGTTCTGGGATGCATAATGTGTTGTCTGTCACACGTAAGTCACTGAAGTATTTCATCCTCCTCAGCACCTCATGCTGTATTTGGACTGACCTGCCGAGGTCTCTACTTGGCTGAGATCTTCAGGACAGAGATCTTGTCTTCTCTCATGTTTGATTAAGTGCAGGACATGATATTAGCAGCTCAAGGGATCTTGTTTCTCTTGAAACAGAGAACTTTTTGTGCTGCAGCTATACCTATAATATAAAGAAAGTTTGGCCAGCGTATTGAGATAGATCACAGTGTTGCAGAAGAGTAAATAAAAGCATTGATGCAGTGGAGTGTAAAGCAAAGCGGAATAAACAGGTCTGCCTGCATACTGTTCAAATGTCTTAAGATTCAGTCATTCACTGCTTTCTGCAGAGAGTGGACTGCTTGGTCCTGGCCCTTTTCATCTAGCTTGCTACAAGAAATTAAAGTAATTTACACGCGATAAACGTTTCTTTTACATTTTTCCATCCATAGAAGTTATAGTAGTGATCAGAGAGGTGTTGGAAGGGGCAATTATCCATACTGCAGGAAGTGGAAGTCATCTGAATACCAATGAGACTTAGGCTGTCAACACTGCGGAGGGAGGAAAATGTAATTGAGAAAGTATATGCTGTTTAGATCTGCAAAATCTGTATTGTGTACTAAACCTCTCCAACCCAAAGATTCACCTTTCATTGATTGCTCTATGTTGTGTTCTTCTTCTCAGGAAAGTAATGTTGCAAACAAGCTAGCAAGCACCCAAGCTGAATAAGATTGGTGTCTGCAAGAATCTAAGAGGTAGGCTGACAGTTTTCATACTCTGGGTTATAAACGATGGTGAAATAGGGTTGGGAGAAACATTACCTTTTCTTTAAGATTCTAATCAAGGTACCCAGAATGACTAAGAATAACACAGATCCTCAGAGTTCCCACTAAATACCTCCCTGGCAGCTTGATAGTTCATTATTTATCATTGTCTGGTTTTTTATGGTAACAGTTGACATTAGATTATTACTGACCTGGTTGGTATTTGAATTTATTCCCTAGAGGTTAAAGACTTTGTAGTTTCATGTTCTCGATTCTTTTTAAAATTCATCATTTTAGAGCATGGAAAATATATTGTTCTATCAAGTTTATTTCTCTGACATTTATTCAGTGGAGAGTGTGATCCTAATATTAAAGGCTTTTGTTTTGAAGCCCAGGATACAGATAAATCTTTTCACTGGTCTTCCCTAAAACGAGTCATTTTATCACTGTGGTTCCCCTTGTTGGTGCCTAGGAAGTTAATATGTTGAACAGCATAATTATTTGAACCAGTATTTGTTTTTAAAGGATTTGGGGTGATAATAGATGGCTCAACCCAGTTGTGTCAGAAGGTATTAAGATTTCTGTCTGCTAATGTCCTGGAGTTGGTCCTATATAGAGCCATAAATAATATTGTGTGAGAAGCAGTGACAGGCTTTTACTCCAACTCGTCTCTTTATCATATGTTATATTAAATTTAAACACAATTGTTGAATTCCTTTGTGTGGGTAAATGCTTTTTGATGTCTCCTTCTATTAAAGTTGTAATATTCCTTTTAACCAGAGGGCTGCATAAGAATTCGTACTTGCTAGGTATGTTTCTCAAATAATCATAATCTCATTAACGCTGCCAGCAGAACTAATTGGGCTGTCACAATGAGGTTCAGTACCCAGTTGAAGAATTATGGTGTGAGGCCAATGGAATTAAGCGTATTCTGATGGTGGAGAAAGTTAATGTGACTCATTAATGAGATGCTCATAAGCATTATTCTATATGAGAAGGCAGGTAGTTTGAGGTTGTTTTTTTCTAAGCTCTGGAAATATGAAGGACAAATGCAATTGAAAGCATTTGTTGACAGTTCAAGGTACAATAAAGGTTTTCTTCTTTATCAGCACAGACATTGAAAGTACTGCCAAGTAGCACCTAGATGACATAAATCATTGATGAGAGTGGATAGTTTGAAAATATCACGAAGGAAATGCTCTAGGGCATGCAGCATCTCAGGAAGTCATTGTTTAGGGCCTGCCGTATTTAAAATGGTTGTTTCAGTTTCCATTAATTCAGATCTCTAATTAAGAAATGGATTGATCTTTGCCTGACGTTGCTAGAGACTGGCTGGTGTCCACGGCAGATCAGAAGTGTGCATACAAATTAAATGTTGAAAGCGTCCACTGAGTTTCAGACAGAAGGAAATGTAGACCTATATTTGTAGGTAGCTGTTGTTAATTGTGCTTCGGGTGGTAGCAGGAAACCACAATTAGCTGCATTTTCACTAGGCTTCATGGTGGAGAAGAGAGGACTAAAAATCTTTTGTGAAAAAAAGATAAACTGCCTAGTGCAGTCTTGTCCTTGGTCACAGCAGCATCTCTGCAGGCAGGTGCGCTTTCATCTTGGTCAGACTTGGGAAGAAATAGCCAGTGAAGATCCTGGTTGTGAAAAGCATGACAAGCGTCTTTTTATGCCAGGCTTTTGTCAATGTGTTGCTTCTGTGAGTTGCTGGAAAGCGTTGTATGCTTTCTCCACCATAACCTGGGGAAAGGTTGTCCTTAGGATGAGATGCAAACCAGAAATTGCCACTTGTGATTGCGAAGGAGCCACAGCTGCATTTCCAAGGTTTGGTATTAGCCTCAGTGCACAGACTAGGTTCCAGTTAGCATATCTACGCTCTACCTTCCTAATTTTGCTTTGTGCTTTCAGCTGGATAAATATTCTTACTCGCCGTCTATCCTAATGTGGTAAATAGCAAACATCTACCTTCCCGTGTTTTGGGTGCATTTCAATGCAAACCGCACACATAGATTGCAGAGTTCCTTGTGAGTCCTTTCTCCTTACAATAGCAAGAAATTGCAATAGCCTTATGGGAAAACATCTGAAAATGCAACAAAGTTCCATTAGCCAGCATTATAAAATATCTATTCATATATGTACATACGTATATATTTCCATTTATATGGAAGCATCCGAACTCCTCACCAGAGACATAAAGGCCTGTCGCAGAACAGACACAGCTGTGGAAGTGCTCAGTTTGAAGAGTGCAGAGGAGACAGACCAGGCATTTGACAGTAGTTTCTTACAGAGGAAGTAAAACTTGTAGTGGAGAAGACTTAGACTTAGATCCACTCTTGATTTCTCAAAGTACTTCACTTGGAATTGTCTGTTTGCTGATCCCAAACCAAAGATTGGATGGGATGGGACTGAATCTCTAAATCATGTATTTCGCAATAGTCTTGGTATTTTGTGTCTGAATAGATTCAGTGCTGCTTGCAACAGCAGCTTAAGCGTAAGAAAGTTCCAGCGCGTGATCCTGTTGCTTTCAGAGACAGACAAAGGTGGTGTTTTTTAACACAGTCTGCATCCTTTTATACATGTTTGCATGAGTTAATTTTAATTTTTCCCCATACAGAGTTATTGTAGATGCCTTCAAGGAGATGCTTTAAATAATTTGGTGTTCGAGACCCATGGTTTATCATTGTGCTTCTGAGGAATAATGTGTTCCCTTAGATGGACAAGTTGGGTTTTTTTCCTAAACATGACATTAATTCATGTGAAAAAGGTGAATTGAGATTTTCTTAATTTTCTTCTCTCCTTTCTATTATTTTTGCTTAATGATTTCCCCGTGGACCATCCTGATGAATTCCCAGTGCACTGCTGTGGGGAGGGCTTTGAAAGGGAAAGGTGAAGTTGTCATACACTTTGAGCAGATCGATACTAGACTTATTAATCAGTTTTCTTCAGTAATAGGTTGACTCTTTTGGGAATCTTTCAGAATTTACTTCAAACTGATGAGTTGTTTTGACAGTTCAGAAAATGCCTTAATTTAGAAATTGCAGCTTTTCATATCGACATTCTGTTTAACCCATCATATATCCATCTGTTGTAAAAACACAGTATTTATTCGTTCTTCAGCTAGCTTTTGTGATACTAGTCATTGCAGTATTGAAGTGTCCTACAAATGCTGCAAGTCATATAAGCAAGGCTCTTTCTGGTTTTCTTCTTCTCATTCTTTATTGGTGGAATATTAGTTCTACTGGAGAAGGTGGATTGATTTTGTAGTTTGTTCAGAGGACACTGTTTTGAGATCTTTATCATCTCTTCTGAAGGTGGGCTTATTTCTGAGAAATCTCATGGTCCTGAAAGAAGGAACATCAGTGTTGCTCTGAGCATTTCCTTACTGGTAAGGGGGTGAGTTGTTTCAGGTGATTGTGTTTTTGGAGAAAGAACTTCTCTCTTAATTTTCTGGGACTGTTTGAGGACTTAGAAAATGGACGCTAATCTGAAGTTTGGCAAACAGTTTGTGCTGCTTACCTGCATGTGTATGTGTGTGGAGATGTTTGAGAACTTTTTTATCCTAGTCTAAGACAGACATCAATAAATATAGCCTCTGTAATCTTAAATAATGATTTTCACTGTGTTGGTTAAGCTATCATATTCTTAATAGTAGCTTACTGGAAACATAGCTGATGTTTCCAGCTCCTGTGGGATAGAGGAAGGTGGAGGTGATCAGACAAACCACTTGGTGCTTTGTGGAACGTTCCACTACGCTGTGTGTTGAATAATGCTGCAACTATTAAGTAAATTTATCATTCCCTCCACTGCGTGTTGATTATAAAGAAAACACAATTGTAAAATTGATAACTCTGAAGTCCCATTAATAGAATGGACCTCATATATGTGTGTTTTGGTAGGCTTTTTTTTTTGTCTTCAAAAAGATAAGAGCTTATGAGAGTTCATATTAGGCATATAAGCATGCATACGCCTAAAGTGTCCTTAAAAACACTTAAGTATACATATGGGAACACGTTTTGCACCAACTTATATAAATTTGAAGAACATTCAAAACATTAATTACTTTCCAAAGACATGTAAAATAATTGTTGTTGTTGCCGCACTATAGGTGGGAAATCAAAGGCATAAAGAGTAAATGACTCCTTTAAGGTCAGACAAAATGACTGCCGAGATTCCTGGGTTCTAATCATGGCACTTCTTGCTGTGACAAGATGCATCCTCTTATTCATTAGCTTTTTCATTATTGTCCTGTGATAACACAAAGTTGTCTAATTGGTTATGTTACCATTTGGAGCGAATCACCATATCACAGCATTCTCAAGTATGTACAAGATCAGAACTTAAAAAGTCCTATGCTTTTTTCACAAGTTTCATAAGCTCACTAATAGATATTTATGAAATAATTATGCGCCTTTTGAGTTGCTGAGCCACCTGCAGAAGGAGAAGACAGACAGCGGGAATCTGACATTGAGTTTGGCAGACAGGTTAAATGATGACGCGCGCAGGGAATTTCCAATGTCTGTGTACGAAGGAGGATTTTCAACATAAAAAGTATCTCACAAATACTGTCAAATGTAGTTAATGTCTCGTTATGTGAACTAGAGAGATTTATTCTCTTTCTATTTTAGCAGCTTGAGCATAGGCAGACCATAATCTTTTCAATTTGATATCGTATTGATTTTTGCTGTCAGATTTTGGGAATGGAGTGCTCTCCATAATGAAAAAGGACGGGAAAAGCAAAAATAGTGTCTCTGGTTTTGATGCAGTCATCTGAAAGCTCCATGTCCACTTGGGATTGTGGAGGAAGATTCGAGTCCGATTCCTTTTGACTCCAAACATAGGCATGTGCCAGGTTTCCAGATCTGCGTGTTCCTGACTGTTACGGTTTGAAGAACCTACAATAATTTATTGTTGTTTAGACAATTATTCTATCACTCGATGACCCCTCCCCACCCACAAAGGGGAATCGGGAAAAAACAAGGAAACCAAAGGAGAACCAATATTGATCCCGATACCAATATAAAATATAAGAGGATTATACTCAGCCCATTCCATCAGCAGGAAGCTGTGCACTCCCATCCGGGACAGCCAATGTGGGACACTGCGAGCGCTGTGGCTTCGGGAGGAAGGGAAGGGCTCAGGGCTCCGGCACTGGGGCACGGAGTTCTCAGGATCACAGCCATCATAGAAGAGAAAAACTCCTCAGCGAACTTTCTAATTTATATTGAATGGTGTGAAATAATCCTGTTGGCAGCTTGGGCCAAGTGCCTGGGTCTTGCTCCTCCTCATGCCCGCACCCCCGCACCTGGCAAGCTCGAAAACACTGAGACCTTGAAACCTGCATATCATACCTGGCCATAAAGTAAATATTTTCACAAATTCAGACACTGGAGTCTTCTAAAAATGCAGTTTTCCCAAGCACTAAGAGAGACCTTAGTGAAAAGTACAATTACTGAAAAATAAATAAATTCTGTGTCGCTCAAACGAGGACACCAACCTTACTCTCAGTGGGAGTTGCTCGCACAGATCTGGCTACCACAAGTGCCCGTGGACCTTCTTGAACTGCTGAGGTTCTTTCAGGCAGCGTGAATATCAGAAATATACTAAGCTGATGGACTTGGCTCAGCCCTGATTTACTCTTGAGTAAATCGTTCTACCCCACACCAGTAGACCAAGTCTCCAGCAGAAAATGAACTTGATGATCTGATTCTAATTAGTTTCTTGATTTAATGGCAGTAATTTTACTTTCACGACAGTAGTCATTGCCCCAGCTAGCAAGAATAATAGAATTGGTTTCCTTAAAGGCCCATTTACGATGCATCCTCTGTTGAATCTTAAGCAATAACAAGCAGAAGCCTATCGTTATTTCAAAATATGGTATTTATATGGTTAAAAGTATCGGGCTGTCTTGCCTGAGATTGGTGACTGGGAATTGCCAGTGTAAGAAAATGAACACTCATAAAGTTAAAATATAGCTTGAATTGATTCCATTTCATTCTAAGATAATCTTCTTTTTCTTTCATTGCTGATTTAAACACCTGGAAGTAAAAGTCCTCATGAAATTAAAAACAGGCAAACAAAATCTGTAAGGAAATTAAACAGCATGGGATGTGATGTGTTTACACCAGTATAAAACCAAAATGACTCCACAGAAGATAATTAAAATCAACCGAAACAAATGGACTGATCACCTCAATGACCTAATGGGCAAAGTGTCATTAAAGTATCGTTATATTTTGGTTACCTCAACTCCATATGCTATCAAAAATTATACTTAAGCTGGAGAGCTATGAAAACCTGTTGCCTTAGTTATTTTCTCTTTAAACTTTTAAGAATTTAGCTCTCCACAGCTAGATTAGAATTGAATTAGTTATCTTCGCATTGCAGTGCATTTTGAATTGTGGATTTGAGAGCCTGGCAATCTTTGCTTGGAAATCCGATCCTGCCAGCAAATGATCTCCTGAGTCACTGCAACCCTCTGTTCAGTATCAAAGTGCTCATGGAGGAAGAGCGTGGGGCTGGCTGGCAGGACGGTGGGACAGGCTGGATCTATGGAAAGGAAGTCAGGGCATATCGAGGCTGAACAGGTATGGCGGAAAAAACGTTTAGCTTGGTTTGGAAAAGACAGGTTTTTCTCCCCCTGTGATTTGCACAATCCACAGGTGGATTCAGCTGGGGAAAGTTATCTACCCAGAAGAACTGAAGGCTTCAACTCATCTGTCAGCTCCTTGTCAAGCTTTATTCCCTTCATTAAGAATATACCTACATCAGCCCTTTCTTTGTCCTGTATTAAATGGAATTTTCCATTATTATTTCTTGCACCTATTTACCTTTATAAATTCTTCAACCTAAGGAACGCTTAGAACTATGAGGCCCTGAGCTTTCAAATTCTTCATTCATAGAACACCTGCTGACTCCTGTGATAGCTCAACTTAAAAGGCTCTGCTAGATTGTTCCTGAATTTTGAAAAGTAATGTACATTTATAGTCCTCTCTCAATTGTGAATAATAATAATATAGACTCTGATCCGCTGCATACTTATATATGTATTAAGCTGTATGCATTTGTGTAGTCCCTTGGGAATTGTTTATGAAATAGGCCACATTCACACAATATTGTATTTTATGTGTTTATCATTAAATATTTAAAGCAAAATAATTGTAAACAATGGATGGAAGACACATTTTGAACGGAGGTTGTGATGACAATATGTAAACTGGGAAAAGCATTAGGCTGGAATGTGCTGCTGGTTTTAAAAAAATGAAGTGTAAAGATGTATTTTTATTCTATCAGGAATTTCTACTGAAATGTTCTGGAACATTCACAAATTCTGAACATGTTTAGATCATGTACAGCCATAGATATACATAATTTGTAAGAGTGAAGAGATTTTCTTTTGCAATGCGCTGTTATAACCAGCTAAAATGTCGCTAACAATATATTACTCTAAAGCACAGCTCAGAAAAACAACAAAGAATAAATCATAGTCATAGCAGAGACTAAGATATTAAAACCATAATTCAGCCACAAAGTTGACAGAGAAATGAGACAGTGAAACTGTGGCACCATTAGCATGGAACAGAAGCTGTTGCGTGTGTTTAAATGTACTCTGCCTGAATAAAATTGTCCTTACAATAGGGTCTTACTCTCATTTTGGTCCTTTGCAGCATCAGGGAACACTGAACACAAGAGCGGGCTTGTGTCTAAAAATAAAACCCATCAAGACAAGGTGACCTTGATCTAGGCTGATACAATCCCAAGAGTCACAGGGGCTTTATTAAAAAGTTAAAAGCTAGGCTGTTATTTAAACTTTATTCTCTTCCCTCTCCAAATAAATGAAATATTGACAAAATCTCCTTAGCTGGCTGGTGTGATGCACCAGCTGAAGTGTTTCTGTCTCTCTGGCTGCCTCCCTCCCACTTCCCTATGGATCTGTGGTCTGAGGTCCTGATCTCCTCGGCATTGCCCAGGCAGGGACAGGCCGAAGCTGGTTTCCACCTGAAGTGTTCTGCGGTGGTCATGCATCTGTCATAATCTTCTAGACAGATCCTTAGTAAAATTTCAGTCATCTCCTACAAATTGCATCTGCTGCTAGACTGTTTTAAAGAAATTCTTATTTCCAAATTAGAGTTGTAAGGACTGGAGGGTACCTGTCCGTTTTGTGGACATAAGAGGGCTGTGGCACATGGGCCTCTGTTAATTGCCTACGGGAGCGTGTTTCACGCCCCAGCCAAATGACTTAGAACAGAAGATATCAAGGTGGGGATTGGTGTGCATTAGATGGGTGATGCCAAAACTAGCATTACGATGTTGGCTATAGTCTCTCAATACAGACGGAGCACAGACTAGATCCTTGGCAGGATTAATTCCGGATAGAGAAGGGTGTTAAGCTTCAAGCTTGACATTCAAGCAAGGTCTCCTACAAGGGAGTGTTTGGCAAATTTTGCAAAAGCAAGGGAAGAGATTACCTCCATAGTTTAGAAAATCCCTGTTTCCTCCATAGATTGTTAAACATGGGCTCCTGTTAACTTGGAATATTACTGTTTATGAACAAAATTTAAGGATTACTATGCCAAGTATATTGGTATTTGAGAGCAGTTGTGCTGTGCTGACCATGAAGTTCTCTTGGAACTTCTCAATAACTTGGCTGAAGTTTTCAGCTCCTTCAGATTTTACCTGTATAGCAGACTGTGGCAGGTGACTTTAATGAAAGGACATAATTCAAAGCGTTGCTTAGTTGTAGATAGAGTTCCTCAAGCTCTGTCTTGGGTTCCTTTGCTTCTACTTTGTCAAGTTATCTGTCAGCTTGGAATAAATTTCCATTTTTATGCTGGCCAATCTCAGATAAGTGGGGTTTTTTTTAACCTTTTAGTAATGTTTCTCAGCTCTTAGCAGAGTCATCTCTTTTTACAGTGACTAGAAGCCAGAGCAGTGTTTCTTGTTATTACAACATTGTGTGTGTTTTAGGCTAATTTCAGGCTCTGTAGAGGAAGAAAGGGAAGTGGGAAGATTATAGTATATGGTACCAAAATGTGCAGAGGTACTTATGTTGGTTTGGATTATTTATCTCCTAAAGCAGTTTGTAATTTTCTTTTAATATTAGTCTGCATTGAAGATCAGATAGCACTTACACTTTAAAAGGATGAGTATTAGAGACAGGCCTATAACAAAATTAAAGTATGATAAAAAATGGAAAATAAAACTGTCATGAGATATTATATTTTCAATGTTTGCACTGAAATGAAAATGCCAAACATCAGTGATAAAAGGCAAAGTAAACGGTGGACTCAGTCCTATTATGTGCTCTGGAAATATGGATGTTGTTTTAAAACAAATTAATTATGATGATACTCCTTTAAAGACTGGCAACAACAATCCTCTGTCTTATGTGAGAGGTTTGACTTGGGGGTGAAAGGCACCATTCTCACACAAGGGCAGACAAGGAATAGGGTATCTCTGTGTGATCTTTACATGCTGACATTGCTAATGGTCATTTTTAATTATAAAGACAAAAGCTGTTGAGATAATTGTGGGTAGCGAATTTAAAATTTAAATGCACTCAAACAGATTGCCCAGAGAGGTCATAACATTTCTATCCTTGGAAATATTCAAAACCCGCTTGGGCCCAGTCCTGAGCAACCTGCTGTGAGCAGGGTTGGACTGCACGATGCCCGGAGGTCCCTTCCAACCTCAGTGATGCTGTGCTGCTGTGAAGGGAAAGGTTGAAGATATTACTTAATCACAGAATCACAAAAAAAGTTTAAGGAGCTATTCTGTAAGCAAACTTGGCCTGTGGGGCGGGAGGACAAGGAGGCTGAAACACACTGGGGTCTGTGCAGGGTGAATATACTGATCATACATGCCAGCAATGCCTGCTGAGCAGGAGCTTGCGGTGTGCAAGGAATAAAGCATGTCTTTAATGAACAAACTCATCTGGTTCAATGGAATAAAAGGGAGTACGTCTTTCCTAAATATTTTTCATAAGGGATCTGAAAATGTTTTGCTTAAAAAAATATCATGCACACAAACACATACAGCATATGGGCTGAGGGCTTTTGTTTGTATACCTGACTTTTGCAGAGTCCCACAGCTGTGGTAATTTGCACCTGTAGGCAAAATTTTGTTCTAGGACCAAAAAAAAATACTAAAGATAGAGTATCCAAGACCTAGTGAGTAATATCAACAGATGGAATCCAGCTGCTGACATGAAATAGCCCCATGAGAACTGTCATTACAGCATCCCATCAGTGAGTTTGCCCAGTAGCTCCCCCAAAGAAAACGCAAATATTGTACATGAGTGTCCTTTGCCTCTTCCTTTCCCTTCTCCTCTGCAGACCAATTGCAAAATGGGTACAGGAGGAAAGGAGTCGTGTCAGGCTATACCAGACTACATGGGCCAGTCTTAGGGCTAAAAAAGGCAACTGGCTTAGGTCTTAGCGGCAGTGGGGGAGTATAAGCAGATTAACGTAGTAGTGCAAGGTCTGGAATCGTAGCACATCCAAAGTGACCTAATTTACAGAGCTCTGGATTGCGCTAGGGAGATGAAGTGAATTTTTCCACTTCAAGAAAAGTTAGTAACAGGATATGATTTACAGTCCTGCCCAGAATACTCCTCATTCTGTCCTCTGCTGACAGGACATCTCTCCATCTTTTATAATTTCTCTCTGTGTACATGAGAAATTCCACATTTGAGGGTGTTTGAAAGCCAGAATGAGTTCTGATCTGTCTTTTTCAGCATGCTTAACTAAAACCCTAGATCTAAACAACCCCATATTTTGTCATATGTAAATTTTAATGCTGAGACTTGAATCCATGTGTACTTATTAATTATAATATATTAACAATTGTTTAATTGTAAGCATCCCTTCTACTGTTGGTGCATTTCTAGTGTGAAGGGAACCACAAGCATCAGAGAGTGTTTCCAAAGCCGTAAGCATACTGCTTCCCAACCAAAAACGTTAAAGTTTGTTACGTAAAAAGCTATTGTTGTGCCTTCTCTCCATGCCTCATCTCTGCCTGTCTTTAGATGGATGTTCAAAAGAGTTGGTGGGTAATTGTACTCAATTAAGTGTGCATTTAAGACTTCAATTTCTTCTTTTAGGTAGAGCCCCCTCATTCTGTATTTCAGTCACTGAAAAACAATAGAGAACTGAAGATGTAAAATCTAGTCCTTGAAAATGTGCTTTGCAGTCCTAGTTAACTATTTTATTGTCCAACTCTTCTTTCAAATTGCAGCAGAAGAAAGAGTAGAGTTAATGAGTGTAATTTATCAAAACGATAACAAAGCGTTAGGCATGGATCTGGCCATTGACCTGTGTGTACTGCAACTTCAGCTTCCAACAAAAACAGAAAAGTGGTTGGGATAAAAGTTAAATATCAGGTGCCTTCAGTAAAGTAATCCAATTTACATTAAACACTAAGGTTTAGTCCAAGCCACATGACCTCACATTTGGGTAGGCACACACAGACAGTGCCTCTAGCCCCACTGAAAGGTAGCGATTGCTAAACTCGTCATTTGGTGGTGTTGCTGAGCTTGCTGTAATTTGGACCAAGCCACCACCAAGGTGGTGAGACTTTGCTTAAAATAGAGAGTTGAGACCCTGCCAGTGATAACAGAGGCAAATTGTGCAGCGGAGCGTGTTGAGAGCCAGCCCCACTGGCAAACTGTGCAGCAGATGAGCATCACAGGGAACATCATGCAGTAGATACCTGACTGCACCCCACCTGGAGCAGCAACACTGAGCAATGACGCTGTTTGGTGACGTGAGGTGGGGAAAGCAGCACCCCTGTGTCTTCTGCCCTAACAGCCCCTCTCCCTTCCCACCCACCTTTCCATACATCAGAGGTCTTGGTGTTTGTCATCTACTCTGAAACGAACTTCTCCCTAAACCATCAAGTTTCCCTCTTCTGACCAAAGCTGCCACTGGCAACAGTAGCCTCTACAAACTGCAGTGAAAGAAATTTGCTGTAGTTCCTCCAAAGAAACTTCGTCTTGACGGAAGAAATTGAAGCACAAGCAATGCAGTTAGCCATGTGAAACTGAGTCTGCCTCTGGTTTTTTGTGGATGTGTCAGAATGCTGTGAGGGTTCTGTTCAGCCACCTGAAAACGTTCAGCAAGATCAGCTTCAACTTTTGGTTTCTCTCTCTGATTCATTAAAGAAGAAAACCTGCCCTGGCTCGCTCGGATGGCTGGTGCTGTTTGGATGATGACATGTGCAGGCATAAGATGCTCCAGAGCATTGTTATCATGATGATATATGGGGGATTGTGTTAGTCTTGGGGATTATTTTTATTTATTTACCAGTACCACCTAAGAATGCGAGGGCATTTGTTGTATTAGTTGTGCTTGCCACAAACAAAGAATTCTACACTCATTGTGATAAACCTGAAGCAATCTTTTTAAATAACAGACTGGACCTGCATTTAGGAGGGCGATAATCCATTGTAAGCTTTTTAATTGTTCAGGCAGTGAAGACAGACAAAAAAGGTTGCTATTCATTATGGTGGTTAGGTTTTACAGCACATAGTTGCTTTCTTTGGTGGGTATTTTTCATACTGGTGATATAAGCTTCCCTTTTAAGCAAAATTTCTCTCTAATGCAATATAAACCCTTGGGAGATTTCAGCCCGTTGGCTGGTTGATAATGTGATTGCAGATGTTTGCTTTTTTAAACAGATTACTAAGGTGGCTGAATGTAATATTGAGATTTAGCAGTTGTTATTAGGACTTGTGCTCCTGCAGATCTGGGATGGGAATTTGAGTTTAATCACTGCAAGTCCGAGTTACGAGGTTCAGATAAAATAACAAGTATTTGCAATTACGTGGCTGGAGCCTCTTGAGAGATCTAAAATTCACCTCAGACTATTATTCGGTAAACATGCTTTCCAGTTCTTAATTTGCCTTGCAGGATCCTTCTCTAAAGGAGCTCAGGTGCTTTAACAGCACTTTGCTGGCCCTAAGAGAGCTGATGATTTACGCAGAGGTGAGGGGGGATCTGTAGCCTTTCCAGGCCCGGCTCACCAGGGTAGCTTTCAGGAATAATCTGATCTGTGGGATGACATTTTTCTAGATAAGCTTCCTCATTTTTTCCTCCCTTCCTCCTTTACACGTGAATGGTTGGGGCAGGACTTCTATTGTATAGAGGTGGCAAGATCAGGTTCTGTGTAGCTTGTGTCATCATGCTGCGAGTGACATCCTGGCAGTTGTGATGTCTGAACAGGTTTGTATCCTGTTGTGGAGAGAGGCCAGAAATGCAGAGCCACTCAAAATCTTTGCTATGTAAGATTTTCAGGAGCTCTTATGGAGGGATTAAAATTATTTTACTTTGAAATGTTACTAAGTTAAACTGCCTGAGAGTATTCATGGATGGTGAGGTGCCCATTTGCCCGAATGAGGAGTAGATGCTGAAAAAAACAGCTTGCCCAGAGTCACTTAGATAGTAGAAGACAGCAGCAGAAACAAGACTGTCAAACTTCATTTTGGCATTTGCTCCGGTTGCACCATGCAAACAAAGAACATGTCGTTTATGTACGATGAGGAGGGAGATCTGTCAAATTAGATTGCCTGAAAAGTGATTTAATTTAGAGCACTGTTTGAACAGAAGCAGTTCATTACTTGATGGCAGAGTTGTGTACGAATGCTGTGTGTACACACACAAGGATGTGATCCTCAGGCGAGTAGGTAACACATGGGAGCCCCCAGCTGTGGTGTTTTTCCCTACTCCCCTTCCTCTCCAGAGCCGTTCCTGCCCAGCGTGGCCTTCTGCTTGTAGCAGAGCTTGTTGCTGCTTCGCCATGCTGTTTTTTTCATGGAAGCTGTGGTAGATTTCTCCCATTTTCATTTCTGTTCACTGTAATATGGCTGAGAGTTGATTGGTTTTGTCTCTTTCCTTTTGCTATATGGAAGGATGCTCTAACTGTTAAATTAGATTATACATGACAAAATTACAAATGTTTAAAAAGTGCTTAAGAGAATGACTGCCCCCACATCTGGAATTAACACCTCTAGAGATTAAGAATGTAAGCAAGACCCTCAGCCTCAATAAAATTCAAGGCTGTTTTCTTTGCATAACAACAGTGCAAGTGAAGATCACTCCCTGGAAAAAGAGGGAGACCTGTAGCTACATTTCTTGTGTCTGGGAAGGAGCGATGAGCACCATCTATTCTGCAGGTTGGGAGCTCTATAATTCTATTAGCATTTTAGATAAACTCTGAAGCTTTTACTGATTTGCATTCCTGCATGCACACACTTGCACGTATATGCTAAAATGTCTTCTGTTTTCAGCAGCAGAGAGCTAACCTCTGGTAAGCAAAGCACTAGGGAACAGAGGCATCACTTAGAATAGGTTAAATTCCAGCCACAGAGAAACATCATTTGGATTTTTCTTGCAGGAGACACTATGCTCTGTTTCTTCAAACCCCAGAGTATGAATAAAACTTAAATTATCGAGGCAAATAGCTTAGGGATTTTCAAATAAGGATTAGGCAATTACATGAATAAGAATAGGTAGGATAAAAAGAGAACAGCTATCAAGTCGCCTGCATCTGCTTATTAACTCATCACCAGTAAACAAGTAAGGTAAAAATCCCATAAGCACTGCCATCAGGGAGAAGATCTCTGCATGAGCACCGCTGTCTCGTGCAGCAGTGACTTTGGCTGTACTTCTAGGTTGCTAACGAGAGACTCTTGAAAGAGACCTTGTTTTTCAGGAGGTGGTTCTTTTGCTGTTTCTGACACCCAGATTCCTTTATTAGGGGAAGAGATGATGCCTTAAATAGCTCAACGCTTTTGAATACCTGTTTCCTATGACACAAGAGGTATATTGCTAACCATCTGGGACTGAGCTGAGCTCAGAATAGATTGTTCTTACTCTTACGTTTCGAATTCTGATATATACAGTAGTTATTCCCTAGCACCAGAGGGAAAGGGAACCCAGACCCCTTCCGTCTTAGCCCTGTGAAAGTGTTACATGTGCTACAAAATCTGGGGGAAGAGTTTTACCTTTAGGCTTACCCTGAGTGCCTAACTTGGAGAAATACCCGGCCACTCTGCTGAGGTGGGCACAGGGTATGCAAACCTCAGAGGGCTACTCATGGTGAAAGCATAACTTGGATGTCTTAAACCACCTTCTGGAGGGTTCTCTGTCCTTGCACTGACTCTAGAGAGAAGCAAAGCAGACTGAATATCTAACTGAGGCCATAGTTGATCAATGCACAGCCTTTGTTGGCTCTGCCTGCTTATAAGGTTCCCCTTCTCTCATGCCTAACTGCTTCCCAGCTCTGCTCTACCTCTTCCTTGTGCCAGCCCAGCTCTTTTTGGGACCATGTTGGAATACATGTCTCGGTGTCTCTTTAGGATATGTTTGGCGTCACACTGTTCTGTTTTCCTCTTCAAAGTGATGGCTTATATTGAAACAAATTTGTAGCTTTCTGGGCACTTCACAGATGTCAGCAGTGTGTCCACTGAGGGCAGTCACATCCTTAAAATGCAAAAATAGTCGCCTCCTTACAAAAATGGGGATACTTTGCCAATAAACAGGGGATACATTTCCATTAGATTATGTCATCCTAGGATTCGTGACACATAGATGAACAATTTTGATTCTTTCCAGTAGAAAGAAGCAATACACATACACACTCAAGTGAGAATGACATTGTTCCCTCCGTGTTTTGTGAAATGACAGTTACTGAGAGGATAAACCAGAAGAATGGCTCCAGATAAATCTTTATCTAAATTATCAACAAAACATTCTCCTACTCTTTCTCTCATTTCATAGACCATTGACCAATATTCCCATGCAACCATCTTTTAATAGAAAAGAAAGATTTCCTTCTAGGCAAGGGGAAAATAAATGAAAAGATTATTTGCTTGGACAGATCGTCTGGAGCAGGGAAATGAGTTGGCATTGTTTATTCAGCAGAGGAAGCAGGGGAACTGATGACATAAAATTACGTATAACCCAGGAGACATATCACACCCTGCTTGGCAAAATGCTTTTCATACATACGGGACCTCTGCTTATGGTTTTTGTGCTTGTGGTCCTGGAATAAACGTGTTTTCCTTTATAATAGCCAACTGTTGTTATCGCCTGGGGAAACTTCTGCATATATCAGGGTTGCTGGATGGGTATCTTTGTTCCTGATTTCTTCTGTGATTGAAACTGAATAATCATGTATGATTTACCTCTGAATAACAGATGCCAAGTATCTAATTGATTAGCGCATCCTGTAGCAGTGAGACTGCCTTTCACCAGCTGCAGGCTACCTATGACAGGTACTGCTGGAATTTTCCCTTTCCCTTAAAATCTTTTCAGCACTCCGCATCACAACAAGCTGTTGTGACTGGTTAGCTTAGCAGTGCATTGACATTTTTCTCCAGAACAAGCTTAGAGGAAAAGTGTAATATATGGTTAAATGAAATCATTTCCAGCAGCACCCGTAGAAATGATCACTGAGCACGTAGGGAATTTCCACGCACGAGCTGTGATCAGCCCCAGATGAGGTCTACAAAAGGTGCTCTACAGTCTTCTGTGATAGCTGCTGTAAACGGAGCCACCTAAAACCAGCAGCCCGTATTATCAGGCAGACACTGATGTGATCTTACTGCTATCTACGTCCCCATCATTTTGCAAAGGAGAGGGTAGTTCCATATAATCTATCTTCAGTTTTACCGTGACATCCTTCAATGTTGTATCTGTGCAGAAATGAATCATTTCCTTCTCCATCGCAGTTAAGCCCCTTTGTTGTACTAGGGTGACATTAAAAAGGAATTTTAAACAAAAACATGCCACGTAGTGTTTGGGCAGGGAGGAGACAGGTGCGGAACAGTGACCAAGTGAGTATTTAGGCAGACTGTCTATAGTTGACATTTGCCTACAATATTGAGATTCAAATTCATCTGGAAAGTTCTGTGACTTCTTTAAAGGGAGTTTTATAGAATCTGGTTTTGCATTTCATCTTGTGTTGGGGAGTTAAGACACTGAATATCTTTTGTTGGCCCCCGGAAGCTACAGGCTGGAACCTGGCAGCAGTGCTTTGTTGTTCAGGAATAGAAGTTGATTTTCAAATACTTTTATTTTAAAGTACATTTCTTCAAAACAAGTGGGTGCATACATTTTTAAAGTGACGCAGGGCTTTTCACTTTGGCATTCTGCAATTGCAACTGCTGCATCACTGACTCTTTTGGAATTGGTGGGATATCCAGAAGGGTAAAGGGAGAGGTGTCAAGTCCAGCAACTAGAAAAAGCAATGAGGGAGCAGGGCTGCCCTTCTTCACTGCTGTTTTGCAGAGACCATGCAGGCAGAGTGGGAAGGGGAACCAGGTCAGAAAAGCAACAGGAATGGAGGCAAAACCCCAGAGATGTCACCCAGCAGAGACCAGTAATCCACTAGGGGGGATAAAGAAATCCAAAGCACATAAGACTGGTATCACAGTGCAGTAATACAGTTATTTAATATTTCTGGTATTATCTAGTATGGCAAAGATTGAGAATTGCAAGAACTTTTGCAGCAATATCTGCATACGGCAGATCACGTTATCCTGAGATTTTAGAACTCTTAGCGAGAGGTATGTATGTCATTCATGGGTAGTTGAAGAGCTAGTCTGTGAACTGAAAAATTAGTCTGTTATCTTCAATGAAAAATGTATAGTTATCAGGAACAACAAAAAATTCATAATATGAGTTGCGTACAGGAAACTAATTGGCAATGAATTTTGTAATCCCTGGCTGAATTAGGCTGTCTTCATACAGGCGTAGAAAAGTATAACTTTTCTCTGAATTAATATTTTCACCAATTTATCTGGTTTTATGGACAACATTTCTTTAAGAAGGGATTGTTTGCTATAGTTTCCTATTTATACAGGGGAAAAATTGCCTGCGCGTGAGGTATTATCCTGATTGATTTAATTGTTAAAGAAATCCCAAGGAAGTTGTCCATCCATCCACCACCTTTCTGAAGTACTGCTCTAAGTCACACAGCTGATGATAGTTTGTATTGCAGCTGTTTTGGTGCCAGGTCTTAATTTTGTTAGGTTATTTTGGTTTGACTTGGCTTTGTAAAAAACATGACAAATGAATTGTATCTACTTGAAGATGCTGTCTCCCAGCCAGGATGCAATTTTATGTTAACTGCATTATTGCAGAAGTCAGTCTGAAAGCCAAAGCCCGCTGACCTGCAGCATATAAAACATTAAGAGAATATTTAATTCGTGTATTTGAGATAAACTGTGAGATAAACCTAAAATTAATATTATGATTAATTTGGGTGAATGCTTATGTTGTGCTTGCCACCACATCTGTTCTCTTCTGGAGGGAATCAAAAGCATCCATCTGTTTATTGTAATAGTTTCTCGTCTGTGTATACGGATTCTCTTTTATATTGAATGTCAGAGCCTGCGTTTGTAAACCAAGTGTTTCAGAGGATGGTATCTCAAGACCCCTGCAATTCCAGGAGCTCTACTAAGCAGTGTATGTACATACTGTCATTTCAAAACTAATATGGATACCTTGAAAACCTATCTTAATTTGAACGATAGAGAAAGAGGAGATTTAAGAAGAGAATGCTGTAATCTGTAAAAAACTATTGCTTGGCATGGCAAATACTGCCTGTTGTGTGACAGGAGAGATGCTGCACATCCTGCTCCTCCCTTTCCCCTTGACAGCTGCCACCAGAGCACCTTCTCTGTTCCTGAATATATACAGGTACATTTGTTCAAGTAATAATACCCTATTTCCACTTCTCCTATGTAAATTATAGTCTGCAAGGTGGCACAAGTTCATTAAATTTGTGAATTTTATCAATAGAAAGTTCATTTAAAAGTAAAGCACCTGGATCCCTGAGTTACAGCTTGTTAAAAAGCATAACTTCTGAAAAGTCCTAGATAAATCATTCGCCATCGTGATCAGCTGGCAGAGGTTCAACTAGCATTTCATGAGAGATCCCACCTGCAAACTAACACAGCAAGTTTGTAAGGTGGCCACTTCTTAGGTATGAACCCTATAAAGATGATCTTCTCCTCTGCTGCTTGAGTTCATCAGACCTTAGTTTTGTGCCTCTGCATGTTACGAATACTCTGACTCCCTTGAGTGCTAATGCTGAATCGATGACTCCCAGCACATTCCCAAGAGGTATCGTGATAAGTGAGATGACATTTTTAAAAACAGCTAGTTGAAAATGCCTGGACACTAATGTTCACGTTAGTGATCCTGTTGTACTTGTTTCCATACAGCCCTCCAGAACTACCTGTCCTCTGAACTGCATGTCTATCAAGAATTCAGTCATCAGTCCTCAAAAGACGTTATTATTAATGTAAAAATTCTGCTCTGGTTAGAGCCATGTTCTTTGGTAGGATTATCCTTCTCTGGCCAACCTCACTAATAGAAAATAGTGGGGCTCCATCAAATTTCCCCGCAGATAAGCAGTGGGTCGTGATGTGGTGGGTAGTATGGATCCCTTATCCACGTGCCCCATGATCTAGAATTAAAGTGTCTGACGAAACTGACAGAAATGAGAGTCTTGTCAAAAATAGCTCTTTTAGTGAAAGTGAGGCATAAATGTTGGGCAGGAGAATCCCAAAGGTGTTCTACCGACTGTCTTGTGAGTTAAAAGCCCACTTGCAAAGCAGGGCCATGTGTGCAGACTTGCATTTCTTTTTTTCTGCCCAGGGCAATATGAGTTTATAAGTTACCTGTACTTTACCTGTACTGTTTGAGCCACAGCATTTTTGCTTTCAGAAATCTGATCATCGCTCCTTAATGAGCGCAAAAGGAAAATAAACTCCCACAAACTCAAATGTTCCTACTCACTGGATGAGTCTCTCATACAATTTATTCAGTTAATCCCCTGGAGAAACTCTTTGCCATTGCAAAACCTTGGGTGGAAGCTCTGAGGTTTCATGAATTCCATCTGTGACTGTTGCCGCTGCATACCAATTGGAAATTAAATTGGTTTTGATTACAGTACTTGCAAAAATTCTCATGGTGATCAGGTTTATTCTTATTAAAATCAGCAATGTAGTTTGTAAAGAATCATTCAAGGTTTCGCTTGCAGGTCACACTTTTATTTGATAGCTTAAGCCTGTAGTTCTACAAAATGGGGAATCTGGTTTTTGGCACTTTGTACCAGATTAAAAGCTCTGAAGAAACACGGAACAAAGCATTGACCTAGTGCAAACTCTCTGTTTGCTTCCAGTCTGTTAAAAAAAAAAAGAAAGTTGTGTAATAACGTTGTCTTAGCAGATTTGATGACATATCAGGTATCATTTATCTTCCCAGAGCTGGCAGAAAGCTAACATAAACCACAAAAGCTCCATAAATACGATGGTGTACGCTCTGGACAGTTTGATAAAAAATGTGATCATATCGTCCTGCCTAATTCAATAAAATTTATACTGCCAGATTACCTAGGACTGTGTATATCTGACATTAAAGTCGATCCACAGCCTCCATCACTAGATAATATTATCTGAATAAAGGCAATGTTGCCAGGAACTATGATTAGGGCCATTCAAGGCCAAGTTTCATAAGCGGTATCTGACTGGGGAGGCTCTGGAACACCCATTTGGAGACCTTGCAGGCTGACTGGCAGAACTGCAGAACACCTTCTGCTGCCCTGTGCTCCTGGCGTAACCCTGAGTCTTCGGTCCAGCTGAAATTTAGTTTGTGATTTTTCAGGTTGGACACCCCAAAATGAAAAGCCTCAAATATTAGTGGACTACTCTAGAACAATTATGCCTTAATCTCTCTGCTTGAATCTCCCTGTCCGTTTAACTAGTAACAGAAATACTGTGAACAAGTTAACAGTTTAATTGCAGTTACTGCCGTTTCGCCCACATACAATACAGGATTTGTCTCCCACCTGGCTACCTGTTTTCATGAAGCTTCTCTGACAGGCGTAATTATGCAGCGTTGTGATCTGCTTCTCTACACCAAGTACAGAAGATGGGCATTGAGCGAGGAAGAGGACAAAGATCTTTTCATTCGAGAGGAGCCGTTACGGTCTTGACTCATTAAAGTGAGCTGATGAGCAGGTGCAGCAGTGATTCATGCTCTGGTTTAAGAGAAAATCTGGGCATGTAAGCCCTCAGAACATTGGAGTCCTTGTTTAGCACTTCCGTATCATAAATATTGGCAGCTGCCTTTATTGGTACTCACACAGAATTCTGCTCACCTTGCCATACAGAAAATCTTTGCAGCCTGCTGTATTTACTGGAGGAGCCTGATGCATATTCTTCCATACACCCCTTCTTGCTCTCCCACGTTCCTTTTCATCATCGCAATTGCATGGCACACATCAGAGATGTATCTTCAGATAAAAGATGAATTTGATAGTGAGAGAATGCAAACAATATACACAGAAATTAAGAAAACAGTGTTTAACACAGTTAATTGAAAATTGTTCCTAAAACCATCCCCAAAGCAGAAAATGGTTTTGCTTTTATCTACAGATTATTTTTAAAAGACACAGCCATAAATGTAGCAGGTTCAGTTTTGTACCTGTGAGGCAAGGAGATTTCACTGGAAATAACATGAGTTGGTTTCTAAATCAGTCTTTCTTTTTATCTTCATTTGTCTCCAAGCCTCAGATATGACAGGATCACAGCAGCGGGAGATGGAAAGATTTTGGAATACTTTTTTTAATGATTAGGCCAAGAGCTTATGCAAAGAGCCTCGCGTTCTTCCAGTGGAAATGTGTATGTAGTTTTTACATAATAGCCAGCACAAGATCCCTTCTGAAATGTGATACTTAAATTCAGGAGATGAGGGAACAGAAAGCAAAAAAACCTTCAGATGGTGAGCCTGGGAACCTGATGAGTTAGAGAAGGGCTCCTATCCCCAGCACAGCACCGTCTGTAACCTGCTGTCCCAAGGAAACTAGACTGCTGTATTGTTTACTAGTTGTCCCCATTCCCAATCTTCCCCAGTACCTTTGGAATCCATGGATCAAATCATGAGTATGTGATACAGGAGCTGAAACCTCAAAGATCTGACGTTCCTACAGGTTTCATGAAAAAGGTGGTCGGGTGGAAGAGACAAATGCTGTTAGTCCTCCCAGAGAGAGGTGGCTTATAGGACTCAGCCAGTCTGACCCACCACAGGAGAGGGAGCGGTGATGAACAGCCAAGCCTTAGGAAAGCTTCACTCATTTCACCTTATTGAGCATCAGAGCATATAAACATGAGGCAGCTCCAGAGGAAGCCAAGCTTCATTAGTTTCTGCTGCTGACAGAACTCTTATTAGTGGTTCTGTTATACTGAGAGAAGAACCATTATATTTTTTTTCACACATACACGTGACCGTAGACTTGCATCATTAATGGCTTGCATGAAGCAGCAAAACAAACAAACAAAAAGAATTAAAATAAGATCCCCATTAGAAAGGGGATAAAGTATGCGGCCCTTGTGACCATTTTTAATGAGCAGAAGCCAACCAGGCTTTTGCAGAGGGGGTCGTCTGAAATTAAATACGTGGTGCAGAAAAATCTCAGGTGTGCAGGTTACACTGGAAGTTGTCTGCATCCTATATTCTGTTAAGCGCAGAATTGAATCCCGATTTCTCCAAACCTCAAAATGCATTTGGATCAGTTATCCTTTTGACTGAAGAGCCCAGAGAAATTAAGAAATTCTGCTGCAATCCATGAAAGTAATAAAGGGACATACATCTCTTTTTCCGTCTGCTTTATGCCAGACTTTTTCTGGCATTTCTATGTTATTCAAAATCATGATGCTGAGTGTCCTAGCAAGCAATCCTATTCCCTTATGGAGACTTGGTAAGAAAATATCCTGTGCAGCTGTTCTACAGCTTCATTTGTTCTATATTTACTGGTACAAAGTGTGTTTGTCAGTACAACTGCATCTATACTAGAAGCACTTTGTCAGCTCAGAGTAGCTGTGTGCCTGTATTTGTAAAATGGTGCTGTAAAATGCTGTAAAAACTGGCATTGCCTGAGCACTTGCATGCCGGGGCTTGGTCTTGTACCAGCTGTAGTGAGGTGCTGGATCCAGAACTAACTTTCTCAGGCTCTGACAGAATAAACATGAATAAACTGTGAAGTTGTACAGGATTGTCAGCGCCAAACTCATTGTCACCTTATTCTTCCCAAATTTTGCCTGGCAAACTAAAAAAAAGGACTAGCAAAACATACCATATTTTAATTATGCATGCACAAGTCTCATACTGAGACAGGGCATTCGTTCATTTGTAGAAGCAATAGTCTTGGTGCTTTGAACAAAAAGGGACTGAAATAATCGGCAGTTGAAACAGGAGATAACCACAAACACCAGTGAGCTGGGGTTTGATCCTTGTCATAAACCAGTAGGAGGGCAGAAGTGTTCATCTCTGGCATGAGAGACCTCTCCTGGGCCCCCAGCAATCTGTTCCTGCTTCTGAGAGACAGGAGATGGCCGTCCTGTTGTATAAGAACTACATGGAAATCTTTTGTCAGTAAAATAGTGACAGTTAAGGGCTTAAGAGAAAAAAAAATATAAAAAATATTCCATCAAAATCTGTGTGCAGAGCAACAGGAAAGCGTGCAGGCAGGCATCAGGGATACAGGCAAGCAGGCCACTGTAGGCAGCTCCATGCCGTATTTCCTAGGAAAGGAAAACCATTTCCAGTTTCATTCTGCACCTGCAGCCAGGACTGCCAGGCCGCTCTCCTCCTCTCTTTCTGCCCAAGCCCCGACTGCCTGATCTCTCAGCAGCAGGGGTGAGGTTTGGGAGTGGGCAGCGGGGTTGCCGTGCTGGCCATCAGGCACGGAAGGGAAGGAGGCCGCCTGGCAGCACTCTGTGCACGCTGAAACCTCCCACAGTGCTCCTGCTCCAGAGAGCTTATTTAATTTAAAAAAACAAACAGAAAGTGTGCTGGCAAGAGTGCTCATTTACAGATAAGTATTGCATCTCTCAGAGGCCCTAGAGGGATGGGGGAGCACATAAGGATCTGGTTTTTTCCTAGGCAGGCTTGGATTTACTGGAAACAACAGACTGCAGCCTTCTCCCCTCCTACATTTGTGAGGTTTGGTGCAGCAGCACGTTCTCTCTCGTGCCCGATGCTGCGGTCATGGCTGTGCAGACACACGCATCCAGGCAGGACCATGTCCGTTCCTCTGTGCCCCAACTTGTAGTGTTAAAAACATCCAGTCTCATTTTGCCCTGTGAACCTCCTTCACCCTCATGCGTCGGTATCAAGACAATGGGATTCCAGGAGGCACTTCCCAGAACATGGGGCTTTGTTTAGGCTCTGCCCTTTCTGCTGAATTGAGTTCTAATACAACATACAGTGGTGGTGTGAAGACAATCAAAACACTTTCAAGCAATAGAAATATATGCCGTTTTCCACTACAACTTTGGACTTACATCGTAACCCCCTTCGCTTTGCTGTAGGAGGGACCTAAGGAAATTGTATCACTTCCGTATGAGGAATGCTTCTTGCTTTGAGATCCCACAGAAACCTGTAGGTTTGATGGGCTTTTGCATTCTGATAATTTTTGATGCATTTGCCAGAATACCTGGCACTGAAGAATAGCAAATCAGTGTAGCTCTGCTTGAAGGGTAGAGGGGGTTCTTGTTTCAGTTCAGAGTTGAATTGACTTGATTGGAATGAATTGTTGGAGATCTCTGCGAAACCCTTGGAGCAAACACAAAAAAACCATACAGCATCCGTAACAGTCAACTCTGCTTTTACATTTAAAGAGCTGCAGCTATGCTGAATAAACGCAAATCTGTCACCTAAGGCAAATATCAATCGTTATTCTTTGCCAGAGAAATTCATTACGCTGTTAATACCAACAGTGGACTCATCTAGGTTCTGGAGCCAGGGTTGCTGGAACCTCTCACAGTCCTGCCAATACACTGTGTGGCCTCGGAAGAGATTAAGAGTGAAAAAGGTGAAAGACCTTGGATAACTTCTCTGTACCTTAGTTTTCCCCAAGGGAAAACTGGAGATACTTGCCTGTTCAGAAAGGGGGGGGTTGCTTTTTATTCAGTACTTTAAAAATCATGGCTTTATAGCATGAGAAGTAAAAGGCCTTTGAGTTGCTTTAGTTTTATTTTCTAGTAGCACAGAGATCGGTACTGTATGTTGATTCAGTGCAAAAAGAACATTGTGGAGACAGGATTATATAAAACATAGAAACGTGCCATGCTTTAAACTCGTTCGGTTAAAACTGTCCAACAAATCTGGACAAAAATACATTTTGGTTTATCTCAGCTCAATTAGGAACAGATTGAAGCTAAAGAAAATTAAAACCACTGTTCAAACCAAGGCAATGCCACCTGCAGACACATGGACACCATTCTGCAAGCCTCCTAACAAGCTTTTGAGGGCTAAAGCTGTCATCTTCACCCTTTCAATTCTTAGCTCTTATGTTCTTTCTTCCTAAATCCAGAAAGAATACAGCAAGAACAATTCAGATCACCTGTGTCATTACTGAGGATTAAGGAGCAAAGAGTGTAAATCATTTCTTAATTAGAAGTTGAGGGGAATGGGATGGGGGCATCATTAGGCAAACAAAGCAAAGCCCCTAGTACAATAGGTGGTAAGTAGACAATTAGTCTCTGCTAAGTACTTCTTCTTTAGCTTGAACCAGGAAAAGCAGTTTAGGGCAGAAAAAAGGGATTTAGCATGAACATATCCCATCTATCTAAAGATGTGCTAAACTCAGTAGCAAGGCTCCTCAAATTAGTAAAGGGATAGAATTTACATAAAAAATACTTTGTGCTTTTTCCTTAGTCCCCACATGACTTGATCTGCTTTTAATGCAGATGCTAATTGAGCCCAAGGTAATCCCAGTTTACAATGGCGCTTGATGGAAGGCGTTAAGCAAATGGTTCTTTGAAAAACGTCTCTCCAGCCCATGGAGCGCAACAAATTGATTCGTTCTTGTTTTCTCTTGCAGTTTTGAAAAGAAATATTGAACCCTTGAAATATTTGACCTGGCTTTGTTGCCGCACGCATGAGTTTTAGCCATATAGAAAATACCGGGTGGGGGATGCAGAGGATCCGCCGTCCCCAGGGCAGCCTCGCCGCTGAGCGTGGAGCCCCTTTGCCTTTTCTTTTCGCCTCAGTTTCTCAGTTGCGGAACACGGAGAGGGCGGGGGGGGGGGGGGGGGGGGAAGGTATGCTGACTCCAAACACTGCTAATCCTCGCCGGAGAGCGATTAAGGCAGCATTCACAGAACCATTTAGCTTTTCTGTTCCTCGCTTCTGAGCAACTTTTTTTCCTTTTAATTCTTTAGGGTTAAGCGTGATCCTCTTGACCTTTCTCCGTTTTATGGTATCAGGAAGGCTACTTCTCTGCTTTCTTGTTTAATTTAAAACCTTATCCTGAAGCTGCTTCCTGGAGAGCTTTCCGTTTCTGCTGCAGTTGACAGGCCTATATACACTACAGATTGAGACCGAAGTGTACTGGCTGTCAGGTCGCATAATCCTTTACCTTTTTAGTTTAGTACAGTAGAGAATAATGGTGTTTGAGTAAAGGAGAGACTAGCCGATAAAACCGCCCTTCTCCATTTCTAAAGCCCGAGTCTTGGGCATAAATTATACCTTCCCTACAGCATAGATGTGAGGCGAGTGGCTCTGCACAAAAAAGAGCAAAGAGCATCAGGAAGGATTTTGTTCATTTGTCTCTGAACTGACACCGGGTTTTGTTATGATGTGCTATCAAAATTGGACATTTAACCAGATAAACTGTTCCATTCAGCTACAGATTTTCCTAAGCCAACTGCAAACAACGGTTACTTTCTAAAATAAAGGAAGCCATTTTCTAAGTGCTTTCATAATGCAAGTTTAAAACCTAACTTTAAAAACCAGCATTCCAGCTGCGGTACTGTGTACTGGTATAGTTATCAATAAACCCCAGGGACCTTTCACTAACTGTAACAAGGACATTTTTAAGTTCAAGCTAGTATATTTTGGAAGCCTTAACTTACTATTTTTTCTGTACTAAAACAAGTGTACAACACGAGTCTCGGAATTTTGGGGAAGCTTTTATTTTTAGGTTAGGGTATTCTGTTTTCATGCTTATATTCTTATTCCAATTTTAAGGGGAACTGGCCAAGCAAACGTCAGTCACAGCCCTGGGTCAGCCAAGTTCTGTGAAATTTCTCATTCACACCCATTAAAGACTCGGGAAATTATCCGAATATATCACCTTACCCCTACAAACTAGGGCACTCACACATATGTGGGCTTAGCATAAGCATTACTGTAGGACATACACCTCACCAGAATTAAGATGTAACGTTCTGAAGTAAAATATACATAAAGTAGTATAAGGTCATACATTTGTTTACAAAGTATATTAGTCCCATTGACTTAGAAGTCTCCAAGCGTCTTTATCGTACCAGTTTTCTGTTTGCTAGGCAGTACTAGCACGGGAAGGGCTTTAGCATTTACACATAAGATTTTTAAGCCTTGGCCCCTGCTCCTACTGGTAACACCTGTGGAGTGCTTTTAACGTGCCTTCACAGTATAATCACTCAGGGTTCTGTGCTGTGAGGAGGTGTTAAAACACTCCAGCAGCGAGTAGTATATTTTGACAACTTCTTCCTATCAGTGTCCTGCTGGGAAGGGGATGGCTGCAGTCAGGCAGCATGCATCTTAACAAGGAGTCAAAGCAGGCGAGCTTTTCCAGCATATTCTCCGAAAACTGATTGGAGTCTTATTTTGTTCTTTCCTTACCCTGTAATTCTTCATCCTTTTGAAGTGTCCAGTTATGTAAAGAAAGAAAAAAGACCACTAAGCCACGGGAGGAGAGAAAGCAACACATACATTGTTTTATTATCTTCCCCTTGTATCTGTACTAAATGTACATTTTACTGAAATTAGGGCTAGAAGTTGCTCCTTTAGCAGCACCACTTAATAACACTTCATGAGGGGCAGCTGAGTCACAGGCAGTGTTTTGCCATCCTGCATCAGTTTACTGCTCAAAGCGTGTAGATTAAGTACAGCCTTCCTGTGCTTTACAGGCTGTCCAGTGTCCACAGTTAATAACTCCTCTAAGGCACCTCCCTGTCCTAAGTTGCTGAGAAGTGACACAGCTACAGAAATTGAAACCAAGTCCTCTGACATGTCCCCTGGAACAGGGGTGAAGGGTGAAACTCATTTCAGTCATTCCTTGAACAGGTAAAAAGGCCTCAGAGTCTTGCCTTTTCAATAGCATTAAAATAATACAAGTTAAAAGAACAAGAACCTAAAAGAAGTTCTAAAACGTCATCTTCAGAGCTGTAAAAAGCCAAAACTGATGCACTTCCAAATAGCATCAAATATTTGAAAGTCCTCTTTTCAGTTCCAAAGAACTTACTATAATAGTGAGGTAGCATCCAGTTCAGGCTGCGTGCTGATGTGTCATCTTCTCAGACATGGACTCCCGAGTACATCATTTGGTCGCCCTGTGTTACCCCAAGAGGGGATGCGTTAGCACTGTGTCCGTAAATTGTTCTTTTAAGGAAAGATGCTGGAGCCATTATTGCGGTGTGATCAGTTGGTATTCTGTGGTTAGTGCGTGAAGGGTGCAAGAGTGGTCCAGTGCGTGGAGGACTTAAGAACTGAGCATCTTCAGCCAACCCAATAATAGGAAGGGATGGAGCTAGAGTCATGCAGATGTTGCTGGTCTGAGGACCACTACTCAGCGAGCTTCTGGTGGCAGAACTGGAACTGGAGAGGCGAGAAGGAAGATCAGGTTCTAGTAGCCAAGTCTGGCCGGGTGCAAGTCCACTTTGCTGCTCCTCATCCTGGGATTTTAAGCATTTGCAGCAGCAAATTCCAACACAGGCACCCCCGACAACAAATGCCACAAATACAGACCCAACGAGAAGGAACGGCAGGTACACGGGCACTGAAAATGTAAGAGTGACATTAGCCAAGCATTCATTCAGGGTATTCCAGGTTATATTCTGTTCCTCATTCCTTAACATGCATGCACCAGGGAGCAGGCCAGGGTAGTTCTACTCTCAGCTCTTCTCTTGATGCAGCAAGATTAGAAACCGGCAATTACTATGGCAGGTTCATTTGAAAAAGTCTAAATAAAGTACAGAGGGTCGGACCAACCAGTCCTATGGCATCTGCCATTAATACCCATGCAAGAGCTGTTCCAGGCCTCAAATGGCACAGCTACTGTTCACTTGCGCATGATTAAGTAGAAATTCAGACTTGCAACTAAGTTTTACAGTTAGTACCTAAACTGCTGTTGGGTCTGGGTTTGAGGGCTACATGGATTTTTACAAGCCAGAACTTAAGTTAAATACATTTCTTGGAGGCATCCCCATGCATTAACAGAACAGGTTGGCAACACACGTGTTCCACCAGGGATATAAACATCAGAGGTGTTGCCACATGACTTTGCTAATAGCTTAGAGGCTTTTCTAAGAGTAGGACTGACAGAAAAGCCTTTTGAGTGAAGCCCCAAGTTATTCTCTCTTCCCAGTGAGGGGAACTGAGTGGCTCTGGCCCACGCAGCCACCGAAATAAGCACTGTGCCAGGGCTCCACGGCTTCTGCTGCAATGCTTACAGCTTGGAGCTCTGAAGGGCAGAGAAAAGAGGAAGGATCCGGCTGATGCCACCAAGGGCAGATTGTTATAAGGGATGCAAAGAAGAAAGCACATCTGATATGTCCCCTCCCCGTCTGCTGGAGGCACGGGAAGCTTACCTGGCACTGGAGGCCTGGGGCTGGGCTGCTGGTGGTCACCAGGGCACCGGCCCTGGTCCAGACGGGCCTCTCTGGATGAGCAGCAGTAGCGCAAGCTGCAGGTCCCACAGCACAGAGTGGCCTCCGGGCTGTCGTAGCGCTCAGGGCACTGGAAGCCACGGTGCCAGCGCTGGAGGCTGCCAGCCCAGCCGTGGCAGTACTCCCCTGCCTGCCCAGGGCTGCACGGCAGGGCCAGCAGCAGCGCTAGGGCACAGAGAATTCCTCTTGCCATGGTGGGTCACGCAGGGGTCTCGCCTCTAGCCACTTGGCCCACGCTGCCCTTCCTGTCCCTCTTCTTTCTACAAAGGCGAGCCCCACACCACCCCAGGCAGCTGCCGTGCTGCTCGACCACCAGCTGCCCACCAAAGGCACTGCCTGAGCTCCTGTTTCATCAGGTTTTATCTCTTGGCCTGTGACCTGCCTCTAATCCCCTCTCTTTACAGCAACAAAGAAGGACCTACTAATTGAAAACCATTTGCAGCTACTCCAGCTCCACCTTCCTCATTTCTCTGCTTGGTTCCTGCAGGGAGCAGCCCCTGATTTCCTGCTGGAGATGGCACATCTCACACTCACGGTCAGGCATTTTGGCTGGCACGGATGGATGACACCGTTAGCAAGGCCAAGGAGTGCGGGATGCAGAAAGCCCGGGGCTGTTCTGCTACCAAAGCTTCACTCCGTCAGGCACCTGTCAGTAGCTGAAGTGTCAGAGGTGGGAGACTGGGGACTGCGCTGGGGACAACACATGATGATGAGCGAGAAATCAAATTTCCAGAGCAGGGGAAAATACAGGGATAACCAGCTTCTAGTGGGCTCTAAAGTGTAATGGGTACAAACTAGTAACAGGGTAATATTTACCTTTTTTAACATGGATAATAAATTACATAGATACAAGGAAGATTTTAATCTGAAAATGTAGGAAAAACTAATTTTGAAAGCTCTAAGTTGGTCCAGTTTCTGTCTCTGTGGTTGAAAAACTGGCGGCTGAAAGTTTTAAAGAGTCCTTTGCACCTCTGCTTTCCCTACACACAGTGCAATCCGGGAATTAAAAAAGCGTGTTTCAGGGGACAAATGCCTATTTTAAGATCTTAGAAGTTTCACCTACACGGGAAAATCCTACAGTGTTACAAAGGCCCCATAGCAGCACATAGTGGTAGTGACCTCTTCATCTTCAAACTAAAAATAAAACCAGACCATTTGTGGTCTTTCTTAGTCCCCTTACAAGTCTCGCTACTTGCTGTAGTAACGGGATCCATGGCTGAAGCCTCACTAGCCCGTGCTTAACTGCAGCGAGGAGGAAAACTGTTGCTAATTGAGCACTTTGAAAAGCAGGGAGTTAGGGCAACATCTTTTGGACCAGGATCCTGCTGATGTGTAGCACAATTTGCAGCTTGCTTGAAGACTTCAAAACATATTCTTGAGTGTACACAAAAGCTGGTTCCCACACAGTATTTTAGGAGCGTTGCCATTGATTGCAGAGGGCGACTGTCCCATGATGCAAACTTCTAGAAACATTTGCACAAAATTATCTCCCTTCTGATGATTTTTTTGTTTTACTATTAGGTAACAGCTTGCGCATTTATGCTTTATTAACTATTTCATAGGTTCACTTGAGTCATATTCCAATCTGCCAAAGACATCCATGCTCATCACCTTTGCCAGTCAGTCACCTTTCATGTATCATTTTTTAATTGGCTTTTTGGCAAACATGCTTAAAGAGATCCTTGGATTCAGAAATGTGAAATGAAATCTCTGCTTGGAACTAGAGACCTTTCCAAATCCTGCTCGGCGCATTGAGATGCATTTTGCCCTGCTGCATTTCAGCTCTGCAAGTGTAAGGTTGGCTGACTGCGTAGGACCTAATCCTATAAATCCATGAGCACCATCTAGAAAATACTGAGCAGCCCCAACCCCCTTTAAAAGACAGCCAGAGGTGAGTAATGTGCTGTCTTGGATTGGATTCTCAAAGCACTGATGCGATACTTTAAGTCCAAAGCTGTAGTTGCCTTAAGGCAGATTCTAGTTTATTCACACATTCAACCTACACACTATTAGGCCAGACTAAATACAATTAACTTTTATTATTCGTTGTTATGGGAAAAAGCAGCCTCAGACAGGTTTTAAGCATGTGCTCAGCACTTTG
This sequence comes from Rissa tridactyla, assembly GCF_028500815.1. Taxonomy (NCBI): domain Eukaryota; kingdom Metazoa; phylum Chordata; class Aves; order Charadriiformes; family Laridae; genus Rissa; species Rissa tridactyla. Next base: position 47,747,835 of record NC_071474.1, on the reverse strand, counting down.
CAGAGTTCATCATAATAAAATGTACCTCAGTAAAGATAACGGGATGCTATTTCCTCCCCTCTTCTTACACATTAGAAGAGTATAAAGACACCTGCGAAGTCAGGTATTCAAATGCTAAGAAATAGATAAAGTTGTTCATTGCATGAACACTTTGGATGATGGCTGCCCTTACACGATTTCCTCTCTCTGCAAATACACCGTCTTTAACAACATGGTCATGTATTATTTTTTCCTGCGTAGGGTTACAGTACCTCACTTAGCAGGGATAAACTCTTGGAAACTAAACAAAGGGTCTGCCTGTGTTTTCGTGTGTGTTGCAGGGGGCATTTGTTTCCCCATTCAAAATCTCTTTCTTCCTTTTGTCATAGACTGTTGTGAGCTGTGATGTCCATTTAACCACTGCAGAAGGAAACGAATGTAATTGTGTATAAAAATTGTATGTGCTTACATAACTTGCGACCCACTTTGAATTTTGAGAGGATAAAAAGGGCTGCGGGGATATATTGGGATGCTGGTTGTGAGCTACAAGGGTAAATCGTGAACAAGTTTCTATTCTAATTCCTTACGTTCAGTCACTCTCAGCTTTCGTAGTCTTTCACCTGCCAGGGTGACGTTTTTTGTGCTTGTTCTTTGCCAGCTTTGGGGAAGTTTCAAACAAAAACAGTCCAGCCTGTTTTGCATGAGAGGCCAGTGATGATGGTTTCCTATTATTAACAACAACAAACAATCCTGTTACCTTTTCCGAGTATCCCTGCAGCCAAAACAGCTTGAGCTTTGAATTTACAAGTTACCATGGAAATAGCCCTTAGAGAGAAGTCTTTTTGTCCATGTGAGGGTTGTTTCTCTTATTTAGGGAAATGCACATTTCCCCTCGTGAACATTTTGTGCGCAGCAAGATGATTAAAAATTCCTGTTGTTCTAAGCAGCAAGCACAAACGGGAAACTTCCTGATTTGCAGCTGCTTTGCCTTCCTTGCAGTACTAGTGTTTAGTATCAGTATTTTACAGTCTTCAATAATGTTGAAGATTGAACTCTGGCACCAGATTTGAGGTATATTCTTGGCATTTCTGAATGCCAAGTGACTGTTCAATACAGAACAAGAAACATGGGGAGAACTAATCCCTCTCTGCTAAGAGGAGCCTGCAGTCCCTCGGTCAGATCCTGCCAGGTGCTGGTCCCTTCTCTCCCGATGCTGCGTGTGCTCCCTCCCTTTGGGGTCAGGGCAGTCAGTGCTGTGCTGGGTGCTGGCACCCACCAGGACGGGCCCTAGATAGAATCCAGGGAAATCTGGGAGGCACTGTGAGAATGCCCTACAGTAACTTAGTTCTTTGCATTTTGTGAGCTTGGTTCTTGAGTAAATGTCACCTATGAGAAATTATGCAAATATCCTGTGATAGATAGCCAGGCACTCCATATACTTTATTTTCACCGTGCTTGATGTGCATCTTCAATGCCACCTACCTCCAGCTGTTAGCTGCAAGGCTGGGGAGCGCTCTGCAACTCGTCATTCCGCAGAGTGTTTCAACACGCGAGGCTGGAGTGCGGGTGTACGGTGCTGGCCGGAGAGCCTGGGAGAACGAAGGTTTCCACGTAACCGCTGACCATACAGCAACCTCCTTTTCCCTCATCTCCCGCTGCCTTTATGCACATCGAAAGACTAACACAAGAGGGAAGGAGCTCGTTGAGTGTGAACGTCGAATTGAGAGAGGCTCAAAGGTGAAGAAAGAACCAGACCCGTCTAAGCGAGGAAACAAGGAACGAGCCGGGGGGAGAGAGCGGGCAGGGAACCAGACCCGGGAGACTGGATCGTGGTGCGAATGAGGAGCCCGGCAAGGAAGACTGAGTCAGAACAGGCAGGGCGTGCTGCTCTGCAGAGCTGGGGGGCTGCTGGCAGCGGAAAGAGAAAACTACCTGGAGCATCACGGAGTTCAGCGTAAGCTGGAAAGCAACTGCTACCTGAGATGGCTGCTTTAAAGCTGTTCAGGGGCGTCTGTAGTTCTGCCTGCCTCTCCCTGTGCCCTCCATGCAGATGTTGTCCCCCAGCGGACAAGGAGTTCAGGGGAAGCGGGAGACTGGGGCTGACAGGGCAGAAGAGTCACCGTCAGAGCCAAGACTGAGGCAAGGCTGATGACTGTGATTGAGGGGGAAGCAGCGGGACCGGCTGCTCAAGGCAGCTGGGAGGGAGCCGAGGAGCCCGCTGGCTGCAGACGAAGACTCGCTAGGCAAGTTTACCTGCGGGATTTCTGAGCCCAAACCAGGAGCCTCGTGGAACTGAAAAGCAATGCTGTCTCTTAGCAGTGAGCAGAGCTGTTGAGGCCTGATTCTCTCCTTACATTAGTGTAACGCAGCTGCAGGGAGCTCCTCCGGGCACGTAGGCTGGTGCATGCAAGTCTCCTCATTGGGGCTCTGTCTAATGCAGACAGGGAGCTCCGTGCAGCCACTGCTCGCTAACTGAAGATTTGTCCTTTAACAAGAGTCCCTTTATTAGTAATTATGGTATTATTGCTTTATTATGCTATAATTAAAGGAAGTGAAGAATGCAGGGAAAGAAAAGTAATTCAGGATAGAGCCAGGAGGCCCATGTGCCAAGGTGATGGGCAAGCACGTGTCTTTCTCTGCATGTCATTAGTGGAGGTTGATTGGTGACGGGGTGTCATCCCTGAACCAGGCGGGATGCTGTGGGCACTTGGCAAAATCCATGCTCTGCCGTTGTAATGAGGACACAACGGGAGAAGCTAGTAATTACTTGACGTAATGTAATGAAGAAGAGAAAGCTGCAGTATCAACTGTTTTCTGACGGTACAGATTTAAACCTGGTGTCAGGTTTTCTTTTGTGATGTGGTACCACGGTCTCCTTACATTACTGAGAACATAGCTCTCTGTAATGTAGGCTTGCATGGCTCCATCTGTCCTGTAAATGCTTCGGCCAGGTTTTAGGTGAAAATGGACTAGAGAATCAACAGCATTAGTATGTGTGAAAATGTACCCTGCCTCTGCAGAAGAGAACTAGCAGACCCGTAGGCTTATTAGTTTAAAAAGGGACACAATCTCCGCATGTTCTATATAGAAACAATTAGTGCCTATCAGAAGCCTGTTGGCTGGTGTCAGTGCTGTGTGCGCAGGCGAGCAGTGTCCTGCTGACGCGTGGCGTCACTTTATCGACGCGAGTGCAGATGAGAGCGGTGGCAGAGCGGGACTGTGGGGCTTTAGGAGCGGAGGGTGCTGGCTGCAGTGGCCAGCTCTCCTTAGGACTGGAGAGCTCTCCGATTTACTTCTTTTTTTCTTTTTCTTTTTAGGCAGGTTAGCTTTTTTCTTGTTTAAGGTGAGCTGAAATGTAACTGAGTGTCAATTTCAGGAATGTTCACAAAGCTTCCACAGGCAAAAAAAAGTAAAGCCAAAAAAGACACGTGTTAGCATTTTGTTTTGAGAGGAGCATGAAAAAGAGGACAGCTCTATCTTTGATCTGTATGTACAGGTACAATAGTTGTTGTTTGTATCTAATACTCACAGTCCCACCTGGTCCATGTGTAATGACTTGCCTAGTCACAAAAATCTAAACAGAGCCGATACTTTACATTCTCATTTTCTAGGTTGCCACCTCTTTAAAAACAAAACCAAGAAATATTAAACCCGGTCAGTGCGGTTCATCCTCCTCAGCAAAGAGAACGGGACAGAGGTGGCTCACATCCGTGGATTTGACACCATTAGTCCTTTTTTTGGGGCATTATTTTTTGACTGAACCAGCAATTTCCAACAGATTTCAGTAAAAATCCAGGTCTTAAATTTTCCTTGAATTAGCCTTTGACAGCCCCTTCACTCCTGGTGATTTTCCTCCTTTCCTTCTCCCACCTACATGTCTGTTTTCTCCTTCCTGAGGAGCCAGCCTCATTTCTGCACTTTTCTACCCCAAGGGAAGTCTTTTGAGGGAGGAAATTAGGTGTTGGAGCGTTCCCTGCTGGGCTCTTCCCCCTCCAGCGAGCCCCCTCTTGATGTCAGCAAGAAGCTGGACGCTCCAATGGCCCTCCTCACCTAAAAAGACAAACCGCCTATTACAAGCTGTTACTAAAAAAGAGACTGGCAGAACTTATTGAGATGGTGATTTACTGAGGTGTGCTTCTTGAACGGCTGTTCAGCCTGAATGCTCTTGATTGTTCATGTACAATAGGCCTGATTTTCAAGAGGGGAGAGTCCTCCTGGCTTCCCTGGGAGTCAGCAGGAGAAGGATCAGGCCGGGGCGCTGCTGAACAATGCTGCTCTTGCAGATGGAGCCTGAAAATCAAATACGGTAAGAGCGGAGCCAAACTTTCATTGCCAGCTCAAATCACAATGTGTTTGGAGTTCAGACAAGTCTGGATTTTTCTTTTTATTTACTTAGTTGTAAGTTTTTCTTTCTTTTTTCTGAGATGGCAGCTGCTTCAGAGTTTAGAGGATTAGAAGCCTGAAATGCTGGAAATCTCTCAGGAAAACCTGCTCGTAAAATCTCCAGCTCTGAATTGGACGAGTATCTGACCCCTTGGGCTCTTATTATTTTCTGTTGAATTGTTCTGCAGTAGGCATTTTCTAGCTAAGTGTAAAAGACTGCTATCAGAGGCTCGGCGTTTATATCTGAACTGAAGTCAAGTCACTGAGAAGTATCATGACAGCTTGAATCATCCTTCATAAGCTTAACTCAAGCTCTTTGCAGGCATTCGGGTTCATCAGAGCATGGCCAGGAATAAGTCCTGACAGGGTGGCTGTTAGGCTGTGGAGTTTCGTTTGTATTTCGCTGTGTGTATTACCGAACTGTCAGTCAAGGAAGCCGTGCAAGGTGCTGTATAAAATAATACGGAAATAGTTTCTTCCCTAATTTGCTAATAGTTTTCATGTGAGGCTTTCTGACTGAGGAGACATACAAGGAAGCACTGGGACTATGGATCAGCAGCGAGGTCAGGTTCCTCCTGAGCTACAGAACATGCCTTTGAGGAGGAGGCAGCTTTGTGAGTATTTGGTTACAAAGACCTTCTCTCAAACAGGACAACGGAAAGTGCAAAAAACCTGAAGTTTTAACAAGCTGGAGGCTTTCTGTGGGCTAGCAGGGAATCGGAATGAACGTTTTCATAGCAATCGAGAAGTGGTAGAAAAGGTGAAGACTAGTCATGAAGATTTTGGAAACTGGTTGAGGAAAAGGTTGTGAAAATGCTGAAAATAAAGAAGTGAAACTTACGCTTGATAGGAAAGAGAATATGGAGTCAGCAGGGAGGACTCAGAGAGGGGTAAGCAGACAGAATAGGGTTATATTTATCAAGGTGATAACCATAACAATATGTTGAAAGTCTGGCGGTGCTTCTCCTAAGAACACTTGAAACACTGAAGATAAAGACAAGAAAATTAGGAGATAATTTCATGCAGGAACACATCCTTCATAGTTATATTAAGAAAAGAAGATGGGATAAGGGAGACTCCTTTCTAAATCGCTTTCCTTTTCCCATTTCTGTAGGAGCAAGGCAATGTAGTAAAGGGAGGGTTGGGAGCCAAGAGCTGTAAGTTCCAGATTTGAGTCAGTCCCAGAGAAAGGCAGACAGACACACACAGAGAAAATATGCAAACCAGCAAAGAGGCAATCCTTTCAAAAACACCACGTCACCGAAGGGTTTTCAGAAGCCAGTTAAGGCACGTGCTGTGCTGACTGACCCGGAACAGGTCAGTCCCAGTGCTCTGCTTAGCCCGTAGGCACCGTATTGGGGATTAAATTAAGCAGTGATTTAGATGTCCGTCGCAAGACTCATTCTTCTGTTTCTTGGTACGAGTCTTCATAGTGCTTTCTGGTTACTGCTTGTTTCTTTCTTGAAATTACTTTGATGTCTCTTGTGATTGTCTCTCTTGACACTTTCTTACATTCTGCAGATGCAAGTTGCGATCTGCTTGGCAGTTCTGCAGTTGCTCTGACACTTGAGAGAAACCTTATATGCCATCAGTCACTTATCGCTGCTTTGAATTTGCTGGCAGACCATGTGCCGCTCATACATTCACTGTGGAATTGGCTTTATCTTTGCTGGCTTGTGGTTTGGGGACCACCTGTCAGAATCCCTCATTTTAATCCTTTTTTATTCTTTTTTTTTTTTTTTGTGATTGCACTGGCAAGATTCATCCCTCCGTAGCACAGGGGTAGTCTGCAATAAATGGTGTGGATGTCTCAGACTGTAAACCATGAAACTGTGCCTTAAGGAACAAGAGAAGACCCCGTAGGTAATGCCTGTGAGCACGGCCTGCAGACCCCCCTACCTCCACGCTATTTATCTGGATTTTGTGCAGAACAACGTGTGAGCAAACCCTGGGAAGCTGAATATTGTTTGTTGCTTCAATTTCAAATTGGAGCTTCACCGTGCAGACTGTAAAAAAAGCGGAACTCAACAGGATACAAACCCGTGTGATACAACAGGGATCAAATCTTTTTCTGAGGCCATTCTCTCCATTTCCCTCAAAGTTACATACGGGATGAATTTGGGCCTAGAGCTCTAACGCGTCCTGACAACACCCATGTGAGGACAAACCAGTGGGTTCTGCACGGCGCGGACAGACCGGGGAGGGCGGGCAGTGGGGAGGTGCACTGAACCACACGCACTGCTGTGTGCGGTAACACTGAGCACTTGGCATTTAGGCAAGGGGAAATACTTGAGGAAGATAAACAGTAAACCAAACTGTTGCCCTCACAGGACCCGAGCCATTCTAGAAATTTAGAAAAGTTCAGTTCACTTAGTATTTTTACTATTTTACATTTCTGCTCCACAGCCATTAAAATAAGAGCCTCTCCGAATGATTTCTGAGTAGAAAAGGAAGCAAAGCGGCCCCATTTCGCTGTCTTCCTATATCCAGGGAACAACAGAAAATGCTGGAGAAACAGCGTGTCCTCCCTGCCCCGTTCATTACCGAGAGGTTCAGATCATTTAAAGAGGCGTTGGTATTTCTGGATACTTAATCAAAGCCAAAGCTCAAGGTGAACCTCTGAACCTCCTTCAGTTTGACCATTACTTCTTATAAGTGATGTTTTAATTTTCATTTAATGCCAAGAAAAGTCTTTTACTCTCCCCAGCTGGCATCAGAGATAAGGGACTAAATCCCCCAGACATTAAAACATCGAACAGTTCTGTCACATGTTACTTTAGTCTCCTGCTCAAAGTCTTTCTCTTCTTCCCGACTGATCTCAGATATAATGCAAAATAATCAGTGAGCAAAAAAAAGGGTTGCAATTTAAAATGTGGCTTTGAAGCTTAGCCTGTATTCTGAGCTGTTGCCCTGCATTTTCCAGCCGTCTGAGGGATGTCTGTCCTGAAGGGTTAACTCAGGCTGTCAGCCACATCTGCACTGGCTCATCGGTTAGTCAGGGAATAGTCTTGGCAGGCACCAGGCATTGGTTGTGGGTTACAAAATTGCACTTTCACCAAGACACCTCATTGCTGGTCCTTTTGCCCCAAACGAGCTAATAAATACCAGGATACGCTCATTCACATCGTGGTTTTGCATAACTGTTCCGGTCCATATCAGCCCACAGTCACAGCCGGGGGTACAGCAGCCACGGCAGCCAAGGTGCAGAACGTTGCCAGGTAGTCAAGTGCCACACGCATGGGGCTCGGTGAGCCAGGGCTTACCTTACCTGTCGCTTCGGCTTGAGCTGGGGACCTGCTTGGCTGAATACCTACTGTTAACTTCCAGTTGCCCCCCAACTCTGAAAACTACTTGTCATCCAGCCTCGCAGGATACTCGTACAGTAATTTTAGCACCTGGCCAGGGCCAGTCCCATGCCCTGTCCCTGCTCCCAACTCCTGATCACCCACAACATGCTCCTCAAATAACAATACCACTGCTGGGGTTTCACCGCACTACAGAGAAAGAAGGGAAGCATGGAGACCTGCACAGACATCTCTTCTTGGTGTTAGGGATGATGATGAATGAAGTGCTGCCGGGGGGGAGGAATGTTGCAAGCAGTTCTTCACGATGGAACTCTCCTTCTCCAGGAGCCAGCAGCCATAGCTAGAGATTGGTGCAGCTCTATTCAACATCAAGCCTTGCAGAAGACCTCTCTTAAGCAGGTATCTTTTCACCCTTAACGAGTGTGCATCAATTGCCACCATAACCGGTAAGGCGCTTGCATGCACTGAGGAGATATTAGACCTTGTTTGGTTTACAGAACTAGTAAACATCCTTATCTCTCCCAGGACACAACCCAGCACAACATCAAGGTACACAGGACAGGTACAAGCAGCGGCTTGGCACTTCAGTGGACAGACCAGCAACAACATGGCAGAAGCCTGAAAAGATACGGCTCTTCTCTCAAAGAATACAACTCTGACCTTGCGTCTAAGCAGTAAAGTCCTCCCTGTGTTCTCTTCCACCAGAGGGTGCCAGTGACTGAGAAACCACCGGCCTTGGCAGCCCCTTGCAAGATTGCAGAGACCCCTCTACTCCCCGGGTATCCTAATGAAAGAGCGGAACACACACAGCTGATAAAATTTGCATTTACTTCTAGCTCCATCCTTGTAAGGAAAGATGTTGTATGTTGGCGGAGTTCAATAGAGCTGGCCACAAAGCCCCAGCGCTGGCATGAAGGTAATTGAAGAGAAAGAGCCCCCATTTCTGTTGCAGCCATGGCTGCACGATTGCTGTGAGATGGTGAGAGGGGAAGTGGTCGACGCTGCGGTATTTTCAGAATGCACAGCTTGCTTGTAGCTCTTGGTCACACTCTTTGTGTTCTTAACCAATGTTAACATTAAAGAGTCTTCTAAGGCCTTTTTCAAGATCCCCTATTCCAACCAAAGGAAAAATTAAAGGGCCAGTTCCTCACCTGAAATAAAACTTTTCAACTTGATTATCATCAGCTAAAGGTTTGTCCTAAAATCTTTTATTTCTTTGACAGAGGTGATAAAAATAGCCCTTTTTTTTCCATTGGCCATATGTATTCACCTGTCCCATTAGCAGCAACGGCAAATTTTACTACCTTTTTCTCCTGTTAGAAAGAACAAAGGTAGGCGACACCATGCTGGAGCCTCATTTGTCTTGTGTGATATCAACATACGTATTACATGAGTCTCAGTTGCAAAACCAGCAGTTCAATCGCCTTGTTTTCCGATCTAGGCATCGATCCTAGTATCGGAGTCCCACTGAAAGTAACAAGGTTGGAAGTTTGAAATAAAGGGCACTATTGGTCTGCATGTCTTCAGTAATTATTAGTGTCTGGGCTGAGTGTGCAGAAATAGCCGTGGGGTGAACCCATCCCTTGACATAGGCAAGTGGGATACGGGCTTACTCACTTGTAATGAAGATAGAACTCTAGGATGAGATTTTATTTGTCTGTTTATTTTATAGAGTCACTGGAGCTGAGTTTCACTTTGGTATTGTAACAAATTAATGAGATCTGCTGTAACGTTAGGCAAAAATAACCTGCTGCATAGACAATCTGGTGGGCCAGGAACAGGAAGACGTGGCAGGGACAAGTGGAATTGTAAGACTAAAGAACCAGCCTTCAGCTGCTCAAGTGAGGCATATGTTATATATGAATTAATTTTTTAATCTCAGCTGGGTGACATTTTCCCAAATGCAGAAGTGCCACCGAATGGAACGATTCCCTGTGACTGGCACGCTCCCCAGAAGAGGATATTGCCAGGAAGGGCTGATGACACGTTAGGACAGGACTGCAGTGCGCTGTTGAGCCTCGAGACTGAAAAAAGGGCTGGTGCAAGTCAGGGTTGAGTTTGCAGAAGCGTGTGTGGGCAGGCTGCGCTCCGCCTCTGACACAGAGCATGTTCCGAACACATCACTGAAAAACACCGATGGCATTTCTGACACAAACAGCACATGTATAAAACCTCCACTCTGACAGTTTCTCTTTCGATGCAGGCAGTTAAGCTGAACTTGAGACTTTTAGTTTTACTAATTGAAACATACAATTGATAATCTGTCTCACAACGGAAACTCAGGGTGGACCTCAATAATTTGCTTTATTCTCTCCGTATGACCTAGAAGCCAGAAGCAGAAAGACACCCCATCCATTTTAGAGCCGATAGAGTGTCTCCTATTCTGCCTCCAGCTGTTGATGTGTGGCTGGCACTTCTCTGGGCGCTGGCACCCCTTGCAGGTAACTGAAATATCTCCCGCAGCCTTCGGTAGCTTGAAATAACCCCAGCAGCCTCTGGAGACGTGGTTTGCCCAGGACCAGGAAGCGGATCCTCTATGAGCATCCTTCCTAGGCCATAGCAGAGGAGAGAGGGTTCAAGAAAAGAAAATCATAATAAAATCCAACTAACTCCAACCAAAAGCGATCTGGTAGAACACACTTCCAGCACACGATTGTTCCCTATGACATGTTGCCTCGTGCTCTGCTAGTAATCTAAGCATGACAGATGAAGTCTGAGACACACAGTGACTGAGAAAAATTGCTGGTTGTCACAACATCAGCAGCCAAGACAATGGCTATGTTTATTGACTTCTAAATTGCAATATAATCTTAGTTATTGCTAAATCCAGTGTTGTCCAACCTGATAGTCTCTGTGGAAGCACAGCTAATGGCCTTATAGAAAGGACGGCAGCTCAGCTTGATACTGATCGTGCATATTAAACTGTCACTGTAACACACGGATGTATTGCTGTACTGGTTTTTTAAGAACTGATGTTCTTCCTCTCTGTCTTTAAATTGCTCAGGTTTGAGGTCTTATAGCCAAAAGCAATCACCAGATAAAATCCACAAATGCGCATATTAGAAAATAAAGATATAATAGGAGAGTACAAGGAGAGTAAGAAATTATTCACACAAATGGAAATAATAGAATTACTATAGTGACTATCAGCTTTAGAATTCTGAGGTTCACCAGCAAGGCTAATGTTACGTAAACGCTCCTTCCTCTTGTATCTCTCCAGACTTTCTAACGTAGGTAATTATTATACTTACCTTAATTGAAGTTAGACTGCCCTTGAGCAGGAGGTTGGACTAGATGACCTCCAGAGGTGCCTTCCAATCTTCCCCCCCCCATTATTCTATTTTACAAGCAGAATAACAGATACAGAGCCTGAACGCCTTACACACATAGTAAATTAACAGGAAACACAGCTGCCGCTGTGTCCCTCTGCATAGCCAGGCGTGGCAGCCAAGAGGGCTGTGTCACATCAGCCCAAACTGGGGAGCGCAGGAGAAGCAGGTGGAAGTGGCTGTGGGCACTGGGATAACATGAACGCTTTTCCATTACGGCTGTGTGGCAGCAGCCAGACCATGCACTAAGTGCCACCAGGGTCACCTGAACTTGCAGAGACTACACACCTCGTGCTCCAGATTCCGGAGGCATGTGACTAATACTAACATCTCAAATTTCATCTTTGTTTGCTGCCATGAAAGTAAAGCTGAAGATCTTGAAAACATGATCAGGATGGAAATAACATAGGACGGTCTGCCTGAGCCTGCAGAGAGCCTGGAAGTTGAGAAGCTCGGAGTTTTCACCTCTGGGAGATGCCACAGACAGGTTAATTGCCATCAGTCAGAGGCTGTGCCCCCAGCTTTGTGCATGGCATTAATTAAGATTCATCCAGGCCCAGCGTGGCCAGTGTGCTCGTTTCTGCGCTCCCGCTGGCACCTCTACTTCTGAAAGCTGCATCTGCAGCGAGTGGCTGCAGAAACACTGTGGGATCCAGCTCGGTCCCAGGTTTCCTATCAGGGATCCATGTGTCCTAACGCACAGGTGAGAAGGAACACAAGGAGATGCACGTGTGCCTCCAGGGCAGGGCAGTGCCTCCAGCAGGGATGGGAGTGGATGTGTGTGGCTGTCACCTGGAGACAGAATTCTGCCTATGTACTGTTAAGCAATACCTTAACTATGGCAGAACTGGAGGTGGAAGCATGACTAACAAATTACATAGGCTAAACTAAGGTAACTCTGGTTACTAAACTCTTTTATTTCCTTAAGAGGTTATAAATAACTCAGAAAGCTGCCCAGAAGAAAAGCAATACAGCCCACTACAGAAACTTTTCTGAGAAAGAAAAAAAAAAAATTTAAGAAAGGAGAAAGGACTTCAAAATTTCCCAGATCGATAGTCTCAACAGGAGAAATGGTAATAAAAGTCTAAATGACATTGACAGAGTTTCATTCGTGGACTCTCAATGAAAGGAGTGACATCTGAAATATACAGATAATTTATTTTCTTAAGATTATACTAGGTGAGCATTTATGTAGGCAAAAGAAAAACTTTAGGCTTCCATTTGGAAAACAAATAATGCAATCAAATAAGATCTCAGCTGGGCAAATATCTGCAGTTTAATGAGAGCTCAGTGTAGATTCTTACACAGATTTATTTATTCCCACGCTGGGATGTTTCCGTCAGATTGCACAAACACTGCTGGAGAAAGTATAGGAAGGAAGATCATCTGGAATCTCTTTTGCCATCTTGTACACAAATAGCCTGCGCAGACTAAAACTTTTGTTCAGTGAAGTATTTTGTTTAATTTTAGAAAATACAGAGTGATTGGTAGCAAATTATAAATGTTACCAAAGCATTTCTCACTGGACGGAATTTCTTGCTGGAATGAGAAACATGAAGTTCTCCCTGCCTGGGGATTTCTTAGGAACAGGTAATTTCAAAATTGCTCCCAAAGCCACAAAGGGGCAGCTTCTGTCTAACATCCGAGATGTACTGAGCATTGAAGTAGTTATGAAGGAGGTAATATGTGCTTTGTGAATAAAGAGTAGAGAGATGAGAAATCCACAGCTATGGTACAAACGGATTAGTTCTCTGTTTTGTACATGCACAATCTTGGGAAAGGGGGGTTGATGAAGAAAGAAGGAAGGAACATCAGTGTCACATACGATTTTGAACATCTTCCTAAGAGGATTTAAGGTTTATGGTTTTTTTTCTTCTTCACTCACTACAGGTTTTTTGCCAAAGTGATCATATTCCTTTCCTCTGGGGCTCCTGAGCTACCTTCACTAGAGCCGTGCGTGGCACAGTTCACGGCGTGCAGTGTACCCTGTAGCCTGCTAGGGATAACTTATCAATGGACTGGCTTAGGGGAAGCTCTTCGCTTTTGAAATGTTAAGTGAAAAAAATGTTACAGAGTAGCTATATATTATATTTATTATAACTATATAATAAATAAATTTATTATTTATTATTATACAGATCCTGAAATCTGAACAAAATAAAAAACTGCTTTTCATCCCTATGAAAAGAAACTTTATTGTATTTTTCCTCAACTTTGTTTTGTTCTTCAGTTAAAATCTTCGTCCGTAGGCTGAAAGGTCATTTTTTTTCTGCTTTGCTGCATCTTTTTGCTTTTCGTTTAAACCTTGTAGAGAATTGACTAAGCTAATGTGGTCCAGGAAAATTAAATATGAGCTCTAGACCTAGGCTTGCTCTGCTGATGAGCAACTGAATTGCTGTGGCCTTTAAAGTATCTAGCTTGGGTTCAGCAGAGGACACAAAGAAGAAAGAGGAAAGATTTCTACTGAAAACAAACTGGAAAGAATTTGCTTTGCAGTGTTGGGTCAGGTACGTGCCGCTGGTCTGTCAAGGCTAATTAAGTTCTAAGCCAGCCATATTTTGTTGATATAAACTACATTATAGTCTCTGTTGTCTTCTAGAAGGCATATGGTCTCATTAGCATGACAAAGTAGTAGTTGCACAGATTATATTAAGTGTAAAGAAGAAGAATTCTACCTTTATGTGTCAAGGTTACATTTTCTGTTATGTATCTTATTCTGATAAAACACCCACCCTGAGAACTCTATTTTGTGAGTCTCCATCTTCTTTTCTGTTTCCCTAGGCAGGTATCTTACGCATTCATCCCGCTGCTAACATAGTCACCGCTGATGTGAACACCCACCTAACTCTGACGAAGCTTCTACCATGGGCAGTTACCAGCGCTCCTGCCCATTCGAAAAAGGTTGGCTCAGTAAGGGCATGGTCAATAGTGGGACAGCTGTGCCAAAGGCCCCTAAGTGGACCTATCTGGGTATCTATTGTGTTTCCCTTCTGAGATTTCATATGAAAGAGAAAGTGTGGGAAAAGTGAGAAATGGGAGTTGTTAGTAAGTGTTAATTTTCTGACATTATAAGTATAAACCAGTTCGTATGATCTGGAATGACATTATCCAGGGGCAACAAGGTTCTTCTCGTGGGTGGGTGATGCAACGGGCTTTTCAAACCAATTTGTCATCTTGAGTTGAGGACAATTGTGCCAGACCAGCAGTGGATCAGTAAATGTGATAGGTTTGCAAATAACAGTACAGGCCTATATCTGATAAACACTTTCGGTTCTACAGTTTCCAGTGACACTACAAGTGTGTGCCAGCCGGCTGCTGTTTTCTTCACCTTGCATGGGTTTCTTGTCCAAGGGCATGAAAGACACCTGTGCTTCTTCACGCTATGGGCTTTGTCACTACTTCTTGGTAGCTAAGAGCGCAGAGTTGCTGGACAAATTGCCCTCTGTCAAGTTTGCTTTTAGAGTGTCCTTGAAGTACTTTATTAGACAACCACATATTATTTTTCCAGTTCACTGTAGAGAAACATTCATGCTTTGTCTACCCACATACCAGCTTTAATAGATGTTCAGTTGGTGCTAGGCAGGACCTTGTCATTGGACAGTGTTGTCCAACAGGCTGATCAAGAGATGAATGGTGTTCACCACCCTTCACCGCTTCTTCCATTGCTCCTTGGTTAGAGCCATCTTGTGATGCCTAAATTAACGAGATTACTTTGAAAAGACTCTATTCCCTGCACCAGGCCCCAAATTAAGATTGCTTTCTTTACCAACAACAAGACAGCCCTGAACACAGCACATTACAGAGCACCGTGCTTGGTCTTAAGGGTTCCCATGGGTGTGGGGTGCACAAGAATAAAACCAGCCAATCCATTCATCTGGGGCTAGGACTATTGGAACAAGACTGGAACATGAAACCAGTGTGGTGGTAACTGGTATTGATGGATGTGAGGATTCCTCCAGTGCTGGACTACCCAGCGTGGGCTGGTACTGGTGTTTGCAAATTCTCAGGCAGATCTGGGCCAAGGAGAGCAGAGAATGGAGAGAGGACTGGAGCCATTGTCATGCCTAGCCCTGGGGAAAATACTTTTGCTAAGATCATTATTTCCCTCACGACCCATTCACCCTTCTCCAATATTTTTGCAGGTTATTTCTGGAAGCCACTTTGACCCTGTCAGCAGTGAACAGAGATGGCATGGAAGTTCTGGGATGATATTCCTTGGAAATGGAACCTAACAAAGCACATTGCAACTTGGAACAAGTGCACACTGGAAGAGGCAAACATGGCTTATGGGCGACTGACTTTGGAAAGATCAGGGAGCCCCAGTGGAAGAAGGTATGAGTTGGCTGTCCTTAGAGACAGAAGGAGAAACATACATTCAGCATGCCTTCCCTTGAAATTTGCCATTGGCCCTATACATAAAACCACGAAAGATTTCACCAGACTATACTGTATTTCAAATGTGTAAGTACAAAGTCATCTTGATGTCATTTGCTATCACTCAGTGAGTTTAAGCACTCCACACACCGCTGGTGACAAATAACCTGCAATTGTTCATCTTTGTTCCCTAGGGTGCTTTCCGTGACAATGGCATGACTCAACTCAGTAATGTTGACTAGATGAGCACATGATTTCACAATAAAATAATCAGTCCCTTTTTTAAAAAGGGCAAATTTATGCAGCCACTTGGAAGAAAAAAAGTAAAGTGCAGCCCAAAATTCCTTTTATTTACAGTGGGAAATGAAGCATGAGTAAGATGATTAGAACTGTAATTAAACAAGAGAGTCAAATCAGATATGCACAACATACAGAAGGAGGTTCTCGGAGAGACAGAATAGAAGAATCCTGAAGTATTTTTTCCACTGCAAGCCCCAGGGACATCCCTCCTTAATTTGATCTCTAACAAGAAGCTATCTCCAAAACCCCCTCTGTTTACCCTGGAATAAAAGCTGGGCCTCAGGAAAAGGTCTGGCTAATTTTCTCACTAAAAAGCTACGGCATACATAGTGCATACATAGATACTGAAATTTGAGCTTCATTACAAATCAGAAAAAACAATTTTCTAAGTATGGCAGGGGGAAACCCCAGAGGAGATTCTCTCTGCAGCCAAGTAAAGCCTGAGTTTGGCTCCAGTCCTGAATTACATCCCTTTCTGTCATTTGCCAAACACCATCTCAGTTCTCCAGATGATGCCAACATCCTAATATCATACTGCATTTAAGTACCATTCCTGCTCTCCTTCCCTGTATTATACAGTTCTTGGCATGTTTTCAATAGCTTTCCTAAACCCACATCCGAATTCACTCTGATAGGTTTGAATAGCTTGCTGAGAGGCAGATAATCCACCCTTTGTCACTCTGGATTGAGTCCTGTCTCAAAAAAAGAACAACTCCATTTCATCAAAGAAAAATACTTAGGAATGAATTTGCCACCGCTAACGAGCTTGACTGGGTCACAGCTTTGCGTGCTGGAACAAAGAGTTTAAGACCCTGAAACATGTTAGTATTGCAAAGAACATTCAGTCTCTCTGCCATACGTATTTTAATGCACTAGATCACTTGTATTTTGTTAGATCATGTCCTACGCTAGAGGAAGAGTACCCATCAGATCCGTATAAATCCTAACCTATCAGATCCTTATATATCCTCCTGCTCTGCTTTGGATCTAATTCAATATTCTCTCTTTTTTCTATTGTATAAGAGGTCTCAGTGCCCCTACCTGCTTCCAGATGTAGCAAGACAGCCAGCCAAATTCAGCCCTCAGCTAACCCAGCACAATTCCAAGGGGAAGACAACCATTCCCAGCTCTCAGTCATTGATTCATTCATGCAGAGCTTTAAATCCAACTGGGAGCCCAGTGTGCAATGGAAGCTGTTAAAAAAAAGTTCCAGGAAACAACTTTCCCACTTGACAGCAGGGCAAGGGAGAATAGCTCTGTGTCCTTAGGGAAGCCCAGGATCTGTGATGTTTGAAGACTGAAGGGCTTTATTCATCACAAACAGAGAGACACTTACTGCAAAACATTATCTACAGAGATTTGTTTGAAACCGTAAACACATCTGCTTTGGCCTTGCTAAGACTTCTCTCGCAGTCCCATTCCATGAATGTTCATGCAAGTGAGTTCGCAGTAACCTGGCTTTTTGCAAAAGTCAGATTTATATCTGCTTTCTCAAGTTCAGGCAGGAAGTAAATTTTATATGAGCATGCCTTGTGATGTTCAGGGAGACTGTTTCTATTCAGGGGGTAGAAACAATGCCACTTAATGATAAGAGCATCAAAAAACAAGAAGTGCAGCTCAAATTGCAAGGTAATAAGCAAGAATAATCTTGTAGAATAATTTTGAAAAAAAGCAATGCATCTGAGAAACATCACAACCTGCTCCTTGCTGTTCACTAGAAAGTAGAAGAAACTTCACTGTATGTACTATTTGTTATGAAAGTATTAAGTTCAGTTCCAGGAACAATAAACCAGATGCAACTATGTGTTCATCAGCTTCCTAAACTCAGCTGGAAGTGGACATAAGCGTCGGGCAATTTCATCAGAGTTGTTGTTATGACATTTTGTTTTCTTTCAATTAAAAACATCTAGCCACAGCAACTGCAAGGGGAAAAACCCTGCAACACTCCACTGAACATGTCCTTACCTCACATCTCCTTAGTGATTCTCCATCTCTGCAAGTGATGCTTTAATTAACTAAAAACCTTCTGACTCTAAGCAGGCTGGAGGTGCTGTCCCGCAGCCCCATCACAGCATGGCTAGCAGGTTATTCCTCTAAAGCAAAGCAACACAACCGGGGAGTCTAAAAATACCAGGGACACCTGAGTTGCTCCATTTGATTGTACTGAACGTAGCGGAGGAGAGGGCTGGTCCCTGCATGCAGATCGCTTTGCTGCCTTTCCGTAGTCACCACCTCTTCTGCGGTGTAACACCTTTTCAAGGGGAGAACAGGGACAACTATGGTTTTTTTAATTGCTTTAGCAGTGTCACCTCAAAGGCAGCGCATGTTGTGCTAGTCCTGCAACTCCTTCGGTAGTACAAGGGATGAACTAATTGTGTTTTGTCAAGCACATTTGTTGATGGCCTGTGACGTGGAAGACACAACTGCAGTACAGCATCGGTACCCAGGTGCTGGGAACCACCGCAATTGACCCAGAGGCACAGCACTAGGCAGATCATCACTGTCCAGGGGATGGCAGCAAAAGAAGGTGTAAGAAATGGTACAGATTTTTTCCCATGAGGTATTTTACAGACCTGCAGGGGAAACTCATTAGTTGCATAATATTGGGTCTCTTAGCAGAGGCTGTAATTATAACGATGCTGCAACTCATCACATAAGGACCCTCATAGCACCTCATGATATCTCAACTCACTTTAAAAAAGTTCCACTGAATGGCCCTGTAGACTAAGGACAGTCCCAAGGGTTAAAGTAAAGTTTGCAGGAGCCCATACCCAGTTCTGCTTTCATGCTTCTCAGCAGCCTCATTTTCCCTGAATTAAGCTACTTTTAAATTTTTCTTCTCTGGGAAGATACTTCAGAATCTATTTGTGACAGTCAAAATTCTAAAATATGGGCAAAATCTGTGCTCCCTAAGGCTATTTCTTGAGACAGCTATTTCTTGAGTATCATTAAAGTGAGAAAAACAAACTCTGAAGGCCAAATTCATGCCTGGTCTCATTCAGCTGACCTCAGCATCAGTGCACCAGCAATGGGCTTGGCCATGCACATACGTTATGCCGTCTGCTTACAAAATGACAGAATCCAGCATCTGGGCAGGACTGCGTGCGCTCTGACTGGAACTGGTTATTGAATTGCATCTAAACCCACCATTTCAATGTATTTTTGGCACCATTCTCTTTATAACACTTGTAAACGAGGCTCCCTTTTCAACAGCCCCTTCAGCATTCGTATTCCAGGGGCTTAGCAGTGTGGGTGTCAAGTAATGTCCCTTCCCATCCTTCACTCAGTAAAAATGGCACAATAAATTGTTTTTTTCTCAAATGTTTCCCAGAAAAAAAATTTTTCATCCGCATTACACAAGATTTCACTGGTGTTTTTTGATAGCGATTTACTGTGGTAGACTTTAGCTGCCTGTTCAACGCTTCCTAAATGGTGAGCGACTAATAAAAATGAGATTACAGGAATTGCTTGGTGTGGGACACACCATACCTACAATTTAGCTTACCTTTCCCTGCAAACTGAAGATCTTCAAACTGGTCTCCAGATTACAAAATAATTTTAGAAAGCCCCAGTAGAAAGCCTATCAGTAACCTGACCAATTCAATGTCTGGGGATAGCACTACTGAAAGTCTGGTGGTGGCCTCCATATGAACGGCAGAATCAATGCCAAAGGTGGGTTAGAGTTGCCTTTACTTTCAAATTTCTCACAAATTAAACTGAATTACTGTGTTTCTCCACTGTGAGCATTTAACAGCCTCAGCAGCTCAGTTCTGTCTGTACTTTGCCCATGGCTCTATCTACTACCTGAGAAACGCTCCCTGGAAGAAGTTGGCACCCTTTACTCTTGGGATTCCTGCCCAAAACTGATCTCTGTGGTATAATAATTAGTTCGTGAGTAAGCTGTGAGGGTGATAGTGTCTGGCTGACAAATGTATCTGTTACTCCATGTCTTCTACTCCGCATCCCAACATGCTTATTTCTTCCCTCATTTTTTTATTTTTTCGCATCTTCACTTCATCCGTGAAGTTGCCTTTGGGAAGAGGAGGAGGAGGTGTTGCTATTATACATGGATGCTGTGTCATGCCATAGAGTCCCCTTCACCGATCCCCACCCAGTTTATTATTAACGTTGTAAACTATCATCATCCTTCTGCAAACCCCAGGAGAAAAAAAGACTTTGGGTTGATGTGAGCACAAATGCACTGCCCTAACTAATGAGCACTGCCCCCACTAATTGCAGTGGAGGAGCCTGCGGGCAGGTGCTGCTTGGCACCCGGCAATTACACCAGCTGTGTGTCGTCTTGTCTCGAAGTGAAGCAGTGTGGTTTTATATCAGCAGCAGAAATTAATGGTGTTGCTCACTTCTAAGAGCATCCTCCAACAGCCCTAAGGACTGCGTGGACGGGATCCGTGCAGCCTGCCATGGCCAGGGGTCTGCCCGACCCCATGCAGCTGGGCTTTGCCACCAGCTGAGCATCTCTGCTCTCCCCTTTCCTTCTCCCCTTCTAATTAACAGTATTTTAATCAATGCCTTACACAGTGCAAGTGCCTTTCTTGCTGGGATCCGTACAAACACTTCCACCAGCGCATTACACTAATACCACCCATTATCTAACAATTAAAACCCAGTAAATTCTCAGGCTCGATACAAGGTCATCCTCCTGAAGTAAATTTTTCAGCAAATTAAGGGTTTAGATGGCACCGAGCACCTGGGGAGACTCTGCTGCCCTCGGGTTTGCCGCACACCGTGAATATTCATTGCAGAGGCAGCAGCAGGTGAATAGCAATTACCCCAGTTCTTCAGGATCCTGCTTGGCTATCCACAAGAGGCAGCATTACACTTTCAAATTAAAATATACAGAAAAACAGATAAAATATTATTAGTTCTGTTAAATGCCTGTACTAACATGATCAAATGCATCTCCAACCCCCTTTTCCTGAAGGGGGAACAATTAGCCTGCTGCCTATTGAGGGCAATGGTGATGCCAGAGCTTGACGACCTTACATATTGAAGGAAAAAAAAGTGGTTTTTGGTTTGGGTTGTTTTTTTGTTGTTGTTGTTGTTTTTTTCCTGAAATACGCTCCAGGAGCTTAGTGAACACCCATGCCAGGAGGGGAGATAAGGTGCCCGGAGGCGGTGGAGCCCCAGCAGGACAGAGAGGCCTCTTTGGGGCCCAGCTCCGGGCTGCGGAGGATGGCGAGGCTCCCCACCGCCCTCCCGGACCAGCCCCAGGGCTGGGGGCACCGGGACATGGCAACAGGAACACAACGACCCCACCGACATCGACCCCCGCCGTCGCCCTGCCCTCACCCAAGATGGCGGCGGCGCCGCCCCGCCAGCCTCTCGCGAGGTTTGCGGCGGGGGCTGGGCGCTGCCCCCTGCAAATGGCGGCGCGGAGGCCGGGCGTGCTGAGGAGAGGCGGGAGGTGCCGCCATGGAGCACATCACCACCCCCAAGGTAAGGGGCTGCGCCGCTCCGGGAACCAGACGCCCCATCGTCAGGGTCTCCCTGTCGCGTCTCGGGGCTGTGGGGCTCCCCTCGCCGCCCTGCGCCGGGGCTTCCGCGCGGGATACCTGAGGTGAAGCCCCTCCGGGGGTGTCTGGCCTCGGCTGGGCTGTTGTTAGGGCCCTGCCTTTACAAGGACTTTTTGCTTTGTTTGTTTATTTTAATGTCGTGATTAATTTCAGTAAACGGGCTATCTTTGCTTTCCTTCAAAGCTTTCTTATCCGTGACCGTTCCTTGCACTTCTCAGACGGATCACGGATAAGTCTGGAAGGCTTAAACCTACTTTACGTGGTGTTTAGGTTTTTCTTAGTGCATCACCTTGTTTGAAAGGGAATTTTTAGTAAGGATCCTGATCAAAAGGTGTTTTTGGGTACGATTCGTGTAAACTCGTCTGTATCAATGTGCAGAGACCCCCTCAGGCCGCAAAAGTGAATCAAAATGGGCTTTTTCAGTTGAATAAAGTGAAACAGGAGCTCTGGGAATGCTGTGCTTATGACAGCTGAAAAAAATTGCTTTTACTTCAGGCAGCTGTCTATCCAGACGTTGGTTTATTTATTTATTTTAATCCCATGAAGGTTGCTGTATTTTGTTTTATGTTATTCTGGAGGATGTTAGTTTGGGGATGCTCCTTGCCTATGTTGGCTAAGGTGCGTTGCTGGGCCTGCTTGTCTCCAGTGGCCTGGATAAAGGGCAATATTAGGCATAATAATTCTGTGTGCTGGAAAATAGGACTTTCTAGGAAGACATACAGACGAGACCTCTGCGCTTCAAATTTTTTTGCTGTTTTCCACGTTTTATCTCAGACCAGTGACTCTCTAAGGAAGCTTACATATTCAGTACCCAGAAGTAATTTATCATATGCTGTTAAACTGTTTTCATTGTCCTTCCAGTTGTTTTTTTTCCCATTATTTTTGCCTAATGATGAAAGAAAAATTCCATCTGTGTTCATTAAGAAGCAAGTAGGCCAGGAGAAAATCAATCAAATAATGTAAAATACTCTAATATTTTGTTATGTCTGTGCTGATGTTTTTTTAAAATTATTTTATTAATTAGCTCAGTTTTAAGAAATGTGGTTATGTGCCTAGGAAGTGTGTTACAAGAAGTAGCTACTAATACTTTTTTCTAGCGACTGAGCAGTTGGAAGTCAGACTGGAGAGGACTGTTTCTTTCGGAGCGATACTTTGATTACACTGAACATGGACACTCTTTTTTTCTGCAGTTCTTTGTCTTATTATTTCTGCAACCGTACACAGTAATAAACTGTGATCATCTTGGCTACAAATCCAGTAATCCTGTTACTCACACTGGTGCTAAACCTTGGCTGTTTGCTTAACCTTTTTGGCTTTGATTGCTGGAGAAATAATTTGAATTTGTAGCGTAAAGCTGAGTTACTGTTTCAGGGGAGACTTTAATTCTTATATTTTTCTGTCTTACTTCCTGAATTGTATATTAGAAGTTAAATGATAGCGGTTCAACAGACGCTTAGATATTTCCTTGATCAAAGTTAAATTCATTTTTTCGTACTCTTTTTATGTCGCAGGTTGAAAATGTGAAATTACTAGATCGCTATACAAATAGGAAGGCAGCGAATGGGACATTATACCTGACAGCTACTCACCTAATCTATGTAGAAGCTTCTGCTGAAGTCAGAAAAGAAACATGGGTACGTTGTGATGCCTGGAGTCTGTTTAAACATGAGTTTAAAAATTACTTTATATCTCATATCCAGAATGAACAGGTTTGTGAATTCCAAAGTTGTAGTGGTCTTTTATACCATTTTGATACCAAATGCGTAACAGGAACAGCTGTTTGGGAAGGAAATGAACACAATGCAACTTGATAGAGGGCACTCACTGAATTAGTGTTAGTTCCAAGAACATAACAAACTTGTCTCGCTTCCTAGCTCAAACTCAATATACCAAGCCACCAAACTTGAATTTACAGCTTTTAGAAGTGCAAAATTAGCACTGAAATTAGCCTTTTTATTAATTCTAAAGTAAAAAGGAATTGCATGTGAGAGTTGAAGGGAAAGCAAAGTGAACCAGGTAAACCAAGCTGCACATCAGTCTCTAATTTATATACATCTGTATTTTTTCAGTCTTGCCCTTAGTTACCTAGCCTTTGGGTGCACAGTCTGGATGCTTATTATGTTTGTTTGATAAATATCACAAATAAACTCATTTTCTGCTGCTAGTTAGATGCAGTAAGCATAAATAACTGAGAGTATTGAAAAAAATTTAATATCTGCTTGTATTGCTCACAACCTTATCAACGGCTTCTGAAAAATGTTGTTTGTTTCCTGTTTTTCAGATTCTGCATCACCACATTGCAACTGTAGAAAAATTGCCTCTGGCCACGGCTGGATATCCACTCCTTATACACTGCAAGAACTTCCACGTGGCTCACTTTGTTATTGGGCAGGAACGTGACTGTCATGAAGTCTATACCTCATTGCTTAAACTTTCACAACCAGGTATTTAGGATGGGAGTCTGTTTTGCAAATCGTTGTAATGCTTTAAGCGCAGACAAGCCTCCCAGCACTAGAGAAAGCTTTGCCTGCCTGGGCTATTGGTGTCGGTGCAGGAGGGGCAGGATGTGAAATCAGAATCAGTTTCCACCAGCAGAGGTGATCTGTGTGGGTTGGCTCAGTAAGTAGAGTGCTGCCCCGCGGACCTGGGCATTTGCTTCCAAACTAAACACAAATCTTTTGTGGCAGCGGGAATGAGGTATTGGTCTCCCATGAGGAACTTCTGAAGACCCATGCAAAGTTCATTTGCCCGACTGAGTCTGCATGCAGCATCTCAGGCTTTTTTCTTGTAGCACTTGTGCCGAGTGTCATATCCCATGCCTGGCTATTGTCAGTCATTTCTGTGACTTGGCTGTGTGTAGTTCTGCCCTTTCCAGTTGATCCAGATGTTCACAGATTTCTGGAGTCCCACAAATAAAGCTTTAAACATTGGCATCTTCCATTTATTTGTTTCCCAATGGCATGTTTAGGTTACTCTTCAGTGTTTGTCGTCTTTCAGTTGTGAAACCCTGTGCTTCAGCCTGGCTGCCCTGACATGGAGTCACTCTTAAAGAGCGTGAACAAAGCATCCTCAAAAGCCTGTGGTTTCTTCTGGCTTCAGCTTTTTAGTCCATCATGGATGAATCTTCAGGCTCCTTGTTCTTCTTGCAGGACAGCATTCCACCAGGTTTCCTACCTGGCTTCTGTCTACGGCAGCTTCTGGTTTTGGGGTGCTCCTTCAGTGAGACAGTATTTGGAGTTCAGCATTATTATGAGGATGCCATTTGTAATTGCATTTCTAATTACGTCACTAGTCTAAAGGAAGGGAATTGACACCACCGGTCTGCTTCATGTTGGCCGTCACGTAGCACTTGAACAGAAATACTGTAGTAGAAATGGGTTTTGCTGAGTTTGGGTTTTTTTTGATTGATATTAAGGCCTGTGTTTATTCCCAGCATCTCCCTTGTGCTCTGAGCTTTGGAATTCTCTTAGTTCCGAAGTTCTAATTCTAATGCTGTATCTGGCAAGTTTCTGATGTTATGTTTAAAAGCTGTCACTGTTCTTTCAGTTTTGAAAATTAGAGACTTAGTAGTGTCTTGAAGCGTGGGAGCTGTCACTGCAGGGGATAACATCAGTTTCTTTTGTCTTGTGGTTATTTGTGTAATATGCTGTAGCTCTTTCTTTTGTTCTATTTATGGATTTTAACAGTTCTCTTTTATTTATTGTCTTAAAATTTCTGTATGTATGCTTCCTTCATCTTTTTTTGGCAGAGCATATAATTATTTATGATTTGCACATGTATGATTGACAGCTATGGGTTACCTGTCTGGTAACCTGGCTGCTTTATCAGACTCTGACAGGTTTCACTCTGTCTCTGGTGCGCTTGCTGCCTTGGGAATCAGCTGAATGAGTTATTGGTTGGATTTGCATTTTATGAAGACAGGGAAGGAAATTGGGATGGTAGAGATGGAGGGAGGAAGAAATTACCATTTGTCAGACACAGCCTGAAGCTTTTGTTGGGCTGACAGTAATATTCAAGACATCTATCAAGTTTTCCATGCGGCTCAGAACTCACTGTTGAACAATGAACTTACAGGTGTGCAAGAGCTGTTTTATGAACTCTTCACAGAAAATATATCTTTTAATATAAGTTTTGGTTTGTGGATTAATTCTTATGGTATAAGTGTTGTCTAACACACCTATTGCAGTGAATTCAGTAGGAAATAATTTGTTTGGGAAAAATTACTACTTTGAAGTTTTAACTGATTCAAAGAAATGTTGTAGTGTATCTCCCTGCACGTGGGAACTCAGTATTGGAGATTCCTGGGAATTTTAATATGGATTGTTGGCACTTTGTACTACCCCGAACAAAAACCTGTAAATGTGAGGTTGGGAATACTTAAATATCTGTACTCTTTTATGTAGTACTCTATTTATATTTTTTTTTAAGGAGTGAGAATCAGTCTAAGTTTGCTTAGAGTAGTGAAGGTCGCAGTGTGATAAAAGAAAACTTCATGCTTCTGATCTTTGTGGAGGCAGAAGTATAAGGAAAATAGCTATTATTAAAATATAGCCAACTAGGCAGTACAGTGGCATAGCCCTTTGGCTTCTTTAGTAAATGATTTCTAAGTCTCCTGATCTTTCTTGACTGAGTAATTTTTTTCAGTCCTTGTATCAGTTGTGCACCGGCAGCTCATTGGCTTGCACACATCCAAAAGATGGCCTTTAGGAGGAAGTGTTGACCTACCCCTGTGTCTTTGTATCTCTCTCTAACTAGTTAATTTTCTTTCTTTCTTCCCAGTGAAACCTGAAGAACTTTATGCTTTCTCTTATAATCCTAAAATGTCTAAAGAGAACCGTGAGATTGGATGGAAGCTGATTGATTTAAAAGTAGATTACCAGCGTATGGGAATTCCAAACGACTATTGGGAAATAACGGATGTTAATAAAGACTATGAGGTAATTCTTGCCCAAAGTAGTCATTTAATGCAGTATCTATTCTTTGTTATTAATGACATACAGCAGTCCTGCTGCTGCATAAGTGATGCCTCTGGGGAGGAATGAGCTCAGTTGGTTTTAATCGAAGCAGCATCATCTTGATGTGAAGTTGTGGGTAATGAAGCTATGGAAGAACAGAACGAGCTGCAGAGTCACCTTGGTTTGCTTTGATCCCCTTGGCAAAGTACCAGATACTTGTTTTTCTAGAGAAATGTCAAACCATCTGTTACAAAAAACCTGAAGTACCCTCAGTTGCTTTTGGTATTTCCAAACCCAGTCCCACCAGGGTGGTGACAGATGTGTAGAAGAGAAATAAATGGCAGGGGTTTGGCTTGGTATGGAGTGAGGCAGAGTGGAAAGGGACTAGGTAAGGAAGGAAAAACAGTAACGGAAAACGGACACTTTTTTTTTTCTCGCTTGGTTGATTTTCTGCTAAATGAGGTCTCTCAGTCATTTCAGTCCTAACTGGCTGCGGCCTTTATTTTCTTTCTCCCCTATAAGGCCAGGTTGGATCTGAATAGCATTACATGAAAGCACTTTTCAGCAAGCTTACTCAAACTCCAGCTTCATGTTATTTCCCTTTTTATTTCTTCTGATGTTGTGTACAGTTAGACCTTTCTGTCTAAAAGACAAAGCAAACAACTCTGAGGAAGATACCAATATATTCTTGAATCACTTTCCCCTGCTCTCTGCTCCCTTCCCCCACTGGTTTTCTTTACTGTTATGCTTTGGGTTGAAAAAATGTGTCTGTGCTGTGAGAAGTGACTGGTAATTTTAAATGACTCTATCTTTGGGTGCCTGAATTGAGATACGATGAGAGAGGTCCTTTTTCCATTAGCCAGTTTAGGACATCTGAACGTGGGCATCTAAAATCATTAATCACCGAGAAGCTTTTCTTGCTAGTATGTGACTCTCAAGTGCCAGCAGTTTATCATTTCCTCAGGTTTTCCAACCTATGTTTTAAAATTGTCAAGCCTAAAGTAACGCCAGACTTAGAGAATAGCTTATCTGTGAAGTACATGCTGAAAAGACTGTACTTGCTTGAGGAAAAAGGATAAAGCTGGTCTCTGAGGATGCTACCCAATTGCTGGAAGCTCATTTCGAGTTGAATAAGATTTAAAGGAACTCTTTAAATAGAGTTGTTCTTAATTTCTCTTTTTGTGTCAAATCAGAAACTGTCATAAAATTTATGGATTTAAAGAGCTTCCTTTTTATATGTATTGTGTACTGTGTGGTCTGTTTTTTTGGGTTCAATTGCAAATTGTTTCCTTTACCACATTGCTTTATTTTGCACTACTCCTGTGGTATGCATCTTAATGGCATGGAACTTTACATGGGGGCTACGTAAGGTACACTGTGGCAAACAATCTATTTCTGTTGTTTATAAATGCTAGATCATAAGCTCAAGATTTTTTTTTTTTCATGAATTTTGAATTGCTAAGTAGTAATAGCTGGATTTCTTAATTTATTTTCTTCTCACTTAGGTTTGCAACACATATCCTCCTGAAATAGTGGTGCCTAGAGCCGCTAATAAGGCAGTGGTGATCGGAAGTTCAAGGTTCAGAAGCAGAGGGCGGATTCCGGTGCTTTCGTACTTGTATAAAGAAAACAATGTTAGTTGTTCATTGTCTGCTGTCTTTGTGGGGAGTAAGGGTTCCCCTTCTTGTCTAGTCCCCTTCCAGTGAAAGGAAAGAATGAGATAATTATTAGAGCATATTAAGTTCACTTTTGAGAACTGTGCTTCTTTTAATGTCTTTAGTATTAGTTTGTTCTGAGTCACAGAATAAGCTGAAGACAAACACTTGCGATGCATCCAGAGCTGTGCAAAAAGCACAGACTTTGCAAGCTTCCTGTCTGGGTCTGGATTTTTTTTTTAAATTAACTTTCAGCAATGCCTTGTTATGTGGGGGTTTTTTTGATCTACTGTTTAGCTGTACTGAATAATGTTTTAAGAAGATACATGTTGCCTCAGCTAGACTTTCTTAGTATTGAAGAGGAAGAACCACCCTGAAATAAATCCCTGCTAGCTCAGAATAAGTGAATGTTTCAGGGGTTTTTTTCCACTGAAGACCAGAATGTAAATTTTTAACTTTGCTGTCTCAGCAATGTTTTAGATGCAGATGTTAGGAAATCGCTGTCACAGTCAAGTTGTTGTTTTCCTGAGGAAGTGTGCCTTGACCTGGGCAACTGCATGGAGTTGTACTGGCAACTGTTGTCATTTCCCTAAAGCATACTCGGTGCAGTTCTGAGCATGGAACAGTAACAACTGATAAGCAGAGTCGTGGCGGGGGGGAAAAATGGTTTGGACAATAGAAACCAAGTAGAAAACGTGAGAAACGCTAACATTTGGGATACTGATCATCAGGCAGAGCATAGTGGGTTTGGGAATGCAGCAATGAAGCTTGCAGCAGGGCTGCTTAGCCTCACTGCCTTCTTAAGATTCCCAAACTTCTGGCTTTGAGAAGTATCCCAGTAGTATTTCTGTATGTCCACTTAAGCAGCAGTTTTTCAGTGAAACAGAGAATAGGGCACTTAAAACCAACAGATCAGTGTTCTTTGAGGCAGTGCAATAGAAATGATCTGAAAGCAGAAAAATGTGAGTGAGGTGTTTTGTGTTGCAGGCTGCCATATGTCGTTGTAGCCAGCCCCTCTCCGGGTTCAGCGCGCGCTGTCTGGAGGATGAACAAATGCTGCAGGCGATCAGAGAAGCCAACCCTGGGAGCCCCTTCATGTATGTTGTAGACACAAGGCCAAAGGTACCTTCATGGGGTTTGTAGCTACTTTTAAAGCTTGCATCTGAATTAGTAGTGCTGTTTCCAGTTCATTCTTTCACAACTCTGCTAATGCTTTCTTATGCTGCGTTAGGTTAAACTGTGTCAGTCCTGAATCGGGGATTCAGTATCAGGCTCCTGCTTCGGTACCTTAATGTGACAAAGGCTTGTGCATAATAAAACTGCAGTGTTAAGTGCTGTTAAGAATGCTTGCACTCCTGGAGTATTCTGGGTTGAGGTTGGTGTTAAGGACGACCTGAAGCAACTGGCAGTCTTGAAGCTGGCTGAGACAGTGAGGCATTTTCCTGCAGAGAGCCAGGTCCTTAATATGTTGAGATGGAGAGAAGCCTTAGGATTCAGTTCCACGAGGCTGAAGTGCTTTTCTCAGCAGACCTGGGAAGAAGTGGGACTGTGTGGAGTCTGATAACAATTAAGAAAAGCAATCCCTCCATTTTTTTGCCTTTGTAAAAATAACACAAGTGATCTCATGATGTGCAGCTTGGAGTTCAATACAGTTCAGCTCTTCTAGTCCATAGCCACTGTTTGGGACTAGAGCTTTGCTGAGGTGTTAATGTAAGAGAAATATTGAAGAAACATTCGCAAAATGAGAACTCTAATGACTGTTGTCTAGAGGAACTGAATTTAGAAATCAAGTCAAATGATTGTCTTGTAAGCATATGGATTGGGAGTGTCAGTATAAGCAAATTAGAACACAGGAATCAGTTATTTAAACTAAGATTTAAAAGTGCTCTGATTATTTTAAAATTGAGCTTTCTGAGAACCTGCTTCACTGTTCACATATTGCAGTTATTTTATAGAAACTGCAGATTTGATTAAACTGTGGCAAGGACAAGAAGGGAAACAGTCTTCTTGAGAACAGGGAATGTTTCACCTGTTGTTCCAAGATGTATTTTGGCTTTTTCTAGTATGACATTTCCTAGAGATAACCTATTCTGTAATGATATGCATGTTTATAGCAATCACTGCATGTTCTTTTGGTGCAGACAGTTTCCAGTATCATAGATGTTCCACTGAAACCTGTCATTGATGGCAATTTTGTTCTGAAGTATTTGTTGAAAAAGGGAGAATTTATAATTGGTCACACTTCTCTTTCTAACACAACATGTCTTACTCTGAAAGACAGAACTGAAGCACTAGGCTTATTTAATTGTTCTAAAGATGTATATAGCATATTTGACTCTTCCTTCTCTCCTCTCCATGGAGGCAAATTGCTCCTCTTCCCAAATTATGATGTGGGGGGTTGATGTGCTCCTTTGTCACCGCTAAAGATTTCCTGGTAGCTCTTGATCTGTTTTGGGTAACTGTTAGAGCAACTGGCTTCTTTTCTACTTCTTTTCTGCAGTTCCGGATGGTTGCTGTATTCTTTCTGCTCAACTTTAATATTTCTATGTTTCCCTCAGGTGGCTTTATTTCATCTGTGCATGTATGTCTGTGAAAAGCTTTGGAATTCTCTTACTATTTCTATACCACCATGTATGTATGTTACTCGTAAAAATGGCTTTCCTAGTTTTACTTTCATATCCTTCTGCCTGAATCTTTTTATGTGGCCTCACAGCTAAGGCAGACTCAATGTGTCTTTACCTGTTTTGATGGCAGCAGTATTCTGAAATTGGGCACGGTTTTTATACTGCCTACCCTAAGAAATTCGTAATGAGTCTCTGCATATGACTAATGGACTGGAGACAATGGTATAATTATTAGTGAAACAGCTGGAAGTAATGTCTGGGAGGTGGGGAAGTACATCTGAGTAACAACTTTGTTCAGTATATTTTCTGGGAGATTTAAAAAAAAAAAAACAAGGACTTGCAAAACAGTAATTTATTTCTGCATATTGTTTGTTGTAATTTTCTCTCTTTTCCATTCTATTCCTATTCCCTTGAATTTTGACAGTTAAATGCCATGGCCAACCGAGCTGCTGGGAAGGGTTATGAGAATGAAGATAATTATGATAACATACGCTTTAAATTTATTGGCATAGAAAACATCCATGTGATGCGGAGCAGCTTGCAGAAACTCCTGGAAGGTAGGTATGGTCCGTGCAAGTGGCCAGCCTTCGTTACCATTGGCTACTTTAGGACAGAACCTGTTGCTGAATATATAAACCCTACGTGTACAAGTGCATGTGGACTTGGGTGTTACGGTGCAAGCAGATGAGCAAAGTCAAGATCTTACTTTGTTTGCTGTATTGAAGTGGCCGAAAGTATTAGTGTTGTTAAATTGCTTTCCTGCTAGACATTGTATTTATTACTGTGCTTAGTTTTGTAATGGTTCAAAAATAGCAACTAATATCTTAGGGGAAAAATGCGAAGCAATGCAGAAGAAATACTTACTGAGCCATTGGAGATCAAGAGGTGAATCAGGCACATATTTTCCTTAATGCACTTGTGGAGAATTTCTATTAAAGGTGAAGGCCTAGCTTGGATCAAACAGGATCCTCTGCTAGCTGGTTTCCAGCACTGTTGCCATTCTTGTGCTGACAAAGAATGCAGAACGGGGCAGAGTAGATGAGCTGCAAATCATCTTGCTTGGTCCCTGTGGTTAGTTTTCTACAATGTAATACAAGTGCTGTCATTCAAAATATGAGTTTAATATTTTAGTAGCCAGCCTAATGGTCATCTTTCTTCTAAATAGTTGAATAATTGATGCTACCAGTTGCTTGGCCAGAGAGCACTACAGGGCCTGTGCTGACCTTAGAGAAAAATGAGGCTATTCGCACAACCAAGAGATTGTCCTGATCACAAGTATAAGTCCTCAATTGCCTGTTCCTGGGCAGATTTATTTTGCGGTGGAAGAGGAGGCACAATAAATACTTGTTTACTCCCATATTTTTCTTCAACAGTGATAAAATCTCTCTTGCTGGTGCTTACAGACTATTAAACTATATTACTATCAGTATTTCTATGCTGGGTTTCAATATAGCATCTGAGTTGCCTGCAAGGTTAGACGTGTTATTTCTCTCTCTAAATTAGAACTCTCCTTTCTGCACATCTTCGTGATGGGTGACTGCATGTCAGTGGCTGTTAGATGTGTGCGATAGTGATTTATAGTTCAGTAACAGATAACTGAACACTGTCTTTGTTGGAAGAAACTCAACTGAACAAATGAGTTACTCTTTTAAAAAAAAAAAAAGGAGGTTTTCAGATCCTCAAGTTCTCTCATAACTAAAAATTTCTGGTTTGTGTCCTTTAGACAGGATATTGCTGCCGACACTTAAGAAGTGTGGCAATACTAGCTTTTAGGATCTACCATGCTCTCTTGTTGGGAAGAGGTGATGAGAAGGTGGGGAAAAAGAAATGTTGTTAATGGCATGTCAGCTAATTCCTTTGTTTGTGTTCTTAGTGTGTGAAATGAAGTCCCCCTCAATGAGCGATTTCCTCACGGGGCTGGAGAACTCAGGTTGGTTACGGCACATTAAGGCTGTGATGGATGCAGGTGTCTTTCTTGCCAAGGTAAAAATTGTACCCCAACCTGCAGATGAACTAAAAAAATACGTACTTGTCTGTTGGGGACTGCTCCGAGGCTGCGAAGTTGTCTCTGGAGAGAGGTGGGAAAACATTGCTATTCAGGTTGGCCTCAGCACTCAAAAACAAGTCTGCAGTTGGAGAACATGAAGTGGGTTACCCAGCTGGCTCTCTCCTAGACGCTTCCTGGGCCTAAATGAAATGCTGTAGGGGTTGAGACATTGTCCTGTTCGTTGTATTGTAACAAGCAGTTATCCCGGCTTTATTAGAACTCGTTTGAAACAAAATCACAGAATGTGAATAAATGACCTTTATAAATGCCTCTGTATAATGCGTATTTAGAAGTGCAAACAACTTGTAACCTTGCACTTATTAGTTATTGATCTGCTCTGCTTTAAATGTGGGATTGTTTAGGCCGGTTTATTTTCTACAGGTTCTATATGATGTGGGGACTGTTAATTTTGATTATTGAACATAGACTGTGTTTCTGCAGAGCTTGTGGCTTTGCAGGTGAGGCAAAACGCGAGAAATCACTAAGGCACATGGCTCTTCAGTAATGGTGAAGGGCATGCAGACAAGAGTAGTGGCCTTCTGTAAACGTTGGTTTTTCTCTCTTAAAATTTTCTCATGTAACAAGCAAGAAGCTACTTTGTGTTTCTCTTCTGCCACCAGTACAAAGGGAAGAAGGTGTCCATATGGGAGGAAGTTGGGATGAGCTCTCCTAGTTTTTCTTGAGAATTTCCTAGTCTCCGTGTGTCCAATTATTATTCTTTACTCATCCACCAAATTTTTCCTCAGAAGAAGGGACTGAGAATCTTTGGCCTTTCAGAAGACTGAGCGTTTTGAGATCAGGGGATCTTTGTCTCTTGGTAGCCTGCGTTGCTGACAAGGCACGCTACAGTAGTTTATTCTAGTTGGGGTTTCCTATGGGTTGATGGCTGTGTGCCCAGAAATGGTGCATTTGCATGGTCCTGATGAGAAATGACAAATTTTCCCCTTGGGTTTTAAGCCAGTCAGGTAAATGCAGATGAAGGGATAGCATTTAATTACAGTAACCAACCTAGAAAGCTGCTAAACCGTTCTGTCTGTCTCCTTTACAGGCTGTGAAAGATGAAAAAGCTAGCGTGTTAGTCCACTGCTCTGATGGGTGGGATCGCAC
Source organism: Rissa tridactyla (assembly GCF_028500815.1). NCBI lineage: Eukaryota > Metazoa > Chordata > Aves > Charadriiformes > Laridae > Rissa > Rissa tridactyla. The sequence goes on along the minus strand of NC_071474.1, from coordinate 47,714,243 downwards.
AGCTCAGGTCTGCTCCCTGGCTAGCCTCCTCTTAGATCCATTTTATAGGACTTTTAAAGGCTTCATGGTAAGAACCCAAATGTTGAAATTTCAAAAATAAGTGCTTCCTGGATTTGAAATGTAAACAGGCCCTAATTAAATGTTTTAGGCCACTTCCTGGAACAAACAGTGGGTGACCTATATAAAAGCAGCTTTGATTCTATAAACAAGCTTTAATTGCTCTGAATGGCATGGGCACAAAACGGCAGGGGTTGATTTACAATTCCCAAATCTTTGTTTCCTCGAATGTCCACATAAGAGCTGCTAATGAGACATTTCAGCAAGCGATGAGTGAGCAAAGGATGCAACTCTGGCAGCAATCCACAAAAAAGTGGTGAAGAAGCTTGTCATTTAAGACTGTTATAGTGAATGGTCTCTTACCTGCTAGGATTTAAAACTGGATGAACTCGTTGTACACAGGACAGCATATAACCTGTATGTCACATAAAATCTGTGCATCATTTAAGGCCCTTTTAAAGCCATTATACATGAATTTGGCCGTTTGCTTCTACTGCAGGCTTTTTCTTATTTGAAGCCATCACTGCATAAATATAGTGCAATTTGTGATGTTATTTTTTCATTCCTCTCCTTTTCTTAAATACCTGGAAAACAGGCTGCTGCTCTTTCTCAGAAGAGTTCCTCAAGAAACCCTGAAATCAGAACAGCGCACACTTTTGTCTCCTCCAGTGTGTTGCACCGCAAAGGCTATTTTCTTGCATACTGTGCTATTTTTATTATTATTATTTTTGTTTCTGGATTATACTGCAATCTTTTAACAGTTAAAATTACATCAGAGTGTGAAACATCTGCTTGGGGTTTGGTTGTGCTCTGGACAATTCTACGTGAACTAAGGAATGTGATTCTGATTAGGAACGGGAGTGGTAACTAAAACAGACAAATCCTTGTCTGTCCTCTCAGCAAATGGTTTATATGCACAATTCCTATGACAGTGGTTATTCCTAAACGAATGCAACAGAATTGTAAAGAATGGACAAATTTGAAAAGCAATATAACTTAACTTTTGAAACACCACTGTTGTGAATTTCTGCCTTCTGTTGGTTCTTTTAAGTCTCTGGATGATGATATCAGGAATTGATCTTTAAATATGATCCAGCAAGGCAAGTAATGGATTCAGCATCAGTCATTTGGTTCCTTGTGAGACATGTTTTTAAGGAAAATACTTCCTCCTTGTTATTTTCTTATATATAGCGCAGGCATTCTATTTAAAAGAGAAAGAGCCATATAGTTCTTCTGATTTCATTCTGAGCTCCTCAATACACAGCTGTACTTTTATATTCCCATTTCTGTGTTAAACATACGTTGAATTCCAGTTGATGATTTATTTTGCTGAATATCACGTTACTCTCTTCCGAATTAAACACTACATAGTGTAATATTAAGCTGTTAATTCTTTTACCTCTGTGTGTTTATATTTTATGATTTTAACAACGTAGAAATTCCCTCAAAATAGTACTAGACTTGCTTGAAATAACTTCTGATTCCAACAGTGACGTTGGACTGATAACTGTGGATAACTGTAATCCATAAATCACTACTAGTATTTTCATTGACTTCTGTGGATATACTCATAACGGTAGTATCAGCAGGTAGCATTGGTTTTAAGCTTTTTAGAGTTTAACATCAAAGGCTTCATTTTGCTTTTTCTAAACAAAGTCATGCTCTCTTTTTAACCTGTTTTGAAACTGCAGGTTCTAATAGAAAAGGAGTGGATTGCAATGGGCCACAAGTTCTCACACAGGTAAGAGGAGCATGTTGCCTTGGGTGTAGTGACTGGGTGAAGGCTTGGCCGTGACACTAATATAGTGCTTTCAGGTTCATGTACTCCTATTAAAAATTTAAATGAATGTACAAGACAGAGGGTAGAAAATTTAGAAAATACTGGAGTTGGTGACATAAAGCCAGTATCTGTTTGGGTTGTTATTTCATCAGTGCTTTTTCTATATTACTCTACAAAGTCATACGGTCTTCAATGAATCTTCTGAATTCTGAGTGTTTTCCTACCTGTAGAATCACATTGATATATTATGAGGAGTGCTAATGTTCTTGGCAAGATTTGTTAACTCTTCTGCAGTCATCTCCTGGAAGAAAATCTAGCTAATGTTTTTCAGGACTTCTACCAAGTTCAAAGCATAAACTTTAGCCCAACAGAGTGCTAAAACCCAATTTGACCTTCATTCTCTAGGCAGATTAAAAATGCTGTAATTCCTGTAATCAATAGCCTGCATCTAGTAGGGATTTTACCTTGAATTACTACTTGCTATAGTTATGTTACAGAAATTAGAAACTGAGATGGTCCGAAAGAATACAAGGAGGGAAGGGACCAGTCCGTTCAGTGATACTAGCTTGTTAAAAATTGAGGCTTTGTTCTTGATGTGAAACTGATTCCTGTTTTTAATAATAAAACAAATCTGTTTCCTTAAAGCATGTATATTCCTTAAAGCTTTCCTTTTCAGTAAAGGAAAATAAGCATATGCACACCCTTAAACTGGTATATAAGAAGAAGCGGTCGAAGATAAACTGCAGTTTGGTCATTATTGGCTAAAGAAATGTTCTGGGGTCATTGTTTCCACTTCTTTCGGGACTCTTTTTACTTTTCTTGCTTTAAGACCAAAAGTAAATACTTCTGTTCTATTAAAGGATTGTTCCAAATATGAGAACTTGGCAATGGATACAAAAAGTACTTGAGACGGGAATTTCAGCATTGACCAACAATATGAACTTTTATTCCAGTAGACAAAATCATTCCTCTCATAGTGGTGGCAGATGCCTTACAGTTCTGAGGGAAGTCAGTCCTCCTCCATGATGCTGCGTAGGGTCTTGGGGTTAGAGTCGCGGAACCAGGAACTGGGATTTGATCAGCTAGATCTGTCATAAGAAATTTTACTTTATTTTTCCACTGAATTTTGGGGATGTCTTGTTCCTTTCTGGGAAATTCCAAGTTTTATCCCTTCCTAGAAAAGGAGGATTCTGCCCCTAGTTTTTTCTCATAAGAAAGAACAGTCATTACAGTACAATAGAGTGGCTGCTTTCCAAAAATGCTGTCATTCCTTTTCTGGTTGCTTTTTCTTTTGTGCTGAGTTGCAATGAACACTAATAGATCCCTGGCTAGATTATTGCAGAGCCAGTAGGGTTTTTCTGAACTTCATCTAAAGCTGTACAAATTTTTTTTTGATTGTTGTTTTGAGGTTTTGTTTGTTTGAGGTTTCTTCTTTACTAATTGTCTACTAGGATTTCATTCTTGGTGTCCATGTGGACAAGTTGTTCCTACTGTTGCTGCTGGTTGTGGCTATGCCTGCACCATAAAATACTCTCACATCCATGGAACATCAGAGGACACTTTCTCTTCCCCCTTACTGTTCCTGGCAGACAGACAGAATCCCACTAATGTCAACCTTTTTCCCCCAGTTAAGGGCTAGCATCGATTTCTTATATTTGAGCAGTAGGTGGGTTTTGGACACTGTTGCCTTTTTCCCCTTGTGCTAACATCATAGCATAGGCTCAAAGATTCCTATTTCACAAATGCTTGTTGTGATGCTTCCAAGTTTGTTATGTTGGCTCTTCCGTTGCCAATTTTACTTTAGAGAAAGGGACATCACACAATTCTCGTCACTCCTACCAGGTACCAGTGGAGAACAAGTAATGCTGAGGGTGGCACGCCTTAACATACAGTTGCTGTAAGATAAACTATGTGGGGGTTTTTTCTGACTCATTCTACTTGTGAAGAAAACTGCCCAGTTGTTTAATGGTGAGGGGATTCTTTTTCTGTTGGGTGACACAGGATTTAACCCTGTTTCGTTTGCATCTCTCTAGGTGTGGCCATTTGTGTGGTGACCCCAAAGAAGTATCCCCTGTCTTCACTCAGTTCGTTGAATGCGTCTGGCAGCTCATGCAGCAGTTCCCGTGCGCCTTTGAGTTTAATGAGCGTTTCCTTCTTGAAATCCATGACCATGTCTACTCCTGCCAGTTTGGGAACTTCCTTGGGACCTGTCATAAGGAGCGTGAGGATCTCAAGTGAGTTGGCCGTTTATAGAGCCAACAGTCTAGTAGTCACCTTAAATGTCAGAAAAAGGGGAAATTGTATTTGCTTGCGGTTTTAATGTAGTTGTAGATTGGTTAAGGGTAACATTGTCTTGATAGATGCTTAAGTTCTACAGTGTGAAAAAGAATTCTACACTAATTATATCCCCGAAGACAGATAATTTAATTTGGACCACAGTACTAACTTGCAGATACCCCCTTTTGGACTGGATAGTGTCCATTTTAAATGATTATATATTCCTCAGTGATGTATCTTGTGTTTATGAAATTAATCAGATAGCATGCAAAAATAATGCTTAGCTCCCTCAGTCTAATTCTACTGAGAAGAGCTAGTGTTATTAACCCACTTGATTCTTTTTTTTTAGTGATTAGATGTTATTTGTAATTAACAGAATCTTTGAGAAGACCCATTCTCTGTGGCCTTTCCTCTTACAGAAGAAGCAGGAATTGAGAAATCCTTTGTACAGGGGATTTACAGCTTACAAAGAGCTTCAACCAAACACACTACCTTTCAGTTTCCAGTAAGTTGTTTATTTAAGAAGGGGAAGACAGGGGAACACTTCTTTCATTGCAATGTAGGCTGGTAATTCAGGTTTAATAAATTTTCACTGATTAGTGTGGTTTGCTTTACCTTTCCCCTTCATCCATAAACTGAGAGTGGTAGTGCAAAGGTAATTGCTAAATTAGTGCAGGTGCTGTAATTAAAAATAATATTTTTTTTTTCTTTGGTGTTGAGAAAGAGGGTGGGGAAAGGCAAGGAAAAGAAGAACTCCAGATGTGTAGACAGACCCCACACACACCCTGCTTGCTCTGTCAAATTTATGTGATGTGGTGGGCAATTGTTAAAGAAGTTCCTCCTCTCCTCCTTTTTAATAGGGAAGTCTTTAAAACAGGAATTTCAGTGGCCAGTCACACCCAGAATTATGCAGTCAGGGTGGTTTTCACAAGAAGGGATTTCTTGTTGCCATGTCTATTCGCTTGCCCAGGGTGTTAGAGCTGAAGTGGTTAGTTCTGCTTTGTTTCTGGCTCGCTCCTGTTCCCTGCTGAGACAGGGAGGAATGCAAATGTATTTCTAAGAGCGGTGTGTGGTTACTGGCGGGCAAAGTGTTTTAATAAAAGTAGGGAGGTAGGGCAAACTGAGGACTTGAAGGTGAACTGACCAATCCTTCAGTGAATCCGCTACAGAAAAAAGTGTGTTTTCATTTTATGCTAATACCTACTGCCAGTGCATGTGGATCATAAGGCACAAGTAATTAAATTCTCAGAAGCTTTTCTGAGCTTTATGAGAATTTGCCCATTGATACTGAATTTTATAATCCAAGGCAGTGGCAGTTTTTAAAAATCCATTACTAATCTCAGTTTGAAAACTTTTTCTTAAGCAGCATCTAGTTTGTTGTACAATCGACCGCCTAATTCTCTCTTCTTGCCCTGTTCTTGAGGTTTTGGTGTGGGATGTATAATCGCTTTGACAAAGGAATGCATCCAAAACAGTGTGTTTTGGATCATCTGCTAAGCTGCGTGAGCCAAAAGATGAAACTGGAGGACAGCGCATCTGAACTGGAAAATGTGAGTCCTGAATCTTAATAATATTTAAAATCACATGATGGTTTTAGCACATATAACTGGGATTGAACATTGGCACTGAACAATTGCTTCAACATGTTGGGCAGAGCTGGGCAAAATGAAAGGTTAAATGACATTGCTGTAATAAATAGGTTTGATTACCCAAAATTCTCATCTGCGAGGTAAAAGCTGTGTTGAGTCAAGTTCTGTTGCAGGCTTGTGATTCTCTAAATGAAGCAGGTGTTAAGAGAACATCTGGGTCTCAACTCCACTTGCAGCAAACTTCAAAGGAGAGGGAGAGAAGAAAAGAACGGGGAACGGGTCTGGTCCATCCCCCCATCCCCCACCTCACCCCCCAAATAATATGAATATAAAAAAAATTCTTGTTTTCAACTTGTCCCCATGTTTTTCTTTTCCACCTTCTCATTCACAAGACACGTTGGAAAAACTGATGATCAACCAGGTATTAAAACAGTTTGGTTACTTAAGTTGGCTTTCATGTAATGGCCAAAATGTAACTGGATCGTGTAGTCTGAATTATCCTCTAAAAGCAGCTACTTTGGATTTGAAATGCTTTGCTAAAACAGGACGAGGAATCTTGCACGTTTACTATTTGTGTTCTGTGGTTTTGGAGGGCAGAGATCTTGTGTCCAGAATAACCAATTTCTCTTCTTCAACCCAGAATAATAAAGTAAACAGCCACGCTCTTCACGGTTTGGTCAGTTCTGATCAGATTCCCCGGAGAGCTCTATTTATATGAAGGTGTAGATATTTATCTCGGCAGTGCAAGATGCAGGGCTGGGGGGGAGATAGATAGTCATGTTGACTTTTGAAGTGCTGTAGTCTTGTGTTTCCATATGTACTGGGTCTGGCTGGGATGGAGGTGATTTTCCCTCAGCAGCCCTCATGGTGCTGCGTATGGGTAACCAGAAAGGTGTTGATCACACCCCGGTGCTTTGGCTGCTGCTGAGCAGTGCTCCGCAGCATCAGGGCTGTCTCTCCAGCATTCCCCCCCTCGCCCCCAAAGGCCAGTGGGCTGGGGGTGGGCAGGATCTTGGGAGGTGACACAGCCAGGGCAGCTGACCCAAACTGACCAAAGGAATATTCCGTATCATATGATGTCTGCTCAGCAATACATGCTAAGAGAAAGGAAGTGTGTGTGGGGATTTGTTATTACAACGTTTGTCTTCTGGAGCAACCACTACGTGTACTGAGGCCCCGCTAGCCGGGAAGTGGCTGGACATCTCCTGTTGATCAGAAGTAGAGAATAAATCTTTTATTTTTCCTTTGCTTCCATGCACAGCCTTTGCATGTGCTTTATTAAACTGTCTTTATCTTGGCCCACAAGGATTTCTTTCCATCTTATTTTCTCTCCTCTGTCCTGCTGAATAGGGGAGTGATAGAGTAGCTCAATGGGCATCTGGTGTCCAGCCAGGCTCATCCCACCACAATCCTGTGCAGCTGCCTGAAAGAAGCATAGCTTTATTTGTGCTCAAGGTTCTGCTTGCAATACCCTTTCTGTGTGTATTAAATAAAACCAAAACACAAACGTAAAAACCCCTAAAAATACAGTAGTGGGAGAGTCATCTAAAAATATACCAGTGAGAAGATCTGTTGGTGTCCTTTGCTAGGTTAATGTGAATGCTGAAAACTTTAGTTTTATTTATTAATAATGGTGTTTGTATCAAACCCGTAAAGATCTATACCCATGTACTTTAATGCTGGATTACAGAGCTGAAAAAGAGGCCCTGACACAGGACTATTATGTTGGTGGTTGGTTTTGTAAATCTCTGTCGTCTGGGAATAATAGCTTTCATTAATTTTTTTTTAATGTCTCTTTATTTGTGTAGAAACTTCCTTTCCTTGATGGTCCTTTGCCGAGTGAAACTTGCTCCTTATCTAAAGTAGGACATGCTGTTTCAAAAACACCGATGCTCAACACTCCTCAGGATTACGAAGGGGATCCACCTCCTGTGTTGAGCAACGGCGCCTCAGCAGGGGATATGGATGTTCTGTCAGATGTGGACCAAAGGAACAAAGAGAACCTGTTTCATCACCAGGACCTCTGTGATCACAGTGACACCATTGACATGTTAGACTCTGAAGCCAAGGATGGAAAGCCTCAGCACCACTGATCAGCCCGGAGAACTGTGTTCCGTGACCCCGGTGATGTGGTGGTGAGGCGTCAGGGAGCTGTGTCCCCGCGAGGGTGCAGACCCCGGAACCATTTCCAGCTAAGTGTGAGTACGTGTGTTTGCAGGGAGCTGTGCTCGCTGTACAGAAGGCAGTCTGCGTTTGGTTTGGTTCCATCGTTTTGCAGCTGCAGTGATGAAGATGTGTACAGAGCTGCCCAGAAGGCTACCCTGAGTCAGTGTAAACCTTATTTTTCAGTGGAAACACGATGTGTGGTCAAGGTTTATGACTGCCAGCCAGTACTGGTATTTCAAGCTGAAAGAAATCTTGGCCAATTAACGTGGGGCTTAGGACTTGTGCAGTGTTTATAACTGGAGTAGGACAGATGCAGTCCATTTATTCGCAGTGCTGGTGCAAGGTCATCTTAAAATGATTAAAAAAAATCTCAGTTCATCTTAAAATGACAAAAAAAAATAATCTTTTTTTAGCTGTGAATGAATCTCTGCATGAACCCTCACCTTGTGGCAGAACTGATTAATTTGTTTCTTATGCATATTTGTTAAAAAAAACCACCCCCCTGTGCCTTTTTATGGAGACCATTTTAATGTCTAGCCACGCAACTTACTATTTTTATTATTGTAGTGTATGTAAGGTGTAGTTCTTGGTCTTCTTTGTAGTCAGTATTTTTTAAAGAAGGTTTTTTATCTGCTGATGGCTTCTCCAGGTTCTTTGCCGATCCCCTGAGTTTAGTAGCTTCTTTCTAAGCCAACCTTTCAAAGAGTAAGCTTTTATGGACCACACTTACTGACTGTGAGAGTGCAGCAAGCCACAAAGATGGCCTGTAACACATGAATTTTTGACAGAGGGAGGATTAGAAATGAGAAAAGAAAATTGATATGGAGTTTTTCTCTCTTGTTTTATGATCTTGGTTAAATTGAAACAAGAGAGTAACTGTTCTAAGCTGGAATCGATGTGGTTTCCTCACATCCATCGATGAGGCAGTAATTAAAGATGACGTGTGTTCTATTATTGAAATGGGGCCTAAAACAATTGCTTCATGTCACGTGCTGAGTGATGATAGTCAATGCTATCTTGGATGTTAAAATTACATGAACCTTGGAGGCGTTTTGTCTGTACTGTCAAGACATGGGGAGATGAACGGTATTTGTTGTGGCAATGAACTTCGTAATTTTGTGAAGCTGGTGACAAAATGTACATTGGGATGTGACCCCTTATTGGAACAAGAAGGGGACATCTTGGCTCGTGGCTGTGGCTCCAACTTGGACTTGCTCCAGTGCTTGTTACCACTACTTAGTTTCTTTAAACTACAGTAATCTCAGCTGGAGATCCTAGTTTAAAGTTGCAGCTTTAAAATGGAGACACGTACTCATTTATACAGAAGCCTTGTGAAGAAACAAGTGCTTGTCTCCCCAGGGAAATGGATGGCCCAGGCAAGCTGTTCCACAGTCCTTGTTCTTCTGGACAAGCTTCTATAAATGTGCTTAATTGCACAGAGAGTCCCTTTGTGCCACTTAATTCAAGATGCTTTTCTGCTTTCTTTTGGATCCTATTGTTTAAGTTAGATGCTGCCATTAGGTCTTAAAATCAGTTTTTCTCTTTTATGAAATTTCAAAATAAACTGAAAATATTTCCTAAGTTAGCCCTCCCAATCTACAGTGAAAAGTAGAAACATTCCATTACAGCATTGTAAAATGCAGTAGCCGTTGTTCATATGCTTGTAACCTATGGTGAAATGACTAGGTTAGTTTCAGTGTTCAAGATCAAAGTAGAAAAGGGGGGGGAAAAACCCACCCAAATAAACTCCCTTGAGTGTCTCACTTTAGGTAATAAAATACACATTTTATTAAGCATATCAAAAGACCCAAGGAAAAAGGGCAATACCTGAGAACACAGAGTTTCTTCAACGCGAAGAGAAACTTTTTTAACATTGCAGGATTTTTAATCTTAAAGCAAGTAATATTTAAGTAGTTTAAAAAAAAAAAAGTTGTTTTCAAGGTAGGAGTGAGAGCACTACAGTGTGCAATTAAGAACTAAGTCCATAAAATACTGAACCAGATATGCTTAGGCAGAAGATGTTTGAAATTTGTTGTGTGGGTACCTATCAGAAGTAGTGCATCATGCAACAGCTGTGTAGTTTATTTTGAAGGACGCACGTTTCTGAATGCATCTCTTCTTAATCTCAAGATGAGTATCCGCTGTTGAGCCTCTCTGCTCCTAAAAAGAGATCTGCTAAGTTACTCGTATTAACTTAGATAATCTACCAGCTTTTTAAGTTTGCCATGTCCATGTATTCCTCAAGCAAAGAGATTGTACCCTACGTCTTAATCCAGCTGCTCTGGATAGCCAGGGTTTGGAATCTGCTGTAGCTTTCCCTGGAGGGTGCCGGGGAGAGGACTTCCCTTTGCCTCTCTGTAGTGTAGAAGCTCAATTTCACACGTGCACTTTGCAGTTTGGGGCCTGTTTCATGTGGACGGATAGATCAACCCCGGCTTTTCTTTCTAGGTGGTAGAAGAATCTAGTGGATAGTATGCACGGCTTCTTAAATAGAGAGATCTGACATGGTGAATGAGACCAAGACAGGCGCTTTCTACGACCAGTTATTCCAGATGTCATCAGTTCTTTTAATGTGTTCTCTAGTGAAAATTAGAGATACAGAATTGTAGAGAATTTTGACTGACTACTGAAGGATTTAGACATGCCATTGGTTATCACTGTATAAAAACATTTTGCAGAGGTTTCTATAAATGTTTACACATTGCCTTGTCTTTTGAATTACCATAGATTACCTTAAAAAAAAAAAGTACCATAATCTTTGCTTATCCCTAAAACGTGACCCTGACATCTCCGCAAATCCTTTTGACTACAATATTACTACAGGTGCATATAACCATGAAAAGATTACTTCATACACTGAAAGTATTAGTAGGCTTGTGGTAATCTTGCTGCTTGTGACTTCAGTAACAAAACAATGGATGAGTTTATACTCTGAAAGGCAAAACCTAGCAAAAAAATAAAATTAACGGTCTGTCTTTTTAAACCTCTTGGATTTAACGTATACAGAGTTGGTCAAAGTCTACAACATATTAAAAATCATTCATGCTGGTGCTGTAAATTTACAGAGCTGGAAAAGATTCCAGGGTTTCCTGGCTTTCCATGAGATTATTTGTGTGAAAAGCGAGTAGCCAGAAGCTTTTTCATTTTGATGGGAACTCTTGTGTGTGTTAAGACCAAAAATTAAAATCTGTTCAAAGCTCTGCAGCATGTGCTCAGGTCTCTGCTCGGGCCGGAGTGGCTTCCCAGCGCCTGGCAGAAAGCCAGGTTTCCCACGTTCCGGAGTGCCTCGCTGACAGCAGTGAGGGACTTAGTTTGTGTTCCCTAAAAGTGTTACAGGAAATCTAAAAGCTGTTACGTAGCTTTTTATGTAGGAAGTCTTCTAGCTAGGTGAAAAGTTGCTATGACTTGTTTATTCCTAGTGGAGCATCCATGCATTGTGATGTCACGAATACTGTTTTCTATTTGGAGCTGTTAAGAGAACAATGCAACTCGCTGCTTTCTGTTTGGATCCCTCTGACCGGGTGAACTGGGAGGGAGGAGGGATCCTGTGTTGCTGCGGGTGGGCTCTGTTTGTGTAAAACTCTTCCTTTCCTGGAGCATCTCTTGCTTTGCCAAGATGCTCCGAGGTGTCGTGGTTTCGTGGCTGCGCATAGCGTGTCTCTTGCTGCAAACAGGCGTAGCTCTGCAGTGGGCAAGTGCCTGTGTATTCAGTGTTAAAGCTATTCCCTTTCAAGTAAAGAGGGACTCGTGTAGCTTTATTTCTCACTTGAAATGTCTTAATGTGAACTTCACAATGCTGGATTCTTAAATTGTATTTTGTTTTGCAGTTTTCACCTGTGGTAGAGAAAATCCAATTGGTGCTGTTTGCTTTACAGAAAAAGAAATAATTGGTTTGTCCGTAGATGTTGTGGTCTCAGTTGGCCCCCTTTCATGGGAGAGAAAAAGCAGTTTATTAAAGCCTATAGGTATAATATACTTCTAGCTGCATATTCTGTTCCCGCTCTTAGCGAATGCCTTTCATTTAAGTGCTTGGAAGAAAAATCCACCTGCTATGTGGGTGCTGACATAAAGCCTCCCTGGCTAGGGTGGAGAAGACTGGCTGGTAAGCTGTTTGCTTCAGTGGTCTTCTCATGCCCTGGGGAGGGAGCCTTGCTGGGAGCTAAAGGGGTGCCGAGCTTCCCGGGATCAGACCTTGTCGGGTTACAGCTGGGAATCTCCATGTTGAAGTGCCCCGTGTCTGTTGTTTCCATTGGGTTTGGAGCTCAGAAAGCCCTTCCCTTGCATCTAGCAAAGCTGGAGCACCTGCAGGGGAAGCATTTAAAAGGGCTCTTGTGCCAGACAGTGCTGCAGTTCCCTTTCTGGGAAAACTGGTCTTTGGGTAGCATCGGTGCCTGACGGTTGCTCCCCCAAAGGGATCGCTTCTTGGCACTGTTTGGTAATGAATCTGACCAGGAGAATTCAACATGCGTCTGCTGTTTTGCTCTTCTCCCCTTCCCCACCACCCTGCCTTGAGTGCTGGGGTCGCTTGTTGTACGGACCTAACAGAGTTATTCCTTGTTTACACACCTTCCGTCCCTCTTGCACATAGAGGCACTTCCCGTGCCTCGGGGCAGCGTGGGGGGAACAATCTGTTCTGAATGTAGTAGTTTTTGTTTTAATTAGTACACAGCACCTCACTAATTAGATGAGGCACGTCCTGAACCTGGTGATGTTAAAGTCCATGTTTTCATAAGCACCGAGAGCAGCCAGGTTGGTGCCGACTGCAGTGGGTGTCATTTGTTGGGGAGAGTGTTTTGCTGCGCAGCGCTGCGTCCCTTTGGCGTCTCTGAACTACAAAAGCAATGCAGAACGAGGGTAGGTTAAACTGGTTGACCTATATCTCTTATCGTGTATCTCTGTATATGCGTCTGTATTTAATGTAGCAGCGTACTACTGGAATAACTTGTCGCACTGGATGTAGTCACACGTAACTGAGCACACACGTGTACGTCTGTCGTCCACAGACTGCTCTTTGTAGGAACGTACCTGGAATTGTGTGTAGTACTCAGCTGAAAATCGTAAATGTTTTTGCTGTTTCTGTAAGTCAGTCACTGTTTCTGTCAGTGTAACTGTTGAAGGACAGTTGTATAAAATTGTGGATGATGAAACCCCTTGTTCTTGAATGTGCTGTGATGGCTGTATTCGCGTAACTCATTGTAGGTAATGCACTGCTTAGAAAAAATTGTACCCTGTTTAGAGGAGCGCTGTGTCTTTTCTCTATGTGTATTTGTTCCAGGAAGTTTCACTTGTATTACAGTTTATTTTTATTCCCTACAAAAATAAATACCTTGCCTTTTTAAATTAAGTGACTGGTCTGGCTGTTGGTTAATGAAACTCAAAGCAGCACTTCACACTTTGAAATGTGAAACCAATTACAGACTCTTAAGCAGTGAGTTTGTCTTAAGCTGAGTGTGATTCCACTTCCCCTTCTCGTGGAACAGAAACCAGGTGACCTCACTGTGGGGGGGGGACTGCAGAGTGCAGCACTGCTTTGGCCTTTTTGTAAAAAAAAAAAAAAAAAAAAAAAAAAAAAAAAAACTAATGAAGCTGTGTTAAATCTTGGTATCTTCTGTACATTTGGTTACTCTGATTTTTTTTTTAACATTATATATTAAAACTAAATACCCTTTCATTATTTTCTTCCTCCTGGAAAGCTGTCTATACCTCGCCATGGATTTGAGGGATATTATTTAAAAATGCTCTTTTATCCAGCTCTTCTTAATCATAATTTCAGTAGCGAGTCAAGGTGGGGGGGTGCTTGAGCGCAGACACAAGGGAGGTGGGAGAAGGCTCAAGGGAGGGGGAGATTCCAGGTGCAAAACTCACCTTGTGTTTATAACCAAGATTGGAATTGGGGCTTTAATAACTTACAGCTGTGCAGGAACAGTCAAATCCTGCAATTAAATCTAGTTCTGCAAAGTAGAGAGAAATTAGGTGATAGGCATTAATTTGACACTTATGAAGCTTTACAAAGTGCTCCAGGGTGCTGTTTGGGTTGCTAAATTCATGTAAATGGTTTAAATCTCTGCCTGGCAAAGCAATGTAGGCGGTTTTAGTAATTAATTTTAAAATCAGCTTTGGGAGGTTTTTAATACTCCGTGTGGGAGGTGGGGGAACGGGGTGCCAGGGATGTGACTGTCAGGTCAGCAAGAGGGACCGAGGAAGTGTTTCTCTGGGGCCAGTTCAGCGTGGGACCATTCAGCCTTTAATCCTAAACACCAACAGCCCTGAACTGCCCATCGTCAGTCAGGGGGGGTGAGACCAAACGCAAGGAATAATAGACCAAAACCTCTTACCCAGCCCCTGGTGAATATTTTCCACTGCCTTGTGCATCCTTAAAATAGGTATTTCTTTTCCATGCGTTAAGGCAAAAAATATACCTGACGCTTGGGTATGCTCAGTCCCCAGATGTTTCAAAGCCTTTTTTTTTTCCTCCTTGCTAATTTTAAATGTTCTCAATATTGGCAGTGAAATCCTTCATTTACCTAAATTAGACTCGCCTTGCGTTTAATTGGATTATTAGCATGAACGCTGACTAGAATTGAAAAAGCTGGAATGTGCATTTGGGGACCACTTGCCGTCTGTTCGACGGCATCTTTGCTGAGGATGATTTAAAACTTCCCTGTTGCAGCTGCCTTTGGCTTCGAGGGGGCAGGTTCCATTTCAAGTCGCCGTAGGAGGATTGCTAAAGCCTTGGCTTTTTAACAGCTTCCGGGAAATACCTTATGCCGAGTAAAAGTAGCGATCGATAAACTTAATTGGAGGTACGTGCTGAAAAATGACTGTTTGAAGGTCAAGTCTGCTGTTCTACGTTCAGGTAGAAAAAGCAGTTAGTTGAGCTGCGTTATTCTTGAGGCTCAGTCGCGTGCGCTAAGAAGATCTTAAAATGTTGATTCATTTCCATTCCGCATCGCTGCATTCTTTGTTGCAGTAGAGCAATAATACTTAATTTTATTATTTTTTTGGTAGTAATATAACTTCGTACTCAAGTTTTATGTTCGGTTACGCAGCAGTTAAAGATGCCCCTGATGATTTGCTAGAGAGACCTTGGTGCTAAGGCTTCGTGTGTGTACGTAAAATGGGGAAACTCCCCCAATATTGCAGGCAGACTACAAATGCTTGGGTTGATGACTTCTTTTAAAAGAAAAAAAAAAAAACAACCCCCAAACCAAAAACCCAGCCCAGACCAGAAGCACAAAGAGCACTTTTTTAATCTGTTTACGCAGGCGAGGGCGTGGGATGCTCTCGTCGCGCTCACGGCGCAGGAGCAGGAGGGGGATGCCCTCGGTCCTTGGCTGGGGCTGCGCGGATGAGCCGGCGCGTGGGGCTCCTGCGGGTCCTCCGAAGTTCAAATCCCGAAATAAAGTGATGTTTTCCTCCTGAATAACGTTTCTTTAGCGATAGGCAGAATGTGCGTTAATTGTAATTTCCCTCGCGTGCGATCAGCTTCTGCAGTCAAGTGTTGTCCTGTAACTTGTATTTTTGTGCACTGGAGGGGAGCAGAGGGGCCGGGGCGGCGGGCGGGGGGGGGACACAGACGCCAGCAGCCTTAGGAGCAGTGTCCCTTCTGTAGGTGAGAGCAGAGCCCTGCTCCCCGTGGCCCTGCTGCATCCGTTTTGGGGAAAGAATACTACTTACGGAATGTGATCCCCCCCCGCCCTCCACAGAGAACAGATCGCGGAGCCTGCTGAAGCTGTGGGAGAGGAGCAAGAAACCAGTGCGAGTAGGAACCAATAAAATAAAAATATATACCTAAAACCCCCCAAAACCCCCACCTATGTGTGTGCGGAACGAGCAGGGGCTGCTCTTGGCCTGTCGCTTGGCAGGCGAACGCAGCGGGAGCCAGACGGACGCACCCGCCTCAGGCCGAGCCTGACTCAACGCTCCGAAACGTGAGTCTGCTGGAAGTGTCGGGGGTTTTGTACAGCAGCCACGGGCAGCCCCCGCCCCGGTGAGGCACCCAACGGCACCGAAGCAACACAGGCTTCTACGGATCCCACCTGACCAAGGGGAAACCGGGGAGAGGATAAAGATACGGGCGGTCCATTTGCCGCTTTAAGGAAATCTGGTCCCATTCTTGTGTCTTGCCCTATCCGTGTCCCTTCATACAGCAGTTCAGAACTTGATCCTTTTCCTTTTTTTTTTTTTTTTTTAATTGAGTTTCGTTGTGGATGACCAGTAATGTTTTGAAAGCGATGATTGTTGTTGCGCGGTGATCCAGTGTGTAAGTGTGGCTTCAGAAAGCATTTGGGGTAAACCTGGCAATTCACACGGAGCAGAAATTGTTTCCGAAGGCGGTTGTTGCAGCCTTCCCTGCTGTTGGAGAATCCTCTGCGAGCAGATCCTTCTCCCGTGCTGGCTCTTACTGCCTGTTGTTGGGAATAATAATAAAAAAACCTTCACTTACTGAATATATGGTTTGTGATCTCAGGGCGAAGATGCTTTTGGGGATGACGTGACTCGGAGCCGATTGTTGGAGTTTTACTTCCTCCTCAAAGCTTTGGAATGAAAACCAGCACGTTTTAGTATGGTAAAATAAAAGCAGAGAAGACCCCTTTGTTCTCCCAGGCGTAGCTCGTGTTGCCAGCCCTGGAGCACGTTTCGAAGAGCAAACGGGCAGATTTATGTGAGTGATCAGTGTCACACAGATAACTCGTGTAACGAAGAGCCGGCACGTGCTGACTTTGCTTCTGTATTTCAGGTCCTTAACGAAGACCTCGCAGCAGTTCACAGCTGCTGGCTCCAGCGCATCCTCCCAGCCAAAAGCAAAGGGAGGTGGTGGAAGCAGGGAGCCGACTTGCAACGCTGCCGAACTCCTGGGGCTCCGACGCTGCCGAAATTCCTCTAGAAATTGCAGCTCATGAAGAAGAAACAATTGCTGGATCCCTCATTCGGCTCTAACTACGTATTTTGTGTGTTAACGCACCCGTCGAACTGTGAGGTGCCCAAGAAGGGCCCTGGGAGCTGCTGCTGGGTGGGTGCGTGCGGTGAGGGCAAGGGATGGTCCGCAGGCGTCCGTGCGCTCTCATGGGGAATATCCGAATCCCGGCGCTGCCGGAGCCAGCTCGGCGCTGGGCGGTGAGGAGCGGCGGAAGAGGCCGGTGTCAGCGCCGGAGAGCTGCCAGCAGACGTTTTGATCGGCTCGGAGGGAAACTCCCAAGTTCAGAGGCTTTTTGCTGGGTTTTGGCAGTGATTTATAGTTCAGAGGCAGGACTCTAGAAGTAGCCCCACGCAATAACTGCGTCTCCGACCTTGAGGACTGTTAGTAAATCCGCAATCTCTTCAAAATGATTTATTTGGTACTGCTTAGCGCTAAACTTTTAAATCAGAATGCTTAGCGGTGTTAAATGAGAAGCTCATTACCTCCTTTCAGCTGCATTAATAACTGTAATCTCTTTAATGGAAGCAACTTTGTCGGACAGGATTTACCTTCCCCCAAAAACCTTCTTGATTGGCATTAAATGTACTTCTGCCCTTCAGTTCTTCCCAGGTTAATGGCGAGCTGATGAAGGAGTGGCTTTGCCGGCAGCGGGTGTCGGGTCGGCCGGCGGCTCGGGGACAGCCCGCTGGGGACAAGGTGAAGGCTGCCCCCGACTCCTCAGCCTTCCCCGGGGTTGGAAGCCTCGGGAAGTTTATCCAAAACGGGTCAGGCTTGTCGGCCTCCTCTCCCTGGGCTCCCGGCTGGGGTTTGTCTCCATCTGACAGTTCAGCGCCTCGGGCAGGACGCCGTGTACCTTGTCTCTCCGGCTCTTAAGGGAGCACAAGGAGCGTGCTGTTTGTCTTCTCCCAGCTGAGGGTGGGATTTATCAGCGAGTACCTTGTATTTTTTTCTTCGTTAGTATTCAGTTTGATCTCTGTTCCTTACCAAAGAGCTGCTCTTGTATCTAAGATTTCTTTTCTTGGTTAACAACTAAAGAGCAGCAGCAGCAACAACAAAAGAATATGCAGTTTATCATTAAATTTTCCATTCAAGGATTTTCCTTTCATCTCGAAGTTCCCTTACAGTTTCCTACGTCTCGTATTTCTAACATGTATTCATTTTGTTGTCTTTATCCCCTTTTTTTCACATTACAATACACTGGCTTTTTAATTGCTGCTTTTATTTCTGCGTGCCGTTGCAGGGGTTTCCAGCCAGCCTTGGCTTTTCCAACTGCAGCGTCCCCGTTGTGGTTGCAGCTTCTTGATGCTTAATAAACCCTGAACTCCCCGCTTTTGCTCCGATGTTTATCGCATTTCTCCTACTCGACAATTCCATTCCTAGGGTTGACTCTGGGGAAATGGACCTTTTTGAAGTGACAATCTGGTTTTGAGTGAATTTGGAGAGAGCGAGACTACGAGGAAGCCAAAAGTCTAAAACCTATCAATATTGAACATTTTCCTGCTCTCGGCTTTTCCCAGTGCGGCCACAAACCGAGTGCGGTGGTGACGGCGGGGACGTCGTACACGTTTTGCAGGCCCCCCTGATTTTACTTCTTGCGGCAGCGGAGATTTTTCTGCTGGATAATTTGGTTGCCCTCTCGTTATCTGGGGCCGCTGATAACGCTGCCTCGAACTCTCAGACCGTTCCTGCTCCACCGCCAGAAAGTTTGGAAAAGGTTTAAGGGGAACTGGATAAAATACGATTACACTTACCAGCTGACAGCTCTTGATAAGAGCCCAAACGCTGCTCCCCGCTTGGTTTGTTTGCCCCGGTAAAGTTTTCTGCCGTGCGATGTGCCGCTTAATCTTACGAAGCCGAAGAAGTGGTTTGTTCTGGGGGGGGAAGGAGCAGCTCGGGCGAGAAATCAGGACCCTCTTCAGTGCCTTTTGTCCTTCCTGTGTTCAATAAACAATCCCGGGTGCTGCGAAGGGTCGTTTGTGTTGCTCAGCAAGTGGGAAAGGCGGTGGGGAGAGGGGTCGAGAGGGAATCCATTCGGGTGACTGGCAGCAACCGGGATAACGTAGGGGTAGAGGCCGGTGCTGCGGCAGGGAACGCGCTGCCCTGGCAGGGGACACGAATCGCCTGGTGGCCTGCAAATTCTGCAAGGAAAGGGTAAAACAAACGCTTTTTGGCTGCTCGGATGGGTCAAGCAGCCTCCGGCACCTGTCCCAGCCGCCCCCCCGCCTCGCTGCCCCTCTCTATATTTACCCAGGGGGAACTCTCCAAGAATGGAAGTGGTAAGATAAAACCCCTCAGGGGCTAAAATTAGCCCCAGCGCCCCGGCCCTTCTCCCCGCGGTGGCATTTCAGCTGTGAGCTTGACAGCCTGCGTCGTTCCGGCCGCGCAGAGCGGACGGCCATCCCCGGCATGGCAAGACCCTCGCTCTTTCTCTCCTTTTTTTGGGTTTAAACCGAGGAAGAACTCGCCATGGGACCGCCCTGGCTGTGAGCATCCCCTGCCTCCCAAGGTAAGGCGGCAGCAGAATGGTGCCCAGGCAGCGCTGGGCCATTGGAGGTAACTGGGCAACCAGCGGTAGAAGCGTCAGTGTGTTCTGTCACCTCTAGCTCCCCTCACGACCTCTTTTTTGGGGGGTGTCTGCAGATGCAGATCTAGACGATCCTGTTGAAGATGTCCCTGCTCATTGCAGGGGGGTTGGAAGGAGATGACCTTTAAAGGCCCCCTCCGACCCGAACTATTCTGTGATTCTATAATTGTCTGGTTCTATGCACAGCTTCCTCCAGCTCCAGAGGTGACAGCGCTGGTTTGGGCTCTTCTGGCTGAGGAACATCAGTGAGCTCCCCGTGTGAGTGCTTACGCTGCCAAAGTAGCCTTTGGAGATGCTTATTTATGCGTTCAGAAATGTTACAGCTGGTCTTTCACTTTTCCAGACCATTTCCCTTGGGAATATAACCGGGGCCTTCTTTTTGAATCCAATCTGCGATAACCCCCCCGCCCCGTTAGCCACGGAGGTGTGGGGTTGCCAAAGCTCCAGAGCTCGTTACCAGTGTGTCTAATGAATAACAGCAACGGTAGAGTTTCACGTATTTCTATACAAATTCTCTGGGTCAGCGGAACAGGTGGAAGCGCGGCAGAGCTCAGCCCTCGCTCGCTGCCATCAGACTTGCCCTACTTAACCGAGACGCGGCGGTGGCCTCGCGCGGGGGGTTCCTCCGCGCTTGCACGAGACGGATGTGGGACGAGCCTCCCGTGGCTGCCCCGTTACTCTCGGGCTCGTTTGCAGAAAGAGGGTAATTGCTCCGTGCAGCTCCTTGCCTCCTCCAAGGGAGGATCGCAGGAACCGCTGGGGCAGACCCAGCTCTGCCGCTGCCGCCTTTCCCCGAGGAAATCCGAGATGCGACGGGGCGAGAAATTCCTCTGCCCTTCCCCGTCGGGCCATCGCATTCCTCGCCCCGCTGCCTTTTGGCCAAGGCGAGGCCAGATCCTGCACCGAGCACCCCCAAACCTGTCGGGGCTCAGTCCCGGCTCCGGTGTGACCAGCTCAGCATCTCCTCGCCTTCCTCCCACCACCCCGTGCCCCCCGCTAGAAAAACCCCAGCTCCTTCTTGCAGCCGCGCTCCTCGGGCTCGAGCGGGCAGGAGAGAGGAGAGGGTTTGCTGAATTCCAGCGCCGACGTTGTTTTGGGAAGGGCGATGCTCAAAGTCCTTCATCAAACCAGCCACCTTCCCATTCACTTCGTCTCCTGTTTTGAAACCCAATCCCTTTAAAAAGCGGCGGGGTGTAAAAGCCCCGCCATGCTGCCAGCTCCTAAATTAAAACTCCTCTGAGTTTTCCGTGGGCCCCAAAATACTTGGAAGAGCAGGTGCTGGTGAGGCTTCCCCCAGAAGCCTTGGCTGGTCCGAAGCAGAGTGGATTCCTGCTATTTCCTGATGTGCTCTTCACTCAGCAGCTCCTGCAACGAACAGCTGGATGGGGTGACTTCCGCGGGTTTTGGGAAAATGGGTGGCATCATCCAGCAGTGGGATGTGGAGTCCCTCTGAGAGCCCATGGCCACCCCGGACCCTTCCCAAGCTCAAGGGGTGGGTATCCCCTGAGTAGTCCCACCCTGGGTGAGCCATACAGCCTTAAAGAATTTAAAAATATAAAGTAAAAGCCTGTGAGCTCCCCCGTGCAGCGTTTGAACTCCAACACCATTTTCAATTATCTCAGCACGTTCTTGATCACCACACTTTAAGGGAAGATGGCCCATGGGCTGGTGGATTTCCTCACCCACGGCGTCAGGGTGATAGGCATGTCAGCAGCATCATAACCTAATATTTGCCTTTTTTTTTGAGAATCTTTTTTACATTGCATATATCTAAAAAAAAAATAATAATAATAAAAAGATGGTGTGGGTGTCATGGGGCTGGTTCTAACCCAGTGGTGGTGATGTTTTTGTTGTCCCGTAGATCTTTGACTTTGCCTTTTACGATGAAAAAGGTACACGGGAGAGAGACAAAAAAAAAATGAGCCTAATGGATATCACTAAAATGTTCTCCATGCTCCAGCCCAGAGAAGATGAAGAAGACAACGGAGAAAGCGAGGAGCTGAACCGAGCAATATCCGAGGACAATTACCAAACCCTCGATAACCTCTTGTCCCAAGACAGGTACAAGAGGTTCATCAACCGCAGGAGCGGCTGGGGGGTACCCAGCACCCCCCTGCGCCTGGCCGCCACCTGGGGCCGCGTCAGGAGCCTGAAGGTCCTCTTGGCCCACGGGGCGGAGGTGGACAGCCTGGACGTGAAGGCTCAAACCCCGCTCTTCATGGCGGTCAGCAACGGCCACCGGGAGTGCGTGAAGGTCCTTCTGGACGCGGGGGCCAGCCCCGTCGGCAGCATCTACAACAACTGCTCACCGCTGCTCATCGCCGCCAGGGATGGCAACATGGACATCCTGCGGCAGCTCCTGGACCACGGGGCAGAAACCAACGTTCAAGCCAGGCTGCCCGAGTGGGCTGCCAACTCGGTGGCTTGTTCCGGTCCCCTCTACCTTGCCGCCGTGTACGGGCATCTGGAGTGCTTCAAGACGCTGTTGCTTTACGGGGCCGACCCCAACTATAACTGCACGGAGGAGAGGATCATTGCCCAGATCAAGGAGCCCAAGACTCTGCTGGAAACCTGCCTGAGGCACGGCTGCCGGAGCGACTTCGTCAAGCTGCTCATTGACTTTGGAGCCAACGTCTACTTGCCCAACCTCACGGTGGGCGAGACGCAACCCCGCAGTGAGGGCCTGGAGCTGCTGCTGCAGGCGAGAGGTAATTTGTGTGTTTGGCCCCAGGGCTGGAAACGAGCACTAATTGTCCTCGTTTGGGTGCAAGTTGCTTCAGATTCCCCTTCCCTTTACCTCTGCTTCCCCACAGCCTTACCCAGGCTGTCCTACAGGCTTCGACTCCCTCCGCAGCGTCACTGCAGCGCGTGGGTCTCTCTAGTCTTAAACTCTCCGATGTTACCGCTATTTCACTCTGAACTCTGAATCCTCCCTCTCCCCCAATGATTGCTGTGTTCAGGGCAAAAAAAACAAGTCTCCAACACCAAACACATCAAGAGAAGGACATCACGAGGTTATGGAGAATAGGTCCACCACCAGTAATAAAATCTGATGGCTTGGATACACGTTACCACAGGAAACTCCTAAAACAAATTGCTGGGATTTGGGGGAGAGGTCACGGGAGGGCTTGTTTCTCATAAATATCCACCAAACATCCCCAGTTTCCAGCGCTGGCTGCAGCTGGAGGAAGGCCACCTTGGTTTGGGTCTGGGGTGTGACTCGACGCAGCCACCACGTGCATTTATGTGGGTGTCTCCCTTTTGGACTCACCAACAGCGTCTGCGTCTCATGGATATTTCCAGACGCTTGCTAAAGAAGCTGCTCTCAGTGAGGGCCCTCAGTGCTGGTCTGGAGCACACGGGGATTTCCGCAGCCCGGTTTTTCCACTTAATGTAAATCTGTTGGGTTAAAGGCTGCTTTTTGCCGTTCCTCTCCTTTCTGCTGCTCAACTTTGGCTCTCCCGTACTGCCTACATCCAGAAAAACTGCACTTGTTTCCGTATGACGGTGGAAGAGTTCATCTCCATACACCCAGCTCCCGTGAAACCCTAGTGAAGACATTGAGTTCTGGTCTATCGTTGTCCCTTCGCGTAGGATAACGCCCGGGTTGGAGGCGGTTGTGTGTCTTGAAGGTGACCATCTCATTTTTCCTCCCTCTCCTTCCACAGCTCATCCCAAATCCTTGATGTCTCAGTCCCGGCTGGTGATGAGACGCCTCCTGAAGCAGGCTGGTCGCCCGCACGCCCTCGGCGAGCTGGAGATCCCGACCGTCCTGGTGAACTACCTCCAACACCAACCGTGACCATCCGCCACCAGAGATACCTGCCCCGAGCACGTGCCCAGCGCCCAAATTAAAACAGCTCTGACACTTGCGCGCTGTGAAACCACCGTCGATTTGTGGTCACAAAGTCATTTTTGCTTACGAGGCGTCTCCAAAAAGCGGTGCCCATGCGGAAAGATGGGAAGGGAGAAAACAGAGGAGACCTCGGCTCCAGCTCTGCATCAGGGCGATAGTATAACAGGATCGGATGTAGCTGGGTTTGGCTTTAAGCCCTTCTAACTGAAGGATTTTACACTTTTAATTGATGCCGGTTGGAAAAGGGGCTGGGAAAAGGCGCGGAAGCCAAGGAGCAAGGGCTGCTTTTGCCTCCTCCCCTCTGGACGCGCAGGAAGGATGGAGGCACCACCTGGCTTCGTGCCCACGGGCTTCCCCACAGCGTGGCCTCGGCTGCCTCTAAACCCGCTTTCCTGGAGCCCTTTCCAAGTGCTTCCTCCCTTCGGCAGCCTGGCGAGGGCTCCGGAACACCTGGCCGTGCATGCCCAGCCTGTGGCCACCGAGTCACCATCCCCGGGCCACTCCTGGTCCCCGGGACAAGGGGGTGCAAAGCCCGGCAGGGGCTGGGATGTGTATCCAGAGGTCAGAGTCCCCAGACTCTCATTTCCTCGCCCCAGCTCTGCCTTTAACCATCATCTTCCTCACCTCAGAAGTGGTTCATGTTATGGCCGAGGGGCCTCTTGTGGTTGGGCAGGGTCTTTTTTTTTATTTAATTAAAAATGTTGCTACCATTCTTATTAAACTATTTTGACCCTTTTGGTGAAATACCCTTTTATCGGATGAGCCCGACGGTGCAGCTGGAACAGTTTTGAAGGGATGGACGGAAACGCTGCAGCCGGGGAGCTTCAGGCTGAGCCTGGAGCGGGCCATCCTGCCCTCAGCGGGTCCCTCCATCTCTCCTGACCAGTGACGGGGACAACTGGTGGCGGCTGGAGGAGCCTTGCTGGCTCTTCCCACAGCCAGGAGCCGAGGGACACTGGTGCACGGCTGCCGGCGATGCTCTGGACCACTTTTGGGACGCAGCAGAACGTGTCCCCTGCGGTTCAGTCCATCCCACCCCAATCACGTCTCAAACGCAAGCACTGTCAGGGCAGAGGCTTGTGGCCTTCAGGAGCTCCGAGGGTTGCTCTCTGCAAAACACGGGTGCCTTTCTTGCCTTGTTTATAGGCTTCTTTCAAATGTTGTGGCATCTATTAATCAGTATCTATTAATTAGGCTGTGGGGCATCTCCCGAGGGGAGCATTAGGGCTTCGAATCAGCCTGGACAATGTGCTGGGAATTGCTCTGTGGGGAATGCCGGTGCCATGGCTGAGAAATGGGGCTGGTGGATCGAATGGGTCTCGCTCCTCCCCAGCCCGCCCGGAGCAGCCTCTTCTCGGGGGGGGGAGGCGATTAACGCTGGGAGGAGCCAGGGCAGCAGGAGGGTGGGTGCCCTTGACCTCCACGGCAGCGATGCTGGAGCTGGGGCATGCTGGTTTAGGTGGGGCGTGCTGGTTTATGTGGGGCGTGCTGGTTTAGCTGTGTCAGGGCACTAAACCCCTGCTAGAAACCTGATGATTTCAATCTGAAATGCTCCAATGTGCCGGGAAGCTTGATTTTTGGGGGACTTGGTAAAGTGACAACAAATGCAGACCATATGTAGTCAGCCAGAGCAGCACAAGGTCTTCCTCCAAAGGGCCCAGGGTTGGCTCGTGCCTGGTTTCTGCCGGAATGTCCCCAAAATAACCTGTCCGACCTGGAGCCCCCCGGCTCGGTGGGGCTGGGGGCACCCTGCCTAGGGAGGATTGAAAAAATCTCATTTTGGGAGGAATGACCCTAAACAAGTGACTCTGCCCAGCTGCTCCTCCCTTCTTTCCCTTGTTTGTTAAGGCGTTTCCTTGAATTTCTGCCCCACGGGGGCTCCATTCGCATCGGGGGATGCTCCACCCACGAGGGGCATGGCAGGCTCTGCCAGTGGCAGGGACAGGAGCGATGCTCGGCTCCACGGACACACGTTTCCTTAAGCCCCTGAAAATCGCCGGCTCGGCTGGCCCAGTGGAGCGTGGACCCAACCCGTGACGCGGCCAGCGAGCCATGCTGGCACTCGTATTTCTAATTGGTGTGGCAGATTGTTAAAAACCCAGCATGCTGTGACCTGTTGGCCTCCATGTGTCCTCAGGTGCCACCAAACAGCACAACAAAGGCAGGACGTGCAGGACCCTGCATTAACACGCAGCGCTGAAGCCTGGGCTTGGTGCCCCTCATGAGGTTCAACAAGGAGAAGTGCTGAAGTTCTGGGGTCCCCCGAAGAAGGGAGACACAGACATGCCAGAGGGAGCCCATGGAGGTGATGAAGGGTGTGGAGCACCTCTCTGGGAGCCAAGGCTGAGGCAGCTGGGCTGGTGCGGCCCGGAGCCGAGAAGGCTGAGGATGATGTCATCAGTGACGATGGGGGCAGAGGATGGAGCCAAGCTCTGCCCCATGGTGCCCAGCGGCAACGGGTACAGCCTCCACCACGGGAGGTCACTCTGGTGGTGACCGAGCCCCGGCTGTCCCGGGAAGGGGTGGAACCTCCGTCCCTGGAGATACTCAACCAGCCTGGACACGGCTCTGGGCCACGGGCCCGAGGTGGCCCTGCTGGACCAGGGCTTGGACCAGGTGGCCTCCAGCGGCCCCTTCCCGCCGCAGCCCGGCGGTGGCCGAGGGGGGCTCCCCCGGGGGGGGCGCGTGTCGGCCCTGTCACACCCGCGTGTGCCCCGGGGGACTCCGGGGTCGCCAAAACTGGGCGGGGGGAGGGGGGGGGGTCGGGGGCACGCGCCCTGCCGCGCCTCCCCGGCGTCACGCAGCCGCCGGTCCCGCGTCACACCCCCGCCTGACGTCACACCCTCCGCGCCAACCGTCACCGCCGAGGCCCCGCCGAGGCCACGCCCCCTCCGCACCAGACCCCGCCCCCTCCGCCACGAGGCCCCGCCCCCCGGCGCCGGCCGGACCCGCTGCCCCGGCGGCCACTCGCCCCGGGCTGCGCTGGCCCGGGCGGGCCGGGCCGGGCCGCTCCCCCTGTCCCCGCCCCGCGCAGCCGGTGAGTGCGGGGGAGCGGGGCCGGGGGGCGGCGGGGGAGGCCGCCCCGGGCGCGGGCTGCGGCGGGGCCGCCCTCCGCCATGGCCGGCGCCGCGTCCCGCGGCTGGGGGAGCCCGGCGGGGGGGCGGCGGGAGGGACGGGCTGCGCTGGCCAACGCCGGCCCCGGCCGCGGCCCCGCGGGGGGCGGCCCCTTCGCGGGGGCTCCGCTCCCCCGGCACCGTCCCGCCCGGCCCGGCCCCGTCCCCGTCCCCGGCGGATCGGAACGTGCCCTCGGCGCCGGGGCCGGGCGGGGGAGCGGCGGCCCTGCCTCGTCGTGCCGCGTTTTCTTTGTAAAAACCCTCGTTCCTCATTCGCTGCCCTCGGTGGGTTTATTCTGGAGCGTCGCTGAGGACCGTGTGGTCGCAGCAGCGGCTGTTGGCGGCGGGCGGAGTCACGGGGGGGTTCGACCTTAGAGACCCCCCGGTCGCGGTGCGGCCCTGGGCAGGGACCCCCCGCCGGGCCCGGTCGGCCCGAGCCCCGTCCCACCTGGCCGGGCGCGGCGCCGGGGCCGGGGCGGAGCCGCAGCGAGATCGTTGTCCCGTGGGGTTCCTGCCGTCGCGTCTCTGTCCCAGCCCCGTGTCTCGGGGGTCCGTGGACGCCGGGGGCGGGACGGGCTGTCCCCGGCCGGTGTCGCCGGGTGTCTGCCCGGCGGCCCCCGAGGACCCGGCGGGCTCCCGAGGGCCGGGGGCGAGCGGGGCTGCGGGGGGTGTGGGGCGGCCGGGGCCGTGCGGGGGGTCCCCGTCGGGGATGGGGCAGCGCTGAGGCTGGGGGAGAAACGCAATCCCCGCCGGCGGGGCCGGGGCCGGCTGCGGGAGCCGGAGGCCATCGCTGGGTGGGTTTGTCATTGCGGGTCTCTGGGTGAAGGCTGCGGAAACCTTCCCCGGCCCCTCGGCAGCGAGAGCCAGGCCTCGGGCACCGCAGCTCGGCAGCGCCGTGCGGGGTTTATTGCAGTTACTTTCTCCAGCCTCTGCCAAAGGAACGTGATTATTCCAGTTCTCCTGTCCCCGACATCAGTCCAGGGTCACATGTCAAACCGCCGCCCGGCTTCTGGGATAATCTGATCAGGGCGGTTCACAGGGATGGCTTTAATGCCCAGGACAGATGATTTTGCAAACAACTGAAATCTCCTAAAAACAAATATAAAAACTCTAGTAAACGGCTTTCTCCCTGGACACGTGCTCAGTGCACGGGCTGCGTCCTGGCTTGGCTCCCCGTCCAAAGGCTCCCTGTATGTCGGCGCTGGGTCTGGGGGGCTGCAGTGGGGTTCGGGGGGTGCCGGTCCCTCTCCCCGCCGCAGCAGCCGGGGTTTCCCCGCCCGAAGGCGGCTGGTCACCGAACCCCATCGCCCCGGGGGCAAACGGCCGGGAAGCCAAAGGGGCTGGAGCGAGGTGTTTCGGGGCCGGACCTGCCTGTCCCCAGGATGCTGCCGAACAGAGACAGGAGCTTTTGCTGCGCTCGGGAACGGGTCGGTTGAAGCATCACGACGTTCTCATGCCCGGCTGTCAGGAGCGGAGGGAGCCGAGCGGCTGCCGGAGGCTTTTGCAGCTCCAGTTCCAGCTGGGGACAAAGCTCTTGGCTTCGTGACGCCTCCGCCTCGGGCTCTGCGCCCTCCGCTGCCGTCTCCTCACCTCTCTGCCCTTTTCTTTGCTTTAGATCACCTGCCAAGATGCTTCGGTCTCCGCGGCCAGAGGAGGACTGTGCTCCCAAAGGCGTTGTTTCCAGCTAGATGCAGCCGAACGGCCTGGCCGCCATGGAGAGGGGCTGCCCGGAGGAGCCCGCCCGCAGCGGGTGGCCGTCGGTGGCCTGCGGGCAGCGGGAGGGAAGCGAGCGTCGGCGGGAGGAGACCGGGGACCGGCTGCCCGAGCGGGGCGATGCCTCTGTGGGGGCTGCAGAGCCACCGCAGGCTCAGCCGCCTCCCGGCAAGCTGAAGAAAACGGCTTTCAAACTGTTTGGGGGGAAGAGGAGCATCTGCACGCTGCCCAGTTTGTTTGGCGGCAGGAGCAAAGGGCAGGGGAAAGCGGGCTCTAAGAAGGGCCTCAGTAAATGCCGGACCCACGAGGGGCTCAGCGGAGCTGCCGGCGAGAAGGGCGGCGAGGCGCCAGCGGAGAGCCCTTGGGAGGGGAGCGGGGACTCGCGTCCCGGCCCTTTGCCCAGCTCCCAAAGCGCTCCCTCGGCTGTCGACGCCGGCGCCAGGTTGGATGTCGGCCGTCGGGACAGCTGTGAAGCCGGGGGCGCGGAGGGCTGCGAGAAAAAGCCCAGCGGAGAGAAGTCGTCCTTGCCGCGAGCCAAAAAAGGGCTGAGAGGGTTTTTGAACAGCATCCGTCGCCACCGGAAGAGCAAGGCTGCCGAGTGTGAGCCGGCGGAGCTGCGCGAGTGGAGCGGGGATGCGGAGGAGGCCGGCAAAGCCGCTGGTGCGGGAGCGGAGAGCCGAGGGGCCGCAGAGGGAAGGGGACCGGGCCCTGTCCCTGCTGCCGCAGCCAGCCCGGGGGGCACGGGGGGGGACGGCTCGGCCGGCCCTGCTGCCGGCTGCGGGGAGGCTGCCCAGCCTGGCTGTCCCGCGGCCGGAGACGGCAGCTCTGAGGGTGACGCGGTGGTGATGCCGGGGAAGAGGGACGTTCTGGACACGAAATCGGAGGCGGAGGCTGATGCCGGCGCAGAGTTTGACCCTGGCAACCTGCTGCTGGGCTTTCACCCGGACTTGGTGGACACCGACCCTCCCTGCCTGCACTCTGGGGACCTGCTGAGCCTCATCCTGGGAGACGTCACCTCCCTGAAGAGCTTCGACTCGCTGACGGGGTGCGGAGACGACATCGCGGAGCCGGACATGGCCGAGAGCAGCATCTCTGTGGAGCGCAGCAGAGACGCCGCGAAGCGGAGCTCCTGCCTGGTGACCTACCAGGGCGGTGGGGAGGAGATGGCCGTGCCGGAGGAGGCGGAGGAGTTCCTGCACCAGATCTGGAGCAGCCACGCGTCTGGGGATGGGAGCTACGGAGCCCAGGTGTCGAGCAGCAGTTTGGAGACACAGGCGTCGCGCGAGGCGGATGCGCCCCCGTACCTGGGGGACGCGATGGATGGCGTTGACCTCCTGACGCCGCAGAGCGACCAGCAGGAGTCTGCCCCCAATAGCGACGAGGGTTATTACGACTCCACCACGCCGGGGCCGGAGGACGAAGGCGGAGACGGGCTCGGTGAGATGAAGAAGGAGCGTCTTCCCAGAGACAGTTACAGCGGCGATGCACTGTACGAGTTTGACGCGCTGACGAGTCCCTCGCACGGGGAGGAATCCCTGTTTGAGAGCAAAGTCTCTCGGCCGGGGATCTTCAGCTACTTCTTGGACTTCTGCCTGCCTGGGGAGAGGAGCCTGATCCAGATGCTGGATGAGAAAAGGGGGCTGATGGAGACGGAGGAAGAGCGGCTGGCGGCCATTCAGAAAGAGCTGCTGTACTGGGAGCTGCAGAGGGAGCCGGCCTGGAAAGGCCGTGATGTTCCCAGCACGGAGAAGTGTCCGCGGGACAAGCAGTGCGTGGAATGTCAAACCAGAGCAGGTGGCTCGATTGGCAAGAACCAGAGCGGCCTTGGTAGCGAGCCGGTGGCCTCGCTCGCCCCAAACAGGGGTGTGAGTAGTGGGGTGTCGGTGTCCAGAGTCGAAAACCCAGAGTGGAGGGATTTTCCCGGGACTCTGTGTCCAGAAAACTGCTCCAGCAGCCAAAAAGGCCACGGAAGTTGCCTTATTGAGGTCACGAAGAACAAGGCGGGGTTCGATTTGGAGCCGGACTGTGGGTTGTTTGGGGGCTCCGTCCCTGTGCAAGCGGGGCTGTTCCCCGGGTACCGGCTGCCGGAGGCAGAGCGTGGCGGCGGAGCAGAGACCGGCACCGGCGAGCCCCGGGTGGGCAGCGAGCGCGAGCCCGAGCATGCCGTGAGCTTCTCGCAGGCGCTGGTGGAGTTTGCCAGCAGCGGGACGCTCTTCTCCAGCCTCTCGGAAAGCCTGGGGAGCTCCGGCTCCGGCTCGTCCTTCCCCCAGACCCTGCCTGCCCTGCCCACCATGGTCACCTTCGACATCGTGGACGTGGAGCAGGAAGGGGAAGGGGAGTGCGAGCGGCACCCCGAGATGAATGCCGGCGAGGACATTGCCGAGGCCTTTGAGGACGGCTACGGGCGGAAAGAGTCGCTGGCGGAATGCGAGGAGGGAATGTCCCCGGGGCACCCGCCGGGCTCCTTCCCGAGCTGCGACTGGGGCGTTGCCAGCCTGCCCCGCCACCTGCGCCTCCACGGGCTGAGCCCCGCCATGCCGGCCCCGCTCTCCGTCGGCCGCAGGAGCCGCTCGCTGGACACGGAGAGCCTGGAGCTGGAGCTCGCCCACGCGCAGGCGGCCGAGAGCGGCCCCCGGCCGGGCCGGCCGCGGGCGCAGCGGGAGGGCGGCAGGAGGGACTCGGGCGGAGCGAGGAGAAGCCGGAGCCAGGAGGAGGAGGAGGAGGGCGAGCTGGCGGCGCCCGACGGCGGGTTGAGCTGGCCGGGCTGGCGGCACCTCCAGCACGACGCCGAGGCGGCTGCCGGGGCCCTGGAGCGCTGGGGACTGGCTCCGGCCGCCGCCGTGGAGAGGGCCTGGGAGCCGTCGGAGCAGCCGGGCGCCGCGTGTCCCGTCCCGTCCCTGTCCCGCAGCGTGGCCGGAGAGACTGCGGGCAGGCGGCCCCCGGAGCCGGAGCCGGGCCGGCGCCCGCTCAGGCCCTGCCATTTACCTCTGCAGAGCGAGGCCCGGCGGCCGCGGGAGGTGGCCGGTCCCTGCCGGCCCCGCGGAGAAGCCGCCGCCAAGAAGCTGCCGCCCTTGTTCCCCCCGGGAGGAGCCGAGCCCCAGGTGCCCCCCGGCTTTCGTTTCGCCTGCTCCCCGGAGAAGGGCGCCCCGTGCAAACCCGTTGGTGTCGCCCAGGGCATCCCGCAGCGTCCCGAGGGCAGCGCCCGCGCCGGAGAGAGCCCGGAGCGCTGCGGGGAGCCCCTGAAGGGCAGGGCCAGCCCCGGCCACGCGCTGCCCGCCGGCTGCGGCAGCACGGCCGGGAGCGTCACCGAGGGCCAGTAGGTGCTCCGGGGAGGGGGTGAGGAGGGCTGCGGGGTGCGGGGAGGGGACAATTAGCGCTAACGAGCAGTTTGTGAGGGACCTGAATGTAGAGCTGGGCTGAGGAGGCTCCTCTCCCGCAGCCCCGGGCCCTGCTCTCGCCGCTGCGGATGCTGGGGCGCGTTCGGAGCCGCCTCTGGGATTGGGGCGTTGACGCGAGGCACGTTCTGGTTTTCCAGCGGCAGCCGCCGGGCTCTGGAACGCCGAGCGCAGGAACAGCCCCCGACACCTCACGCTGCTGCGGGGGGAAACGCTGGGAACGGACCCATCGCCAGCGCGGCGGGTTTGGGGTTTCTGCAGGCTGGGAGCCGGGGGGTCCGGGGGACAGTGCTGGGGGAAATGGGGGTTTAATTCCTCCTCTCGGTGCAATGTTGCGGTTCAGACTCTCTTGAATGTCGCCCATCTCGGGCTCGGCTTGGGGAGGCTGGGAGGGAGGACGCCGGTTATTGGCAGAGCGAGGACGGGAGACGAGGCAGCTGAAGGGGGAACTTTGCCGTAACTTTTCTATTTATTCTTTTTTTCCCTTGCCCCAGAAGAAAAGCAGGAGCTTTTGTGTGCGTGCCGGTAACGTTTTCCAGGTCTCGTTTTAATTTGCTCAAAGGTACCGCGCTCGGAGAGATGTGCTGTCGGTGGTGTCCCTTTTGAGAGCAAAGTGTCGGTCCCGTCCGTGTCGTGGTCTGGCCTCCCGGTGCGTAATTCCCAGGTGGAACCTTTCCCGTGCTTTGTCCCACGCTCCAATCCTCTCCCGGGCCACGGGCACACGGACGAGGTCTTGGACAGAAGCTCAGTTCCCATCGTGCCCGTAGCTGCAAAGTTGCAGATGCCGTTACTTTCTTCACAAGGAAGTTTTGTGGGTTGTTTTTAGTTGTTTTTGTTTTTTTAAATTATTTTAGAGTAGTTTTCTTTGCATAAACTCATACGAGGAAAGTATTCTGTTAATTGGAATACAGGATGTAACGCAGCCTAAATTAGGCTTCACGACTTCTTCCTCCCGACTGGAGGGCACAAAAAGCTGGAGGTCGCTGCAGGTTGTGGGTTTGTTTTTCCTCTTTGAAGGCCGTGGAGGAGGGACAGGAGCGGAGGAGACGGGCTTTGTCTGAGGAGGTCGTACGAGCTCCTGGAAACATCGATCTCGGGCCGCTGGTCCCCGGGGCGTCTCCCCGTCCTCCGTGGTGTCAAACTCGCTGGTCTCGAAAGCAAACCTCCCTGTCCGGGACCGACAAAGCTTCATCCTCCTGCTGTCCGAGCTCCGTGTTCTGATTTTCATTCAGTTACCGGTGATGGTTTTGTTTCCCCTCGGCCCCGAGTTGCCCCTTTTCTGCTTTTCTTTGCAGCAGAGTTTGTAGCGTGAAACAGGAATCGTCCCGCGCTGGCAATGTCCATCTGTGACGGAGCCGGGAGAGGCAAAGCCAGGCTTCGATGCCCAAGGCTGGACTGATTGATGTGTTTTTCCCTTTCCTGACCAGAGTGCTGAGGCTCGAGTGGACCCGTCTGTGTGTCCGTGGGCTTAAACCTTAATTTTTCGGGATTTTCCCCCCAGTCCTGCTGCAGGGAGTTACCGCAGGGACCCGCCGGGCCACGTTTTTCCCTCCCGTCTTCTTCTGCCCCCGGAGAGGATTTTGTGGGACAAACCCGGCTCCTGATGCCACATCCGCATCCCGCCGAGATGGAGGGGAGAAGGCGGTCGGCCAGCGAAGGGTCCCCTCGGCCCCGAGGTTGTGAGCGCAGCCTCTCCTCGTCAGCATCTGCTAACGAATCCTGCCTAATTGGAGCAGTCCCCCCCTCGCCGGGCGTGAGGGGAGGGTCAGGTCTCGGCACCGCACGTCTCAGCGCCACTCACAAAACCAAACGCACGGCAAACGCTGCTGGCGGCGCTGGGGATGTTGTCCCGCAGCCGGGCGGTCGCTGCGTGGCCCGGGCAGCGGCCCCGCGCCAGCCTTTAGTCACTCTGTTCTTTTCGCCTGGCACCGAAGGCACGGGGCGGGTTGGGGGGGTTTGCGGAGCGTCGTGTTGGGACGTGGGGCCGCCTTTGCCAAAGTCTCGGGGAGGAGCGAAAGCGTCTGGGTGCTCACGTGAATGTTGCGTTGCAAAGGCGCGTCTCTAGGAATAATTCCTTTGGTTGTCGGTCCGTGAGGGAAAGGCTTAGTGAGAAGAGCTTCTGGCCTCAGGAGGGTGACAGCAATACAGCCAGGACTTGATAATCTGACTTTATACCAAAGGTTTCTCCTCTTAATTTGACGCGGCCGAAATGAAGCCCGTATCTCTTGATTCCAAATGAGCTTTCGAGAAGCAGTTTCGGAGCTGATTTGCTGGATTCTTGGCGTATCCTGCCCCATTAACCCAAAGAAATAAGGATTTGCGATGCGCGAGCCCAGCCTGTAGATTGTCCCTGCCCTCGAGAGGTGGGGGGTCGCCGCCTGACAGGCGGCTCTTCCTGAAATGCCCGTCCGCCCCGGGATGGACAGGGAGAGATCTGCTCCGGGTCTGGAGCAGCCCTTAGTGAAACCCTGCCGAACCCGAGGGGCTCCACTTTGAGAGTGGCGAGGGCGGCTGTCTCTGAGAAAGGGCTTCCGAACCAGAAATGAGTCCTAAAAGTCAGGAAGAGCAGCTTGTCTCGCCACGGTAGTAGGGAAAACCTCCCCTCGAGGAACTCGCCTGGAAACGTCCCTTCCAGGGAAGGTCTTGCCTCAAAGCGCTGAATTCTGGCTGTTAAATTGCGCTGAAAGCGCCGCCGACGGGGTCAGTCTAGCGAGTAATTCTGTGTTGCCTTCTGGGGACTGCGGGGTTTTTTGTTTGTTTTTTATACACCTAAGAAAATGGTCGATTTTCTCTATTTTTGTATGGTTTTGCCTTTTATATTCACGGGGAACTTTTGTGGACTGTTCTTTTACTCGTGTGTGTTGTCTTTTAGAGCGGTGCAGTTTTCCCTTCCGATGGAGAAAAGGCAACTCTTGAGCTGCTGCCGCTGCCCGGGCACCGCGAGGGACCCGCTGCGCTCCTCGCGCCCTCCTCTCACCACTGCCCCCCTTGTCCCCAGGACCCCCTCCTCGTCCCTAGGGCCACCCACTTGTCCCCGGGGCCACCCCCTCGTCGCCAGGGCCAGCTCCGGCCCCAGCAGCCGCCCGTCACCAGCCCCGGCTCTGGGCACTCACCGTGAGACGTCCTTGTTTCCGTGGCGCTGTGTCACCCGCGGCAGCTGTGATTCCTGTCTCGGAGCTTTGCTTTTCATCTGAATTTGTGGGCGTTGGTGATTTCTCCCTGAAAGGATTGCTGACCCTCTTCTAAACGAGAAAATCCGCAGATTCCGGTTGGGGCTTTCCCTTCTGCGTGCTTAACCGGTTTGATCCAAAACTGGGGCTTTTCCTAAATCCCAGCAGGAGCTGCTGTTGGATGGTGGGTAGGGGTGCCCTTGACACCGGTGACAAACTTTGTGTCCCCTCGGTGCTCCCTGTCGGAGCCGGGAGCTCGGCTCTCGCCCTTGGGCAGGCGGCATCACCCTCAGCGGGGCTGAGGATCGCTCTTGGCGTAATCCTGGGGTCCGCAGGGGATTTCCGAGGATTTCTGGGGCTTTCCGGCGCTTTCCACCTCCTCCGTCTCCTGCTCTGCTGCCGGCTGGACGGGAGCCGGGGGAGCCCCAGCCCTGCGCCCCCTCCCCTCGCCAGCACCAGGAGAGCATCATGCTGGGATAACACCGCCTTGAATGTTGGGATGGGGAAGGCAGGGCGAGGTTCTGGGCAGCCAGAACCCGGCGCTGGTTCCTGCGGCTCTTCTTGCTCTTGTTTCTCGTTCGGTTGCCTGAATGTGCTGCTTTGGTTGCCCGACTCCGGAGGCGTTTGCCCCTGCGGAGTTTGCCACCCTGCGCGGGCCGTAAGGGCTGAAATAACGTCTCCGCGGACGGATGGCCGCGGTGAGGGATTGAGCGGGCAAGAACAGTGTCAAACAGTGACGTGCAAAAAGGAAATTAAATGCTGAAAAGGTAAAAGATGACAGCCAAAAGCAGATCTTCTCCCCTTCCTTCCCCCCGCCAGTGCCGGCAGAGCTGGGAATTGCCGCTGAGGCGTCCGGCTCTGCATCCATTTCTGTGTCTTTTCGTTAAAGAGCTCTTCACCTAAGGGTGCTTTCTTAAATTTCCCTCAAGTGGGTTTGTCCCCGATGCCGGCACGGGTTCGGGCCGGGCCGGTCGCTGGGCGAACATTCCTGGGGCGCTGGGCCCCGCGCCGCCTTCCACATCCCCTCTGCCCCTGGGCTTTGCGGCTCCCTCCTCTCCAGCCGGGGCTGCCGGCGCTTCCCGCCCGCATGGAGCCGTCCTGGGAGCTACGCTTGGCTGAGGGGATACATTAAAATCTAGAAAAACCTCTCAGTTCTCCAGAAAGAGAATAATTAGCCCTTGTCCCAGGCGGCCCCGTGCTTCCCCTCTGCCGTCCCAGCTGACCAACTTGTCTGAATTTTGGTTTTTTTTTCTTTCTGTTTCTGCTCTCACTGCTCCTAGTCCTTCAACTTTTTGATGTATTGATTGTGTTTTCAAATGAATGTTCCTTTCACTGAATTGTACTGAATAAAGTTCAGATTTTTAGAGAACACGGCATTTCTCTTGGGGTTTGCTTTTTTCCTGCTTACGTTGTGCTTGATTTAATCTTTTCCCTCCCCTCCTTGTCTCTTGATTATTTGCAAGGGAAGTGGCTTTTCCAGCGGGAGGAGGCGGCAGAGGAGATGCTGGAGGAGCCCGGCAGCCGCTGCTCCGTAGCGCGCTCCTGGGCCAAACCCCGGCCGTGAATGAACCCCCCAACGGCCACCGTTTCGGGCCCCAGCCCCAGGGTCGACTCGTCCCTCTTGGTTCCTCGTCCTCTGCTGTCGCTGGCCCCGAGCGGTGGCCGGGGCTGGGGGGTGCGGGGAGCAGCGCTGTCCCGGCTCTGAGCTGAGGGAGCGTGGCCGGGGGGGTCCGTCCCCGCCAGGTGCCAGCGCCCGCAGGTGCCCGTCCCCCGGCAGCGCCGGGCTGGGGACCCCTCACCCCGTCCT
Organism: Rissa tridactyla; assembly: GCF_028500815.1. Lineage (NCBI taxonomy): Eukaryota > Metazoa > Chordata > Aves > Charadriiformes > Laridae > Rissa > Rissa tridactyla. The sequence goes on along the minus strand of NC_071474.1, from coordinate 47,677,816 downwards.
CCCTCCCGCTGCTGCGCTGCAGGGCCGGGAGCGGGGCTGGGGGTGAGCAAGGTGATGCCCCCCCGTCCCTGTCACCGCCGTTCATGGCCCAAAAAAAAAAGGGGAAAAATACAAGAAAGAACGAGATGAAGGGTTTTTATTAATAAAATAGTAATAAATCAGGTTTTGAAGAACACGTGTTGGGGTCTGGCTGGCCGGGCGCTGGGTCGGCTCCGGGGGGGCCTCGGTGCCAGGGAGAGGGGGCCGTTGGCCCAGTCTGCCTTGTGCTGCGCCGGCTTTGGCTCCGTCGGCTTTGGCTCTTCCGGCTCGTGCGACGCTGGCCTGGGCTTCCCGAGCTGGTGCGGCGCTGGCCAGGGCTGGCCGGGGCTGGGCTCTGGGGGCGAGGGGCAGGGGTTGGCCCCGCTTCTGCCCCCGGGGCAGCTCCGCCAGCCCAGCACGGGGCAGGCAGAGGGGGACAGGGGGAGCGGGGGTTGGGGGAGCCGGGAGGGACCTGGGTGGGGAAAACCTGGGGACCGCGTGGTCGCCCTGCGCGCCCCGCTGTCCCCCTCGCTCCCACGGGATCCTGCCCCCAAGCCGGCCCCAGCCGTACCCTCCGTGCCCCTGAGCGCAGGCAGCGGCTCCTCCAGCCGGCCCCGGGAGATGCGGCGGTCCTTGGCCAGCAGATCCACCACGTTGCACTGGGAAGGAGAGAGCGGGGCTGGCTGAGCCACCAGCTCTGCATCCCCACGCAATGCCCCCGCAGCCAGCTCTCCCTGGGGAAACTGAGGCACGGACACCCCCCCAGCGACACTCAGCATCACCCTCCCAGCCTCAGTCCCCGCGCCGTACCCCACCTTGGTCATCCCTACCTTGCTGGGGAGCAGGAGGTGCTGGAGGTGCGGGGGGGGCCGGAGGCACTGGCGGCGCTGCAGCGGGGTGGTGACGGTGTGCCGGCCCCCGCAGCTCCGCGGCACGGTCGGGTACCTGGGCTCGGCCGGCGGCTCCCTGTGGGACAGGGCAGAGGGATGCTCAGTGCCTGGCACCGTGGCACCCTGTACTTCAGCCTGCTAGGCCAGGAGGGGGGCCAGCGGCTGCTCCCCAATGGGTACGTCCCCCACAAGTGCCATCCGATTGCCACGGCCGTGGCAGATCCCTGCACTCCGTGCAAAGGATATCAGGAGGCAGGAGCTGGGCTGTCTCCGCTGCGGTGCTTCATTTTTACAACTGGTCTCCCAGGAGCCCCCACCCCCTCCAGCCCAAGGTCAGGCTGAGAGCAGACACAACTCATCACACGCTGCTTCAGCGCCCTTGAGACAGAGACCTGGGCCAGACGGGGCAGTGAGGGGGGGGTCAGTAAAGCCCCAGAGAGGCAGGGCAAACACAGCTGACCCTCCGCGGCACATCTCTGCTCCCCTTCCATGCTCAGGCCCCCCAGGACCCTTCTGCCCCCACCCTGGGAATAGCTCTCTGTCGACGGGGCAGCGCCACCCTGCACCCCAGGGGCTGGGGATCTGTCCCCTTGTCCCCTACCTTTTGCCATCCTGCTGTTCCTGTTCTGATTTGAGGACGGTCAGGGGCTGTCCGGTGGGGCGGGGGGGCATCGGCGGGGAGGATGGGATGGTCACGATGCACCTGGGGAGGGCAGGAGCCGCGCATCGGTGGCGGGCTCAAAAGAGCTGCCCAGGTTTGGGACGGCGCCCCAAAACCCACGGGCTTGTACCACACGGCACCCCCCCGCCCGCTGCCCCCCAGGGAGGGCTCCCTGTGGCCCCGCTGCCGGGCAGGGCTGCGAGGGGGCTGGGCAGGGTCAGACCCCCCCAGGCAGACAGCCGGACCCCTGTGCCCGGCACAGCGGGGCACCGCCAGCACCCATCGCCCCCCCGTTCCCCCAGGGTGCCGGGCGCTACTCACGGGCCAGGCACCCGCACGTCGAGGGGCCGGTCGCAGGACAGGCAGTGGAAATGGGCCAGCAGCAGCCTGGAGGGGGGAGAAAAGGGCTGGGGCAGCTCCTGGGGGGGAGGCGGCTCTGCCCGCACGCAGGCAGGCAGCTGGCAGGCAGCAGCGAGGTGTCCCCGGAGCCGCCACTGTCCCCATCGCACTCACTTCCTAATCCCAGCCGCGTCGTCATCCTCCGCCTGCGCTGCCTTCTCCTGGAGCTGCTTCAGGATGCTCTCCCAGTGCCCCTCCAGCTGCTGCCGGAAAGGCCCCAGCTCCAGGCGGTCCAGCTGTGGATGGGGGACACCCTCAGCGCCCGGCCCGGCGAGGGACATGGTGTTCCCCGGGGGTCACGGCGGGAGGGGGGACCCTCGGAGGGATGCTGCCTTCGGCTGCCCAGCCCCAAAGGCGCCACTTGTGCGCGGCGGGGACGAGCCAGCCCTCACCTTGGCGGCCAGCTCTTCACTGAGCTGCTGCTGGAGCTGCTCCTGGCCCGTCACCCGGCTCAGCATCTCCTGGAACATCTCCTTCAGCCGCTCCATCCGCGCGTCAAACTCGGCGTGGTTGACTTTGCCGGCCAGGGCGCTTTTGTCTGCTTTCTAGCGGGAGGGAGAGGAGGAGAGCGGTGGGGAAAGGCTGGAGGTCCGATGGGCAGGGACAGCCCCTGGCGGGAGAAGTGGCTGCGGGGCCCCGCTCGCCCCACCACCCCCGTGGGCTCGGTCCCACCAGCCGAAGGGGCCCGTGGGGACACAGAGGGACGCGGCGAGGGACCCGCGGCCCGTCTGGAAATCCTCCCTCCCCCCAGCAGGTTCTGCCACCGAGCACCCAAGGGCCAAGGGGCGCTTGTCACCCTGCCCCGCACCCCCTTGGCTGGCGCTGGGTCCCCTCGAAGCCGTACCACGTCGATTCCCAACTCCAGGTCCTCCTTGTCTGCTTTCTGCTTCACCAGCCTCTCCAGGGACTGGAACAGAGCCTTTTCCAACAGAGAGAGCACCCCGTGATGCCACGGCAGGCTCCGCGCTGCCTCCCAGCCAGCCCAGCGCCCCCCGCCTCCCCCCGACCCTCACACCTCCAGGAAGGGCGTTTGGAGCCCCTGCAGGGCTGCCAGCCGGCGGGCAGGGGGACGGACCCCCGGTGGTCCCCAGCCGGGGCTCTGCTGGAGGCTCTGACCCCGCGGGGCTTTCTGCCACCTGCCTTGGTGTCCTTCTGCTTCTGGTGACTCTCGTCCCGCATGTTCCCCACGATGGAGCTGAGCTTTTCGTGGTCCCCTTGCACCTGCACCATGGTGGCCTGGAGGCGTTTCAGCAGCTCCTCGTCCTGCTGCAGGGGGGAGACGACACCGTGCTGCCGTGGGGGGGGCTGGCTGCCCCGTGGGGACAGAGCCAGGTTCCTCGGCCGGTGGCCACGGGCTATGGGTGCCAGCAGGACACTTGCACCGAGGTCCAATTCCCTTCCACTGGCTTGTACGAGCCAGTCTGGGGGGCAGCGAGGGGCTCCCCCACGTTACAGCGAAGCCCAACCAGCCGGGGGGGCGCAGCAGCCCCCTCCCAAGCCCCCCACGCCGGCATCTCCCTACCTGGCTCCTCCTCGGCAGGTGCCTGGCCACCTTGTACGCCGCCAGCCGGGACAGCAAGGCGTCCACCGCCTCCTGCAGCTTCTCGTAGCGCTGGAGGAGCTGCCCCACCTGCGCCCTGGTGTCCCCGCTGCAGGCAGGGCACGCGGCCGCCTCCTGCCCCACGCTCTCCAGCGCCCTCAGCTTCTCCTGCTGCAGGAAGGGGAGGAGGAGGAACGGCCTCTGAGCTGGGATGGAGGCGGCCAACGAGCCCTGGTGCCGTGGAGTCTCCATGGCCCCCGCCAGCCAGGGGAGGTGGCCGGGAAGCCCATCAGGACCCCCCCACCGAGCCGGCGGGTGCTGGGAGCGCTCCCCCCACACCTCACCTGTGCCTGCAGCTGCTTGTCCATCTCCGCCCCCAGCTTCTTCAGCGTGGCCTTGCTTATCTCCTGATGCTCTGCCAGTTCCTTCAGCTCCCTCTTCATCTGTTCCAGGCCCAGATCCTTCAGCTCCTGCTTCATCTGCTCCAGACCCAGAACCTTCAGCTCCTGCTTCATCTGCTCCAAACCCAGATCCTTCAGCTCCTGCCTCATCTGCTCCAAACCCAGATCCTTCAGCTCCCTCTTCATCTGCTCCAAACCCAGATCCTTCAGCTCCTGCTTCATCTGCTCCAGTCTCAGCTCCATCACCTCTGGGAGCTCCTTCTTGATCTCCTGCAGCGTGGACCTGCCCAGCGAGACGGGGACGCGGGCAGGCTTAGCCTCCACGGGGCTGCTCGGGGGGTGTCTCTGGCCCCCCAGACTGGGATGCTCCCAGCCCCCCTGGGTCCCTTGCGGCCCCACACAGTAGGAAACCCTCTCCCGTCCTTTTACCCTGGCTGCAGGGTGCTGCGCTCGCTGCCATCCACGTCCAAGTCATCTCCAGACACCCCAAGCTTCCCAAAGGCATCTTCCAGCTGCCTGACCTGGGAATGGTGGTTGTGGCAGAGTCAGGGCACGGGCCCCCGTGTCATCCCAGCACAGGGGCCCTTCGGTTGCCCCCTCCCTGCCCAACCCCCCCCGGCATCCCCGCAGCCCCCTCGCGTGCTGCCACCGACTCACCTTCCCCGTCTCGTCCTGCATGTCGCTGGCCTGGCCCTGCAGGGAGGAGACCCGGCCCCGGAGGGTGACGCTGCTCTCATCTAGAGGGATGCTGCTGGGGCCCCAGGACCCCCGGGACATGGACGGATCTCGCAAAGGGGACACGCCGGCGGGTCCTGGCTGTGCCCCTGGGGTCTGGGTCTTGATGCCAGCAGCTCCTGGCTGTGTTCCCGGGGCCGTGGTGCTGGCATCAGACCTCCTCCTCCTCTCATCGGCGGGAGCGTCTGTCCCCTTCTTGGTGGTCGCTGCTGATTCTTGGCTCCCCGCTCGCATCCCCAGAGAGCCAGGCTGTGTCCCCGGAGTCCCCTCGCTGCTCCTGGGCACAGCCTGTCCCCCGGCTCCCTCCGGCCCCAGTGCTGAGCTCGCCCTGCGCTGAACGTCCACGTGCGACAGGGTGGGCTTGGTGCGGGGAGAGTGGCCGCCACTGCTCTCCTGGGACGAGGAGGCAAAGGGGAGCAGGTTGAGGGGCAGCCACGCAGCGGTGAGGACAGACCCCAGGGCCCCCCGCCCTGTCCCCACACCTCCCAGGGATGCGGGGACGCAGCTGCCTCCTGCCCCCGTGCAGGATGCAGGGGAGCTCGCGGCCGTACCTCGTCCGTGTCCATCCACCTCTGGTTGCGGGGGCCCGGCAGCCGGCCGGCAGCTTCCTGGAGTTTGTCCTGGAGCTGGGCGAGGAGAGGGACACCCGTTGGGATGCGGGAGCGGGATTTCAAAGGAGCACGCGCAAACTGACTTGGGCACAAGACAGAGGGACGCCGGGCTGTGCCTGGGGCTGGGGCAGTATGGCCCGGGGCAGAGCTTTCTCTCCCCTCCTTCCCAGCTCCCACGTCCCGGTATGGATGGCTGGTGGCTTCCAAAGTGCCCCAGCATCCCTTTGGTTGATGCCGCAGTTCCCTCTACCCCCAGCCTGACCTGCCGGCAGCGCTGCCCGGTTCTGCCCTCCCCGGGCAGTGCTGGGGGGCAGAGGCTGGGGGGCTGTGGGGGCAGTGGGATGGGGTCCCCGCTCCCCACTTTGGGACACCCCTCCCACTCTTCCCTCCTGGTGCCCTTCCCCATGGGTGAATGGGTGACACCGGTGGCTGATGGCGGCGGGGCAGGGGCTGGGATGGCGACAGCGAGAGGGGCCGAGAGGGGGCGAGGGCCCAGTTGCCTCCCGGGGCCACCGGCAGCAGCTCACCAAGCCGAGCGCCTCCTGCATCGCCTGGATGTCCTCTCCCATGCGCGTCTGCGCCGCCTTCATGCCGCCGATCTCCTCGAGGGCCTGGGAGCGGGGGGTGGTGGCGGTTGAGCCCCAGAGGAGGGTCCCTGGGGAGCAGGACCTCACCCCCGCTGTGGTCTTTCCTTGAACCCAAGCTTATTTCTTCCCACTGCAGATGCTCGGGCAACGCCACGCATGAGGGATGAGGCCCCTCTCCAGTGGCACCAGTGCTGGCTTTAGCCCTTGGGCGAGCCCAGGGGATTTGTGGTGGGAGATGAGGCCCACGAGGGGCTGATGGAGCCTCTCAGCTGCCCCAGGAGCGCATGCGGTACCGGCCGTAGGTCAGGAACGGGAAGGGAGGGCTGGAGAGGGTGGTGGGGCTGGGCTGGAGGTCCAGCCTCCTGGAGGGGCTGCCGAGCCTCCAGCCAGCGGAGCCAAGGGCACCGGGGGCTGTGTGGGACCCCCCCATAACTCGCCGATGGCAGCCTGGGCTGGACACAGAGCAAGCGGAGCAGCGTTTCAGCCCCAGCTCTTCCTCCCCAACTCTCCATGCCTTTCCCGCGCTGAAGCCCCACGTGCCGCCGTGAGCTGGCGCTTAAACCAGACCTTGGTCCAAGGGCTGCGCAGAGCCCGGAGGAGGGGGCGTCTGGCGGGGGAGCACCCAGGGGAGCGGCAAGAGCCTCTACCTTGGAGATGCCGCTCTCGTTCTCTTTGACCTTCTCCTTCATCTGCCCCACGTCGGTGGCCACGGAGGCGAGCTGGGGGCCGCTCGCGGTGCCCGACACCGAGTCCTTCCCGGGCAGCTGCTCCCGCGGCTCCGGGGGCTGCTGCCCCACGGCCTGGGCCCTGTCCCCGTCCTGCTCCAGGCCGGCGGCCGCCTGGGCAGCCCGGTCCCCCTCCAGCAGGGACAGGCGGCCCAGCATGGCCTGCAGCAGGCTGCGCAGCGCCGTGAAGTTGACAGACCCGACCTCGGGCGTCCCGATGGCCGCGTCCAGCAGCTGCGACAGCTCGGGCTCAGCCATGGCCGCTGCCCAGCCCGAAGCCCCGGAGGGAGCGGAGGGGGACGGGGGCCTTTCTGCCTTGCGGGGGGGACCGGGACCGGGACCGGGACGGGTGGGACTGGGGTGGGCAGTCGGCAGCCTTCCTCCTGCTCCTCCTCCTCCTCCTCGTATTCTCCTGATCCTCCTTCTCCTCGTCTCCTCTCCTCCTCCTCCTCTCCTCGCCTCAGCGCGGTGCCACCGGCAACGGGTGACAGGGTGACAGGGACAAAGCGGCGTCCCCCGTTGCCAGGCGACGCCCCGCCCGCCGCCGGTCCCCGGGATGCGTTACCCAAGTTACCCCCAGGGACGGCAGAGGCCGAGGGGCCCGGCCGCCTTCCCCCCCTTCCCGCAGGCCCCGCAGCCGCTTCGCGCTCCCGGTTCGCAGCTCTCGGAGCGGCTTCTGCCGCAGCCCGTCTTGTTCCCGCCGCTCCATCTCCCCGCTCCCTCTTGGAGCTGAATCCTCCCAGCCCGGGAAAATAAAATACCCACACGGAGCAGGTGGAGGCGGTTTTGTTTTAATGCCTGAACACGGACCTCTCGTAACTGTAAAAAGAGCGAGGCGCCTGGCGCTTCCCTGCTTGCCCACTCGCATTCCTTCTGGGAATTGCCCTGGAGTGCCCGGGCGAGGGAGGGGGGTGTCAGTGCTACGGGGGAGTGGGGGTGTCGGACTTGGAGGGTTATCAGGGAAAAGCAGTTTTGCCCATTCCCAGCCTCCCCATCCCTGTGCGATTCCCAACATCCCCATCCGACTCCGGAGGCATTTGCCCCTGCGAAAAAGCAGGAGCTTTTGTGTGCGTGCCGGTAACGTTTTCCAGGTCTCGTTTTAATTTGCTCAAAGGTACCGCGCTCGGAGAGATGTGCTGTCGGTGGTGTCCCTTTTGAGAGCAAAGTGTCGGTCCCGTCCGTGTCGTGGTCTGGCCTCCCGGTGCGTAATTCCCAGGTGGAACCTTTCCCGTGCTTTGTCCCACGCTCCAATCCTCTCCCGGGCCACGGGCACACGGACGAGGTCTTGGACAGAAGCTCAGTTCCCATCGTGCCCGTAGCTGCAAAGTTGCAGATGCCGTTACTTTCTTCACAAGGAAGTTTTGTGGGTTGTTTTTAGTTGTTTTTGTTTTTTTAAATTATTTTAGAGTAGTTTTCTTTGCATAAACTCATACGAGGAAAGTATTCTGTTAATTGGAATACAGGATGTAACGCAGCCTAAATTAGGCTTCACGACTTCTTCCTCCCGACTGGAGGGCACAAAAAGCTGGAGGTCGCTGCAGGTTGTGGGTTTGTTTTTCCTCTTTGAAGGCCGTGGAGGAGGGACAGGAGCGGAGGAGACGGGCTTTGTCTGAGGAGGTCGTACGAGCTCCTGGAAACATCGATCTCGGGCCGCTGGTCCCCGGGGCGTCTCCCCGTCCTCCGTGGTGTCAAACTCGCTGGTCTCGAAAGCAAACCTCCCTGTCCGGGACCGACAAAGCTTCATCCTCCTCCTGTCCGAGCTCCGTGTTCTGATTTTCATTCAGTTACCGGTGATGGTTTTGTTTCCCCTCGGCCCCGAGTTGCCCCTTTTCTGCTTTTCTTTGCAGCAGAGTTTGTAGCGTGAAACAGGAATCGTCCCGCGCTGGCAATGTCCATCTGTGACGGAGCCGGGAGAGGCAAAGCCAGGCTTCGATGCCCAAGGCTGGACTGATTGATGTGTTTTTCCCTTTCCTGACCAGAGTGCTGAGGCTCGAGTGGACCCGTCTGTGTGTCCGTGGGCTTAAACCTTAATTTTTCGGGATTTTCCCCCCAGTCCTGCTGCAGGGAGTTACCGCAGGGACCCGCCGGGCCACGTTTTTCCCTCCCGTCTTCTTCTGCCCCCGGAGAGGATTTTGTGGGACAAACCCGGCTCCTGATGCCACATCCGCATCCCGCCGAGATGGAGGGGAGAAGGCGGTCGGCCAGCGAAGGGTCCCCTCGGCCCCGAGGTTGTGAGCGCAGCCTCTCCTCGTCAGCATCTGCTAACGAATCCTGCCTAATTGGAGCAGTCCCCCCCCCCCTTGCCGGGCGTGAGGGGAGGGTCAGGTCTCGGCACCGCACGTCTCAGCGCCACTCACAAAACCAAACGCACGGCAAACGCTGCTGGCGGCGCTGGGGATGTTGTCCCGCAGCCGGGCGGTCGCTGCGTGGCCCGGGCAGCGGCCCCGCGCCAGCCTTTAGTCACTCTGTTCTTTTCGCCTGGCACCGAAGGCACGGGGCGGGTTGGGGGGGTTTGCGGAGCGTCGTGTTGGGACGTGGGGCCGCCTTTGCCAAAGTCTCGGGGAGGAGCGAAAGCGTCTGGGTGCTCACGTGAATGTTGCGTTGCAAAGGCGCGTCTCTAGGAATAATTCCTTTGGTTGTCGGTCCGTGAGGGAAAGGCTTAGTGAGAAGAGCTTCTGGCCTCAGGAGGGTGACAGCAATACAGCCAGGACTTGATAATCTGACTTTATACCAAAGGTTTCTCCTCTTAATTTGACGCGGCCGAAATGAAGCCCGTATCTCTTGATTCCAAATGAGCTTTCGAGAAGCAGTTTTGTAGGTAGTTAGGGTCTGGCGGCCGGAAGATATCGCGCTGTACGGAAAGATAGAGCCCCTCCCCCAATGGCGGTTAGTTGATGATGTAAGCAGATGGAAGTGACGTTGTAAACTCGAGCTATATAAGGCTGTGCCACGTGCTAATAAACGCCATTTGCCGTCCACCACATTGGTGTCTGCGAGTCGATGGACCGAGCGGCCTGTGATCGGTCGCCGCGCCGTTCCTGAACCAGGTCGCCACGCCTACCCCAGGCAACAAGTGGTGCCGAAACCCGGGAATCGTCACCTGGATTCGGGTGAACGGCGGCCGGAGCGGCTGGACCAGCCCGGCGGGGGAGGTCAGGGGAGGACGCTCCCAGACCAGGACCAACAAGGAGGATGGAAGCCCTTGTGAAGGTCGTATCCCAAGTATATAAACAGTGGGGGATTGATTGTAAGCTCAAAGATTTTACCCTTGCAGTTGCGAGGCTTTTACAAATTGGGGTCGTCGACCAGCCGGTGGATATTCTCCACCCAGAAGTGTGGGATAAATGTACTAAAGCGTTAGCTGAGGAGACGATGTCTTCGGGTTGGGGGAAAAATCTTAAGTCATGGGGAAAAGTCGTACAGGCTTTGCAGAAGGCCATACAGGAGCAGGATACCTGGAGGGCGGCAAGGGACTGTTTGTTGGTTACCCCGAAATTGGGAGTCGGGGCAGCCACACAGACTCCGCGCCCCCAGGACGACGGTAATCCTGCTGAGCCCACGGACTCGCGGGAGGGCGGTACGCCCCCCCAATCCCCGAACCCCGTCCCGCTCGCGGAGGGACAAAACCAAACAAAATCCTTCTGGGGCAAATTAGCCGAGGAGGCCAGGGGTGCCGCAGGGAAATCAGAGTCTGAGGACCCCTGGGCGAGACCACCCCCCCGTGCGCCCCAAGACGGCCCCGGCCGAAGAAGGGAAAGGCGGGGCGAAGATGCCCCCGGCGGGAACAGGGAGGAAGCGCCAAAACCTACAGGTGCTCACAGACAAAGGAAGGGGGAGAAGGAGAAAGAGGCGAGCGGCGGGGGCGATCAGGGGCAGGAGGGGAGCGCGAGCGAGGGGCGGAAAGCCCATCAGAGCGGGCATCTGCGCAAATGCCCTCACAGGGCAAACACCCCGCCGGGCAGAAGGCGGGGCGAGCGAAGGGGGAGGGAATGGCCCGCCCGCAGGGTCAGTGGGCGGGGCCAGAGCCCAACCAGAAGGCACTGGAACCCGGAAGTGAGCAGTCAGTCGGGTTCCGACTGCGGGTCAGACACGACGTGGAGCGAGTGGCGCGCAATCGATTCAAGTTCGGAGGAGGAGGAAATAGGGGTAGACAGAGTCAAAAGCCACAATACCCCAGTTCGCAATGAAGAGAAAACGCGAGGGGGAAAAATTCCCCTCACGGATTGGAGAAAAATAAAGATCGCATGCGCCGATTGGGCCCCATCGGCCACGCTGGCGTTCCCGGTCCGGGTGGCGGACGGGGGACAAAGGGTCCACTCGCCAATAAATCCTAAGGATATACAAGCGATTGTTAAAGCAATCGCAGACGAAGGGCTTAATTCTGCCATGGTTTCCACCCTCATAGACGGAGTTTTCGGGGGAGACGACATGCTCCCGTTCGATATAAAACAAGCTTGTAGATTGATCTTTGACGGAGCAGGGATGATTGTTTTTAAACAAGAATGGGAGGACAACTGTACGAAGCAACTAGCCCAAATAACCGGAGCGGACCACCCGCTACACGGCTCCAGCCTGCAGCGGCTAATGGGTACAGACCCTACAATGGTTACCCCCCAGGCGCAAGCTCAAGGCATGCGGGCCCGTGAAGTTATGACAACCACTCGTGCGGCCAGAGAAGCTATTCGTGTAGCCTCTAGAATTGTCGCCAAGCCATCGCCATGGTCCACAATAAAACAAAATGAAAGTGAGAGCTTTTCGCAATTCGTAGACCGCCTTCAGGCAGCGGTCGACTCCTCGACCCTGCCCGCGGAAGCGAAAGGCCCAGTCGTTGCAGACTGCTTACGTCAGCAGTGTAATTCGAAAACCAAAGACATTTTACGGTCTCTACCACCGGGGTCAACTATCGCAGACATGATTAAGCATGTCGTGAATGAAGAGCATTTAGCCCCGATTCAAGTGGCTGTTCGCACCGCAGTAACTGATCTGATGGCATGTTTTAAATGTGGCCAAGCGGGCCACGTTGTGGCAAACTGCCCTCGGTTGGGGGACCCGCCAACAGCGCTCCCCCCACACCAGAATCGCTCTAGAGGGCCGTGTTGGTCTTGTGGAAAGAAAGGACATTTCGCTAAGGAATGCAGAACTAAAATTCAGGGAAACGGGATGGGGAGAGGGCACCTGGGCCGCACACAGCCTTCTCCCACACAGCTCCCGCGGCCCAGTCATACCAACCTTGGGTGGGGCGAGGCGCTTTCGAACCCGTTGCCCCCTCGAGAAGCGACCAGCTTTATGGCCCAACCGATAGTCCAACTGAGTCAGCCCTTATCTCAGGGACAGCAAGGACCACCCCTTGGGGGCGAGACCTTGGGGTGGCCCTGGCAATAAAGTGTGACAACCCACCGGTGGTGTGGGGGATCTGTTCTCTCTATAATATCCCCAATGGCACCACCGTTAAGGTCCCCTTTTTGATTGACACCGGAGCAGATGTTACAGTTCTTCCCGAGTCGAGCTGGCCCCCATGTTGGAAATTGGAAGACGCCCCCATGGTGGGCGGAGTTGGGGGATTAACCCAAGCTCGGAAGAGTGCCCAATTAATAGCAATTACGCTTCACACTGAAAAGGGACCGGAGAAAACCATCAACCTTTTCCCATATGTCATGCCAGGAGTCCCACCACTATTGGGAAGGGACGCTCTAGCCCTATTAAATGCCAGGGTGACAAATTTACCTTAAGGGCCACTGCCGTACACCCATTTCCACCAATTAGACTGACGTGGAAATCGTCCGATCCAGTGTGGGTCGAGCAGTGGCCCCTGTCGAAGCCTCGAATGGATGCTCTTCTCGAGCTAGTCGATCGCGAGCTACAACGAGGTCACATAGAGCCTTCTACTAGCCCATGGAACACCCCAGTTTTTGTAATACCCAAGCGGAATGGTGAGGGGTTTCGCCTCCTCCATGACCTACGTGAAGTAAACAAAAGAATCCAACCAATGGGCCCTGTCCAAACGCTGCTGCCCATGAACTCTATGATACCGGAAGGGCAACCTTGCGCTGTCCTCGATATCAAAGACTCTTTCTTTTCAATACCTCTGCATGAGGAGGATAAGGAACGGTTTGCCTTTTCTGTCATGTTTCCAAATAGCCAACGCCCCAACCTACGCTTCCAGTGGAAAGTGCTGCCACAAGGAATGATTAACTCACCTACTATCTGTCAAATCACAGTGGATCAGGCGTTGGCACCGGTCCGACGCAGCGACCCGACTGCGACTATCATTCAATATATGGATGATATTTTGATCGCCGCGCCATCAGGGAGCCAGGTGGACCAGCTGGTGCTAATGGTTTCAGAGACTCTCAAAACAAGCGGGTTTGAGATTGCGAGCGCAAAAATTAAAAAAGGACCATGTGTTAGTTTTTTGGGAGTGGGGATCACAAGCTCCTACGTGACCCCCCCCCAAATGAAAATCCGTCGAAACATCAAAGCGCTTCATGACATACAACAGCTAGTAGGGTCCTTGCAATGGCTCCGCAATATCGTCCTGATCCCTCCAGAAACCATGGCCCCCCTATACGATCTTTTAAAAGGACAACACCCGTGGGAACCAAAAACTCTAACACCGGAAGCACTGACTTCTCTTGACTTTATTGAGCGTCAGGTATCGTCAAGCTCACTCGCCAGATGGAACCCGGCTGTACCACTCGATCTGTACGTGCATTTCACGGAAGGGGGGGGAGTAGGGGCACTGGCCCAGGGCCCCCCCGAAAAAGCTCAACCAATACAATGGGTAGTCCTGGGAAAACCGTCACGTGCATTCTCCCCAGGAGTCGAGTGCCTTGGTAACCTCATCATGAAAGGCAGAAAACTCGCCCTAAGACATCTAGGCATTGAACCTGCCAGAATATACCTACCCTTCCGCAAACGGCTCCCAACGCAATCAGTGGCAATGTCAGAGTATCTAGCTATAGCCCTCATCGGATTTGGTGGGGAAGTCCAGTATGCCACAAGGCCCCCTTGGACTCAAATGCTGGCAATTGTCGATATAGACCTTCCACAGAAGGTCATGGACCGGCCCCAGTCGGGACCAACGGTCTTCACAGACGCATCCTCAGCGACCACAACCGCGGCAGCAGTATGGCAATCGGGAGGAGAATGGCACTGCATTAAAATGACCGATTGTGCGCTTTCAGTCCAACAGCTGGAAGCGGCAGCCGTAGTACTAGCGTGCGGGCTGTTTCCAACGGAACATCTCAATATAGTAACTGATTCAATGTTCGTGGCCAAGCTTTGCTTAGCCATGTCAGGGCCCGGTGTGTCAACATCTACAGTAGCTCTAATGCTAGAAGAAGCGCTTTTTTCCCGAAAAGGTACCATATCGGTCATCCACATCAACAGCCACACCCCAGTTAAAGGGTTTTTCCAAACCGGTAACGACAAAGCAGATGCCGCTGCTAAAGGATTATGGACACTAAGAGATGCCCGCCAACTACACGAATCTCTCCACATTGGAGCTAAAGCGCTAGCAAAGAGATGTGGGATTTCAGCCACTGATGCGAAACACATAGTAGCTACGTGTCCCCACTGCCAAAAAGTACCACTGTGGTCCAGTGGAATTAACCCCAGAGGTCTCAAAGCCTCCGAGGTGTGGCAGACGGATTTTACGCTCTGTCAGTTGCTGAAACCTCGGGCGTGGCTAGCGGTAACCGTAGACACATACAGCGGGGTGATCGTAGCTACACAACACCTTAAGACCGACTCCAAAGCAACCATCCAACATTGGCTGACAGCCATGGCGTGGCTCGGCGTCCCTAATCAAATCAAAACAGACAATGGGCCGAACTTTGTATCTAAGTCAGTCCGAGCATTCGCTCTGAAATGGGGTATTACTCTATTACGTGGCATCCCGTATAATAGCACAGGACAAGCCATAGTAGAACGAGCGAACCAAACTCTGAAATCTAAATTGGAGGTACTAGCAAAACCAGAAGGTTTTACCAACACTGTTCCCTCAGGAGACCAGGCGCGCTTGCTAGCGACTGCGTTATTGGCACTAAACCAGTTTCCCAGAGGAGAGGAGATGAACAGTCCCGCCCAAAAACATTGGGCCACTCGAGCACTAGAAGAAGGCCCGTCGGTCATAGTTAGAAATGAGCTGGGAGACTGGGAACAAGGGTGGAAGTTAGTCCTGACAGGCCGAGGGTATGCTGCGGTCAGAAAAGACAGCAGAATTAAATGGTGTCCGCTTAAGTCTATTAAACCGGACCTTCAGAATAAGACTAACGTAATTAATGAAAACTGTGAGTTTCTGTTTACAGGACCGGATCATCGGACACCCCCGTAACCCGTATACCCCAGTGGCAAAAGAAGTTGACAAGCCAGCAGGCGCCCTGTCCAAGCCTGGGAGCCCCGCATTGGCAGAAACCAAGCGACGACTGCGATGCCTTTGTGTGATTTTGATTTTAGACCTTGTCACCATAGGACAGGTACAATCAGGTCACCTTCACCACCAGCCATTTAAATGGTCCTTCCTTCGACTAGAGGACCACCAAGTTATCGCAACCCAAATAACATCAGGTGTGCCCAGTTTTAATGCCTCTCTGTGCCAGCTTGTCCCGAGAGACCGATGTTGGGAATGCCTAGGATTTTATATATGTCCTAGCTCGAATCCTGGGAAGGGGTATTGTAACTACCCTAATCAATACTATTGTAGCCGTTGGGGATGTGAGACCATAGCCCCTGCTTGGATACCAGGTAGCGGTAGAGACAGATACCTAAAGGTCCAGTGGGGTCCATATGGGTGCATTCCACCACAGGCATGGCAAGGACGTGGAAATTGCCAATACCTCTTCTTAAATGTTACTGAGCCCCAAGAGGATAGTTGGTTACTTGGGAGAATTTGGGGAATAAGGTACGCAGAACCAGGAACAGACGAGGGTGGCTTAATCCTCATAAAAAAGGAGGTTGTCCCGAACGATCCACTGCCGGTAGGCCCCAACCAAGCATTTGTTGATGAAGTAGTTCTGACCACCCCCAGTCAAGATTACGTGACTAAAAAGACCAACAACCAGGAAACATCAACAGGTAAATATACTACCACACCGGTAGCGCCCCTCTGGAAAATGATGCAAGCTAGCTACCGAGTATTGAACAAAACTAACCCTAACCTTACGGAACATTGTTGGTTGTGTTACGGACTAAAGCCACCTTTTTATGAGGCTGTAGGGGTAAGGGACATACCTATACAGGTAAATGGTACAAATCCGGCCCAGTGCATATGGGACACAGAAAAGCAAGGCATTACATTGACACAGGTGGTGGGAAGTGGCGTGTGTGTAGGCAAAGTCCCAAAGCACAAAGAACACCTATGTATTAATAAGACACAACTTAAGACCCCAGCAAAGTGGTTAATACCGGCCCAAAATGCCAAGTGGGTTTGTTCTACTATTGGAGTTACACCTTGTCTGTCACTGGAAAAGTTTAATGAATCCTCAGAGTATTGTGTCCAGGTATCTATAGTCCCTAAGATCTTTTACCATTCTGACGACTTTGTCTACGACTCGCACATCACCCCGGAACATCATCTGTCAAAACGGGAACCCTTTACAGCAATAACGGTAGCTACTCTAATGCTCATAGGAGGTGCGGGACTAGGTACAGGAGTAGCATCCTTGGTGCAACAGAGTAAAGAGTTTAATGCCTTGAGGGTGGCAGTAGACGAGGACTTGGCTAGAATTCAACAATCAATAACTGCATTAGAACAATCGATTAGATCATTATCTGAAGTCGTGTTACAAAATCGAAGAGGATTAGACCTGATGTTTTTACAACAAGGGGGGGGGTGCGCTGCGCTGAAAGAAGAGTGCTGTCTGTATGCGGACCACACCGGAATAGCGAGAGACACTATGGCCAAATTACGAGAGGGATTAGAAAAACGGAAAAAGGAACGAGAGGCACAACAAAACTGGTTCGAATCATGGTTTAACCATTCACCATGGTTAACCACCCTGCTATCTACCTTGATAGGACCGATCGCAATGATCATGATAGCACTAATCTTTGGACCCTGTATACTAAATAGGCTCGTGTCGTTTGTCAAAAGCCGGCTAGAGAAGGTTAACATTCTGTTAGTTGAACGCCGACAACTGCTTTAAGAATGTGTTTACATTGTGTTACTGCCAATTAATGTGTTTACATTGTGTTACTGCCAATTATCCCCGGTTACCTCAAGTTACACCCCGTTATTACCAGTTACCCCCTAAGTTCCACCTGTTCACTGTGCCTTATGTTTTTCATTCGAGTTTTCTATTTTAGCTGGTTTGGTTATCCATAGGGAGGGGGGAAATGTAGGTAGTTAGGGTCTGGCGGCCGGAAGATATCGCGCTGTACGGAAAGATAGAGCCCCTCCCCAAATGGCGGTTAGTTGATGATGTAAGCAGACGGAAGTGACGTTGTAAACTCGAGCTATATAAGGCTGTGCCACGTGCTAATAAACGCCATTTGCCGTCCACCACATTGGTGTCTGCGAGTCGATGGACCGAGCGGCCTGTGATCGGTCGCCGCGCCGTTCCTGAACCAGGTCGCCACGCCTACCCCAGGCAGCACAGTTTCGGAGCTGATTTGCTGGATTCTTGGCGTATCCTGCCCCATTAACCCAAAGAAATAAGGATTTGCGATGCGCGAGCCCAGCCTGTAGATTGTCCCTGCCCTCGAGAGGTGGGGGGTCGCCGCCTGACAGGCGGCTCTTCCTGAAATGCCCGTCCGCCCCGGGATGGACAGGGAGAGATCTGCTCCGGGTCTGGAGCAGCCCTTAGTGAAACCCTGCCGAACCCGAGGGGCTCCACTTTGAGAGTGGCGAGGGCGGCTGTCTCTGAGAAAGGGCTTCCGAACCAGAAATGAGTCCTAAAAGTCAGGAAGAGCAGCTTGTCTCGCCACGGTAGTAGGGAAAAACTCCCCTCGAGGAACTCGCCTGGAAACGTCCCTTCCAGGGAAGGTCTTGCCTCAAAGCGCTGAATTCTGGCTGTTAAATTGCGCTGAAAGCGCCGCCGACGGGGTCAGTCTAGCGAGTAATTCTGTGTTGCCTTCTGGGGACTGCGGGGTTTTTTGTTTGTTTTTTATACACCTAAGAAAATGGTCGATTTTCTCTATTTTTGTATGGTTTTGCCTTTTATATTCACGGGGAACTTTTGTGGACTCTTCTTTTACTCGTGTGTGTTGTCTTTTAGAGCGGTGCAGTTTTCCCTTCCGATGGAGAAAAGGCAACTCTTGAGCTGCTGCCGCTGCCCGGGCACCGCGAGGGACCCGCTGCGCTCCTCGCGCCCTCCTCTCACCACTGCCCCCCTTGTCCCCAGGACCCCCTCCTCGTCCCTAGGGCCACCCACTTGTCCCCGGGGCCACCCCCTCGTCGCCAGGGCCAGCTCCGGCCCCAGCAGCCGCCCGTCACCAGCCCCGGCTCTGGGCACTCACCGTGAGACGTCCTTGTTTCCGTGGCGCTGTGTCACCCGCGGCAGCTGTGATTCCTGTCTCGGAGCTTTGCTTTTCATCTGAATTTGTGGGCGTTGGTGATTTCTCCCTGAAAGGATTGCTGACCCTCTTCTAAACGAGAAAATCCGCAGATTCCGGTTGGGGCTTTCCCTTCTGCGTGCTTAACCGGTTTGATCCAAAACTGGGGCTTTTCCTAAATCCCAGCAGGAGCTGCTGTTGGATGGTGGGTAGGGGTGCCCTTGACACCGGTGACAAACTTTGTGTCCCCTCGGTGCTCCCTGTCGGAGCCGGGAGCTCGGCTCTCGCCCTTGGGCAGGCGGCATCACCCTCAGCGGGGCTGAGGATCGCTCTTGGCGTAATCCTGGGGTCCGCAGGGGATTTCCGAGGATTTCTGGGGCTTTCCGGCGCTTTCCACCTCCTCCGTCTCCTGCTCTGCTGCCGGCTGGATGGGAGCCGGGGGAGCCCCAGCCCTGCGCCCCCTCCCCTCGCCAGCACCAGGAGAGCATCATGCTGGGATAACACCGCCTTGAATGTTGGGATGGGGAAGGCAGGGCGAGGTTCTGGGCAGCCAGGACCCGGCGCTGGTTCCTGCGGCTCTTCTTGCTCTTGTTTCTCATTCGGTTGCCTGAATGTGCTGCTTTGGTTGCCCGACTCCGGAGGCGTTTGCCCCTGCGGAGTTTGCCACCCTGCGCGGGCCGTAAGGGCTGAAATGACGTCTCCGCGGACGGACGGCCGCGGTGAGGGATTGAGCGGGCAAGAACAGTGTCAAACAGTGACGTGCAAAAAGGAAATTAAATGCTGAAAAGGTAAAAGATGACAGCCAAAAGCAGATCTTCTCCCCTTCCTTCCCCCCGCCAGTGCCGGCAGAGCTGGGAATTGCCGCTGAGGCGTCCGGCTCTGCATCCATTTCTGTGTCTTTTCGTTAAAGAGCTCTTCACCTAAGGGTGCTTTCTTAAATTTCCCTCAAGTGGGTTTGTCCCCGATGCCGGCACGGGTTCGGGCCGGGCCGGTCGCTGGGCGAACATTCCTGGGGCGCTGGGCCCCGCGCCGCCTTCCACATCCCCTCTGCCCCTGGGCTTTGCGGCTCCCTCCTCTCCAGCCGGGGCTGCCGGCGCTTCCCGCCCGCATGGAGCCGTCCTGGGAGCTACGCTTGGCTGAGGGGATACATTAAAATCTAGAAAAACCTCTCAGTTCTCCAGAAAGAGAATAATTAGCCCTTGTCCCAGGCGGCCCCGTGCTTCCCCTCTGCCGTCCCAGCTGACCAACTTGTCTGAATTTTGGTTTTTTTTCTTTCTGTTTCTGCTCTCACTGCTACTAGTCCTTCAACTTTTTGATGTATTGATTGTGTTTTCAAATGAATGTTCCTTTCACTGAATTGTACTGAATAAAGTTCAGATTTTTAGAGAACACGGCATTTCTCTTGGGGTTTGCTTTTTTCCTGCTTACGTTGTGCTTGATTTAATCTTTTCCCTCCCCTCCTTGTCTCTTGATTATTTGCAAGGGAAGTGGCTTTTCCAGCGGGAGGAGGCGGCAGAGGAGATGCTGGAGGAGCCCGGCAGCCGCTGCTCCGTAGCGCGCTCCTGGGCCAAACCCCGGCCGTGAATGAACCCCCCAACGGCCACCGTTTCGGGCCCCAGCCCCAGGGTCGACTTGTCCCTCTTGGTTCCTCGTCCTCTGCTGTCGCTGGCCCCGAGCGGTGGCCGGGGCTGGGGGGTGCGGGGAGCAGCGCTGTCCCGGCTCTGAGCTGAGGGAGCGTGGCCGGGGGGGTCCGTCCCCGCCAGGTGCCAGCGCCCGCAGGTGCCCGTCCCCCGGCAGCGCCGGGCTGGGGACCCCTCACCCCGTCCTCCCTCCCGCTGCTGCGCTGCAGGGCCGGGAGCGGGGCTGGGGGTGAGCAAGGTGATGCCCCCCCGTCCCTGTCACCGCCGTTCATGGCCCAAAAAAAAAAGGGGAAAAATACAAGAAAGAACGAGATGAAGGGTTTTTATTAATAAAATAGTAACAAATCAGGTTTTGAAGAACACGTGTTGGGGTCTGGCTGGCCGGGCGCTGGGTCGGCTCCGGGGGGGCCTCGGTGCCAGGGAGAGGGGGCCGTTGGCCCAGTCTGCCTTGTGCTGCGCCGGCTTTGGCTCCGTCGGCTTTGGCTCTTCCGGCTCGTGCGACGCTGGCCTGGGCTTCCCGAGCTGGTGCGGCGCTGGCCAGGGCTGGCCGGGGCTGGGCTCTGGGGGCGAGGGGCAGGGGTTGGCCCCGCTTCTGCCCCCGGGGCAGCTCCGCCAGCCCAGCACGGGGCAGGCAGAGGGGGACAGGGGGAGCGGGGGTTGGGGGAGCCGGGAGGGACCTGGGTGGGGAAAACCTGGGGACCGCGTGGTCGCCCTGCGCGCCCCGCTGTCCCCCTCGCTCCCACGGGATCCTGTCCCCAAGCCGGCCCCAGCCGTACCCTCCGTGCCCCTGAGCGCAGGCAGCGGCTCCTCCAGCCGGCCCCGGGAGATGCGGCGGTCCTTGGCCAGCAGATCCACCACGTTGCACTGGGAAGGAGAGAGCGGGGCTGGCTGAGCCACCAGCTCTGCATCCCCACGCAATGCCCCCGCAGCCAGCTCTCCCTGGGGAAACTGAGGCACGGACACCCCCCCAGCGACACTCAGCATCACCCTCCCAGCCTCAGTCCCCGCGCCGTACCCCACCTTGGTCATCCCTACCTTGCTGGGGAGCAGGAGGTGCTGGAGGTGCGGGGGGGGCCGGAGGCACTGGCGGCGCTGCAGCGGGGTGGTGACGGTGTGCCGGCCCCCGCAGCTCCGCGGCACGGTCGGGTACCTGGGCTCGGCCGGCGGCTCCCTGTGGGACAGGGCAGAGGGATGCTCAGTGCCTGGCACCGTGGCACCCTGTACTTCAGCCTGCTAGGCCAGGAGGGGGGCCAGCGGCTGCTCCCCAATGGGTACGTCCCCCACAAGTGCCATCCGATTGCCACGGCCGTGGCAGATCCCTGCACTCCGTGCAAAGGATATCAGGAGGCAGGAGCTGGGCTGTCTCCGCTGCGGTGCTTCATTTTTACAACTGGTCTCCCAGGAGCCCCCACCCCCTCCAGCCCAAGGTCAGGCTGAGAGCAGACACAACTCATCACACGCTGCTTCAGCGCCCTTGAGACAGAGACCTGGGCCAGACGGGGCAGTGAGGGGGGGGTCAGTAAAGCCCCAGAGAGGCAGGGCAAACACAGCTGACCCTCCGCGGCACATCTCTGCTCCCCTTCCATGCTCAGGCCCCCCAGGACCCTTCTGCCCCCACCCTGGGAATAGCTCTCTGTCGACGGGGCAGAGCCACCCTGCACCCCAGGGGCTGGGGATCTGTCCCCTTGTCCCCTACCTTTTGCCATCCTGCTGTTCCTGTTCTGATTTGAGGACGGTCAGGGGCTGTCCGGTGGGGCGGGGGGGCATCGGCGGGGAGGATGGGATGGTCACGATGCACCTGGGGAGGGCAGGAGCCGCGCATCGGTGGCGGGCTCAAAAGAGCTGCCCAGGTTTGGGACGGCGCCCCAAAACCCACGGGCTTGTACCACACGGCACCCCCCCGCCCGCTGCCCCCCAGGGAGGGCTCCCTGTGGCCCCGCTGCCGGGCAGGGCTGCGAGGGGGCTGGGCAGGGTCAGACCCCCCCAGGCAGACAGCCGGACCCCTGTGCCCGGCACAGCGGGGCACCGCCAGCACCCATCGCCCCCCCCGTTCCCCCAGGGTGCCGGGCGCTACTCACGGGCCAGGCACCCGCACGTCGAGGGGCCGGTCGCAGGACAGGCAGTGGAAATGGGCCAGCAGCAGCCTGGAGGGGGGAGAAAAGGGCTGGGGCAGCTCCTGGGGGGGAGGCGGCTCTGCCCGCACGCAGGCAGGCAGCTGGCAGGCAGCAGCGAGGTGTCCCCGGAGCCGCCACTGTCCCCATCGCACTCACTTCCTAATCCCAGCCGCGTCGTCATCCTCCGCCTGCGCTGCCTTCTCCTGGAGCTGCTTCAGGATGCTCTCCCAGTGCCCCTCCAGCTGCTGCCGGAAAGGCCCCAGCTCCAGGCGGTCCAGCTGTGGATGGGGGACACCCTCAGCGCCCGGCCCGGCGAGGGACATGGTGTTCCCCGGGGGTCACGGCGGGAGGGGGGACCCTCGGAGGGATGCTGCCTTCGGCTGCCCAGCCTCAAAGGCGCCACTTGTGCGCGGCGGGGACGAGCCAGCCCTCACCTTGGCGGCCAGCTCTTCACTGAGCTGCTGCTGGAGCTGCTCCTGGCCCGTCACCCGGCTCAGCATCTCCTGGAACATCTCCTTCAGCCGCTCCATCCGCGCGTCAAACTCGGCGTGGTTGACTTTGCCGGCCAGGGCGCTTTTGTCTGCTTTCTAGCGGGAGGGAGAGGAGGAGAGCGGTGGGGAAAGGCTGGAGGTCCGATGGGCAGGGACAGCCCCTGGCGGGAGAAGTGGCTGCGGGGCCCCGCTCGCCCCACCACCCCCGTGGGCTCGGTCCCACCAGCCGAAGGGGCCCGTGGGGACACAGAGGGACGCGGCGAGGGACCCGCGGCCCGTCTGGAAATCCTCCCTCCCCCCAGCAGGTTCTGCCACCGAGCACCCAAGGGCCAAGGGGCGCTTGTCACCCTGCCCCGCACCCCCTTGGCTGGCGCTGGGTCCCCTCGAAGCCGTACCACGTCGATTCCCAACTCCAGGTCCTCCTTGTCTGCTTTCTGCTTCACCAGCCTCTCCAGGGACTGGAACAGAGCCTTTTCCAACAGAGAGAGCACCCCGTGATGCCACGGCAGGCTCCGTGCTGCCTCCCAGCCAGCCCAGCGCCCCCCGCCTCCCCCCGACCCTCACACCTCCAGGAAGGGCGTTTGGAGCCCCTGCAGGGCTGCCAGCCGGCGGGCAGGGGGACGGACCCCCGGTGGTCCCCAGCCGGGGCTCTGCTGGAGGCTCTGACCCCGCGGGGCTTTCTGCCACCTGCCTTGGTGTCCTTCTGCTTCTGGTGACTCTCGTCCCGCATGTTCCCCACGATGGAGCTGAGCTTTTCGTGGTCCCCTTGCACCTGCACCATGGTGGCCTGGAGGCGTTTCAGCAGCTCCTCGTCCTGCTGCAGGGGGGAGACGACACCGTGCTGCCGTGGGGGGGGCTGGCTGCCCCGTGGGGACAGAGCCAGGTTCCTCGGCCGGTGGCCACGGGCTATGGGTGCCAGCAGGACACTTGCACCAAGGTCCAATTCCCTTCCGCTGGCTTGTACGAGCCAGTCTGGGGGGCAGCGAGGGGCTCCCCCACGTTACAGCGAAGCCCAACCAGCCGGGGGGGCGCAGCAGCCCCCTCCCAAGCCCCCCACGCCGGCATCTCCCTACCTGGCTCCTCCTCGGCAGGTGCCTGGCCACCTTGTACGCCGCCAGCCGGGACAGCAAGGCGTCCACCGCCTCCTGCAGCTTCTCGTAGCGCTGGAGGAGCTGCCCCACCTGCGCCCTGGTGTCCCCGCTGCAGGCAGGGCACGCGGCCACCTCCTGCCCCACGCTCTCCAGCGCCCTCAGCTTCTCCTGCTGCAGGAAGGGGAGGAGGAGGAACCGCCTCTGAGCTGGGATGGAGGCGGCCAACGAGCCCCGGTGCCGTGGAGTCTCCATGGCCCCCGCCAGCCAGGGGAGGTGGCCGGGAAGCCCATCAGGACCCCCCCACCGAGCCGGCGGGTGCTGGGAGCGCTCCCCCCACACCTCACCTGTGCCTGCAGCTGCTTGTCCATCTCCGCCCCCAGCTTCTTCAGCGTGGCCTTGCTTATCTCCTGATGCTCTGCCAGTTCCTTCAGCTCCCTCTTCATCTGTTCCAGGCCCAGATCCTTCAGCTCCTGCTTCATCTGCTCCAGACCCAGAACCTTCAGCTCCTGCTTCATCTGCTCCAAACCCAGATCCTTCAGCTCCTGCCTCATCTGCTCCAAACCCAGATCCTTCAGCTCCCTCTTCATCTGCTCCAAACCCAGATCCTTCAGCTCCTGCTTCATCTGCTCCAGTCTCAGCTCCATCACCTCCGGGAGCTCCTTCTTGATCTCCTGCAGCGTGGACCTGCCCAGCGAGACGGGGACGCGGGCAGGCTTAGCCTCCACGGGGCTGCTCGGGGGGTGTCTCTGGCCCCCCAGACTGGGATGCTCCCAGCCCCCCTGGGTCCCTTGCGGCCCCACACAGTAGGAAACCCTCTCCCGTCCTTTTACCCTGGCTGCAGGGTGCTGCGCTCGCTGCCATCCACGTCCAAGTCATCTCCAGACACCCCAAGCTTCCCAAAGGCATCTTCCAGCTGCCTGACCTGGGAATGGTGGTTGTGGCAGAGTCAGGGCACGGGCCCCCGTGTCATCCCAGCACAGGGGCCCTTCGGTTGCCCCCTCCCTGCCCAACCCCCCCCGGCATCCCCGCAGCCCCCTCGCGTGCTGCCACCGACTCACCTTCCCCGTCTCGTCCTGCATGTCGCTGGCCTGGCCCTGCAGGGAGGAGACCCGGCCCCGGAGGGTGACGCTGCTCTCATCTAGAGGGATGCTGCTGGGGCCCCAGGACCCCCGGGACATGGACGGATCTCGCAAAGGGGACACGCCGGCGGGTCCTGGCTGTGCCCCTGGGGTCTGGGTCTTGATGCCAGCAGCTCCTGGCTGCGTTCCCGGGGCCGTGGTGCTGGCATCAGACCTCCTCCTCCCCTCATCGGCGGGAGCGTCTGTCCCCTTCTTGGTGGTCGCTGCTGATTCTTGGCTCCCCGCTCGCATCCCCAGAGAGCCAGGCTGTGTCCCCGGAGTCCCCTCGCTGCTCCTGGGCACAGCCTGTCCCCCGGCTCCCTCCGGCCCCAGTGCTGAGCTCGCCCTGCGCTGAACGTCCACGTGCGACAGGGTGGGCTTGGTGCGGGGAGAGTGGCCGCCACTGCTCTCCTGGGACGAGGAGGCAAAGGGGAGCAGGTTGAGGGGCAGCCACGCAGCGGTGAGGACAGACCCCAGGGCCCCCCGCCCTGTCCCCACACCTCCCAGGGATGCGGGGACGCAGCTGCCTCCTGCCCCCGTGCAGGATGCAGGGGAGCTCGCGGCCGTACCTCGTCCGTGTCCATCCACCTCTGGTTGCGGGGGCCCGGCAGCCGGCCGGCAGCTTCCTGGAGTTTGTCCTGGAGCTGGGCGAGGAGAGGGACACCCGTTGGGATGCGGGAGCGGGATTTCAAAGGAGCACGCGCAAACTGACTTGGGCACAAGACAGAGGGACGCCGGGCTGTGCCTGGGGCTGGGGCAGTATGGCCCGGGGCAGAGCTTTCTCTCCCCTCCTTCCCAGCTCCCACGTCCCGGTATGGATGGCTGGTGGCTTCCAAAGTGCCCCAGCATCCCTTTGGTTGATGCCGCAGTTCCCTCTACCCCCAGCCTGACCTGCCGGCAGCGCTGCCCGGTTCTGCCCTCCCCGGGCAGTGCTGGGGGGCAGAGGCTGGGGGGCTGTGGGGGCAGTGGGATGGGGTCCCCGCTCCCCACTTTGGGACACCCCTCCCACTCTTCCCTCCTGGTGCCCTTCCCCATGGGTGAATGGGTGACACCGGTGGCTGATGGCGGCGGGGCAGGGGCTGGGATGGCGACAGCGAGAGGGGCCGAGAGGGGGCGAGGGCCCAGTTGCCTCCCGGGGCCACCGGCAGCAGCTCACCAAGCCGAGCGCCTCCTGCATCGCCTGGATGTCCTCTCCCATGCGCGTCTGCGCCGCCTTCATGCCGCCGATCTCCTCGAGGGCCTGGGAGCGGGGGGTGGTGGCGGTTGAGCCCCAGAGGAGGGTCCCTGGGGAGCAGGACCTCACCCCCGCTGTGGTCTTTCCTTGAACCCAAGCTTATTTCTTCCCACTGCAGATGCTCGGGCAACGCCACGCATGAGGGATGAGGCCCCTCTCCAGTGGCACCAGTGCTGGCTTTAGCCCTTGGGCGAGCCCAGGGGATTTGTGGTGGGAGATGAGGCCCACGAGGGGCTGATGGAGCCTCTCAGCTGCCCCAGGAGCGCATGCGGTACCGGCCGTAGGTCAGGAACGGGAAGGGAGGGCTGGAGAGGTTGGTGGGGCTGGGCTGGAGGTCCAGCCTCCTGGAGGGGCTGCCGAGCCTCCAGCCAGCGGAGCCAAGGGCACCGGGGGCTGTGTGGGACCCCCCCCATAACTCGCCGATGGCAGCCTGGGCTGGACACAGAGCAAGCGGAGCAGCGTTTCAGCCCCAGCTCTTCCTCCCCAACTCTCCATGCCTTTCCCGCGCTGAAGCCCCACGTGCCGCCGTGAGCTGGCGCTTAAACCAGACCTTGGTCCAAGGGCTGCGCAGAGCCCGGAGGAGGGGGCGTCTGGCGGGGGAGCACCCAGGGGAGCGGCAAGAGCCTCTACCTTGGAGATGCCGCTCTCGTTCTCTTTGACCTTCTCCTTCATCTGCCCCACGTCGGTGGCCACGGAGGCGAGCTGGGGGCCGCTCGCGGTGCCCGACACCGAGTCCTTCCCGGGCAGCTGCTCCCGCGGCTCCGGGGGCTGCTGCCCCACGGCCTGGGCCCTGTCCCCGTCCTGCTCCAGGCCGGCGGCCGCCTGGGCAGCCCGGTCCCCCTCCAGCAGGGACAGGCGGCCCAGCATGGC
This sequence comes from Rissa tridactyla, assembly GCF_028500815.1. Taxonomy (NCBI): domain Eukaryota; kingdom Metazoa; phylum Chordata; class Aves; order Charadriiformes; family Laridae; genus Rissa; species Rissa tridactyla. Next base: position 47,651,198 of record NC_071474.1, on the reverse strand, counting down.
CTGCAGCAGGCTGCGCAGCGCCGTGAAGTTGACAGACCCGACCTCGGGCGTCCCGATGGCCGCGTCCAGCAGCTGCGACAGCTCGGGCTCAGCCATGGCCGCTGCCCAGCCCGAAGCCCCGGAGGGAGCGGAGGGGGACGGGGGCCTTTCTGCCTTGCGGGGGGGAACGGGACCGGGACCGGGACCGGGACCGGGACCGGGACCGGGACGGGTGGGACTGGGGTGGGCAGTCGGCAGCCTTCCTCCTGCTCCTCCTCCTCCTCCTCGTATTCTCCTGATCCTCCTTCTCCTCGTCTCCTCTCCTCCTCCTCCTCTCCTCGCCTCAGCGCGGTGCCACCGGCAACGGGTGACAGGGTGACAGGGACAAAGCGGCGTCCCCCGTTGCCAGGCGACGCCCCGCCCGCCGCCGGTCCCCGGGATGCGTTACCCAAGTTACCCCCAGGGACGGCAGAGGCCGAGGGGCCCGGCCGCCTTCCCCCCCTTCCCGCAGGCCCCGCAGCCGCTTCGCGCTCCCGGTTCGCAGCTCTCGGAGCGGCTTCTGCCGCAGCCCGTCTTGTTCCCGCCGCTCCATCTCCCCGCTCCCTCTTGGAGCTGAATCCTCCCAGCCCGGGAAAATAAAATACCCACACGGAGCAGGTGGAGGCGGTTTTGTTTTAATGCCTGAACACGGAGCTCTCGTAACTGTAAAAAGAGCGAGGCGCCTGGCGCTTCCCTGCTTGCCCACTCGCGTTCCTTCTGGGAATTGCCCTGGAGTGCCCGGGCGAGGGAGGAGGGTGTCAGTGCTACGGGGGAGTGGGGGTGTCGGACTTGGAGGGTTATCAGGGAAAAGCAGTTTTGCCCATTCCCAGCCTCCCCATCCCTGTGCGATTCCCAACATCCCCATCCGACTCCGGAGGCATTTGCCCCTGCGAAAAAGCAGGAGCTTTTGTGTGCGTGCCGGTAACGTTTTCCAGGTCTCGTTTTAATTTGCTCAAAGGTACCGCGCTCGGAGAGATGTGCTGTCGGTGGTGTCCCTTTTGAGAGCAAAGTGTCGGTCCCGTCCGTGTCGTGGTCTGGCCTCCCGGTGCGTAATTCCCAGGTGGAACCTTTCCCGTGCTTTGTCCCACGCTCCAATCCTCTCCCGGGCCACGGGCACACGGACGAGGTCTTGGACAGAAGCTCAGTTCCCATCGTGCCCGTAGCTGCAAAGTTGCAGATGCCGTTACTTTCTTCACAAGGAAGTTTTGTGGGTTGTTTTTAGTTGTTTTTGTTTTTTTAAATTATTTTAGAGTAGTTTTCTTTGCATAAACTCATACGAGGAAAGTATTCTGTTAATTGGAATACAGGATGTAACGCAGCCTAAATTAGGCTTCACGACTTCTTCCTCCCGACTGGAGGGCACAAAAAGCTGGAGGTCGCTGCAGGTTGTGGGTTTGTTTTTCCTCTTTGAAGGCCGTGGAGGAGGGACAGGAGCGGAGGAGACGGGCTTTGTCTGAGGAGGTCGTACGAGCTCCTGGAAACATCGATCTCGGGCCGCTGGTCCCCGGGGCGTCTCCCCGTCCTCCGTGGTGTCAAACTCGCTGGTCTCGAAAGCAAACCTCCCTGTCCGGGACCGACAAAGCTTCATCCTCCTCCTGTCCGAGCTCCGTGTTCTGATTTTCATTCAGTTACCGGTGATGGTTTTGTTTCCCCTCGGCCCCGAGTTGCCCCTTTTCTGCTTTTCTTTGCAGCAGAGTTTGTAGCGTGAAACAGGAATCGTCCCGCGCTGGCAATGTCCATCTGTGACGGAGCCGGGAGAGGCAAAGCCAGGCTTCGATGCCCAAGGCTGGACTGATTGATGTGTTTTTCCCTTTCCTGACCAGAGTGCTGAGGCTCGAGTGGACCCGTCTGTGTGTCCGTGGGCTTAAACCTTAATTTTTCGGGATTTTCCCCCCAGTCCTGCTGCAGGGAGTTACCGCAGGGACCCGCCGGGCCACGTTTTTCCCTCCCGTCTTCTTCTGCCCCCGGAGGGGATTTTGTGGGACAAACCCGGCTCCTGATGCCACATCCGCATCCCGCCGAGATGGAGGGGAGAAGGCGGTCGGCCAGCGAAGGGTCCCCTCGGCCCCGAGGTTGTGAGCGCAGCCTCTCCTCGTCAGCATCTGCTAACGAATCCTGCCTAATTGGAGCAGTCCCCCCCCCCCTTGCCGGGCGTGAGGGGAGGGTCAGGTCTCGGCACCGCACGTCTCAGCGCCACTCACAAAACCAAACGCACGGCAAACGCTGCTGGCGGCGCTGGGGATGTTGTCCCGCAGCCGGGCGGTCGCTGCGTGGCCCGGGCAGCGGCCCCGCGCCAGCCTTTAGTCACTCTGTTCTTTTCGCCTGGCACCGAAGGCACGGGGCGGGTTGGGGGGGTTTGCGGAGCGTCGTGTTGGGACGTGGGGCCGCCTTTGCCAAAGTCTCGGGGAGGAGCGAAAGCGTCTGGGTGCTCACGTGAATGTTGCGTTGCAAAGGCGCGTCTCTAGGAATAATTCCTTTGGTTGTCGGTCCGTGAGGGAAAGGCTTAGTGAGAAGAGCTTCTGGCCTCAGGAGGGTGACAGCAATACAGCCAGGACTTGATAATCTGACTTTATACCAAAGGTTTCTCCTCTTAATTTGACGCGGCCGAAATGAAGCCCGTATCTCTTGATTCCAAATGAGCTTTCGAGAAGCAGTTTCGGAGCTGATTTGCTGGATTCTTGGCGTATCCTGCCCCATTAACCCAAAGAAATAAGGATTTGCGATGCGCGAGCCCAGCCTGTAGATTGTCCCTGCCCTCGAGAGGTGGGGGGTCGCCGCCTGACAGGCGGCTCTTCCTGAAATGCCCGTCCGCCCCGGGATGGACAGGGAGAGATCTGCTCCGGGTCTGGAGCAGCCCTTAGTGAAACCCTGCCGAACCCGAGGGGCTCCACTTTGAGAGTGGCGAGGGCGGCTGTCTCTGAGAAAGGGCTTCCGAACCAGAAATGAGTCCTAAAAGTCAGGAAGAGCAGCTTGTCTCACCACGGTAGTAGGGAAAAACTCCCCTCGAGGAACTCGCCTGGAAACGTCCCTTCCAGGGAAGGTCTTGCCTCAAAGCGCTGAATTCTGGCTGTTAAATTGCGCTGAAAGCGCCGCCGACGGGGTCAGTCTAGCGAGTAATTCTGTGTTGCCTTCTGGGGACTGCGGGGTTTTTTGTTTGTTTTTTATACACCTAAGAAAATGGTCGATTTTCTCTATTTTTGTATGGTTTTGCCTTTTATATTCACGGGGAACTTTTGTGGACTGTTCTTTTACTCGTGTGTGTTGTCTTTTAGAGCGGTGCAGTTTTCCCTTCCGATGGAGAAAAGGCAACTCTTGAGCTGCTGCCGCTGCCCGGGCACCGCGAGGGACCCGCTGCGCTCCTCGCGCCCTCCTCTCACCACTGCCCCCCTTGTCCCCAGGACCCCCTCCTCGTCCCTAGGGCCACCCACTTGTCCCCGGGGCCACCCCCTCGTCGCCAGGGCCAGCTCCGGCCCCAGCAGCCGCCCGTCACCAGCCCCGGCTCTGGGCACTCACCGTGAGACGTCCTTGTTTCCGTGGCGCTGTGTCACCCGCGGCAGCTGTGATTCCTGTCTCGGAGCTTTGCTTTTCATCTGAATTTGTGGGCGTTGGTGATTTCTCCCTGAAAGGATTGCTGACCCTCTTCTAAACGAGAAAATCCGCAGATTCCGGTTGGGGCTTTCCCTTCTGCGTGCTTAACCGGTTTGATCCAAAACTGGGGCTTTTCCTAAATCCCAGCAGGAGCTGCTGTTGGATGGTGGGTAGGGGTGCCCTTGACACCGGTGACAAACTTTGTGTCCCCTCGGTGCTCCCTGTCGGAGCCGGGAGCTCGGCTCTCGCCCTTGGGCAGGCGGCATCACCCTCAGCGGGGCTGAGGATCGCTCTTGGCGTAATCCTGGGGTCCGCAGGGGATTTCCGAGGATTTCTGGGGCTTTCCGGCGCTTTCCACCTCCTCCGTCTCCTGCTCTGCTGCCGGCTGGACGGGAGCCGGGGGAGCCCCAGCCCTGCGCCCCCTCCCCTCGCCAGCACCAGGAGAGCATCATGCTGGGATAACACCGCCTTGAATGTTGGGATGGGGAAGGCAGGGCGAGGTTCTGGGCAGCCAGGACCCGGCGCTGGTTCCTGCGGCTCTTCTTGCTCTTGTTTCTCATTCGGTTGCCTGAATGTGCTGCTTTGGTTGCCCGACTCCGGAGGCGTTTGCCACCCTGCACGGGCCGTAAGGGCTGAAATAACGTCTCCGCGGACGGACGGCCGCAGTGAGGGATTGAGCAGGCAAGAACAGTGTCAAACAGTGACGTGCAAAAAGGAAATTAAATGCTGAAAAGGTAAAAGATGACAGCCAAAAGCAAATCTTCTCCCCTTCCTTCCCCCCGCCAGTGCCGGCAGAGCTGGGAATTGCCGCTGAGGCGTCCGGCTCTGCATCCATTTCTGTGTCTTTTCATTAAAGAGCTCTTCACCTAAGGGTGCTTTCTTAAATTTCCCTCAAGTGGGTTTGTCCCCGATGCCGGCACGGGTTCGGGCCGGGCCGGTCGCTGGGCGAACATTCCTGGGGCGCTGGGCCCCGCGCCGCCTTCCACATCCCCTCTGCCCCTGGGCTTTGCGGCTCCCTCCTCTCCAGCCGGGGCTGCCGGCGCTTCCCGCCCGCATGGAGCCGTCCTGGGAGCTACGCTTGGCTGAGGGGATACATTAAAATCTAGAAAAACCTCTCAGTTCTCCAGAAAGAGAATAATTAGCCCTTGTCCCAGGCGGCCCCGTGCTTCCCCTCTGCCGTCCCAGCTGACCAACTTGTCTGAATTTTGGTTTTTTTTCTTTCTGTTTCTGCTCTCACTGCTACTAGTCCTTCAACTTTTTGATGTATTGATTGTGTTTTCAAATGAATGTTCCTTTCACTGAATTGTACTGAATAAAGTTCAGATTTTTAGAGAACACGGCATTTCTCTTGGGGTTTGCTTTTTTCCTGCTTACGTTGTGCTTGATTTAATCTTTTCCCTCCCCTCCTTGTCTCTTGATTATTTGCAAGGGAAGTGGCTTTTCCAGCGGGAGGAGGCGGCAGAGGAGATGCTGGAGGAGCCCGGCAGCCGCTGCTCCGTAGCGCGCTCCTGGGCCAAACCCCGGCCGTGAATGAACCCCCCAACGGCCACCGTTTCGGGCCCCAGCCCCAGGGTCGACTCGTCCCTCTTGGTTCCTCGTCCTCTGCTGTCGCTGGCCCCGAGCGGTGGCCGGGGCTGGGGGGTGCGGGGAGCAGCGCTGTCCCGGCTCTGAGCTGAGGGAGCGTGGCCGGGGGGGTCCGTCCCCGCCAGGTGCCAGCGCCCGCAGGTGCCCGTCCCCCGGCAGCGCCGGGCTGGGGACCCCTCACCCCGTCCTCCCTCCCGCTGCTGCGCTGCAGGGCCGGGAGCGGGGCTGGGGGTGAGCAAGGTGATGCCCCCCCGTCCCTGTCACCGCCGTTCATGGCCCAAAAAAAAAAGGGGAAAAATACAAGAAAGAACGAGATGAAGGGTTTTTATTAATAAAATAGTAACAAATCAGGTTTTGAAGAACACGTGTTGGGGTCTGGCTGGCCGGGCGCTGGGTCGGCTCCGGGGGGGCCTCGGTGCCAGGGAGAGGGGGCCGTTGGCCCAGTCTGCCTTGTGCTGCGCCGGCTTTGGCTCCGTCGGCTTTGGCTCTTCCGGCTCGTGCGACGCTGGCCTGGGCTTCCCGAGCTGGTGCGGCGCTGGCCAGGGCTGGCCGGGGCTGGGCTCTGGGGGCGAGGGGCAGGGGTTGGCCCCGCTTCTGCCCCCGGGGCAGCTCCGCCAGCCCAGCACGGGGCAGGCAGAGGGGGACAGGGGGAGCGGGGGTTGGGGGAGCCGGGAGGGACCTGGGTGGGGAAAACCTGGGGACCGCGTGGTCGCCCTGCGCGCCCCGCTGTCCCCCTCGCTCCCACGGGATCCTGCCCCCAAGCCGGCCCCAGCCGTACCCTCCGTGCCCCTGAGCGCAGGCAGCGGCTCCTCCAGCCGGCCCCGGGAGATGCGGCGGTCCTTGGCCAGCAGATCCACCACGTTGCACTGGGAAGGAGAGAGCGGGGCTGGCTGAGCCACCAGCTCTGCATCCCCACGCAATGCCCCCGCAGCCAGCTCTCCCTGGGGAAACTGAGGCACGGACACCCCCCCAGCGACACTCAGCATCACCCTCCCAGCCTCAGTCCCCGCGCCGTACCCCACCTTGGTCATCCCTACCTTGCTGGGGAGCAGGAGGTGCTGGAGGTGCGGGGGGGGGCCGGAGGCACTGGTGGCGCTGCAGCGGGGTGGTGACGGTGTGCCGGCCCCCGCAGCTCCGCGGCACGGTCGGGTACCTGGGCTCGGCCGGCGGCTCCCTGTGGGACAGGGCAGAGGGATGCTCAGTGCCTGGCACCGTGGCACCCTGTACTTCAGCCTGCTAGGCCAGGAGGGGGGCCAGCGGCTGCTCCCCAATGGGTACGTCCCCCACAAGTGCCATCCGATTGCCACGGCCGTGGCAGATCCCTGCACTCCGTGCAAAGGATATCAGGAGGCAGGAGCTGGGCTGTCTCCGCTGCGGTGCTTCATTTTTACAACTGGTCTCCCAGGAGCCCCCACCCCCTCCAGCCCAAGGTCAGGCTGAGAGCAGACACAACTCATCACATGCTGCTTCAGCGCCCTTGAGACAGAGACCTGGGCCAGACGGGGCAGTGAGGGGGGGGTCAGTAAAGCCCCAGAGAGGCAGGGCAAACACAGCTGACCCTCCGCGGCACATCTCTGCTCCCCTTCCATGCTCAGGCCCCCCAGGACCCTTCTGCCCCCACCCTGGGAATAGCTCTCTGTCGACGGGGCAGAGCCACCCTGCACCCCAGGGGCTGGGGATCTGTCCCCTTGTCCCCTACCTTTTGCCATCCTGCTGTTCCTGTTCTGATTTGAGGACGGTCAGGGGCTGTCCGGTGGGGCGGGGGGGCATCGGCGGGGAGGATGGGATGGTCACGATGCACCTGGGGAGGGCAAGAGCCGCGCATCGGTGGCGGGCTCAAAAGAGCTGCCCAGGTTTGGGACGGCGCCCCAAAATCCACGGGCTTGTACCACACGGCACCCCCCCCGCCCGCTGCCCCCCAGGGAGGGCTCCCTGTGGCCCCGCTGCCGGGCAGGGCTGCGAGGGGGCTGGGCAGGGTCAGACCCCCCCAGGCAGACAGCCGGACCCCTGTGCCCGGCACAGCGGGGCACCGCCAGCACCCATCGCCCCCCCCGTTCCCCCAGGGTGCCGGGCGCTACTCACGGGCCAGGCACCCGCACGTCGAGGGGCCGGTCGCAGGACAGGCAGTGGAAATGGGCCAGCAGCAGCCTGGAGGGGGGAGAAAAGGGCTGGGGCAGCTCCTGGGGGGGAGGCGGCTCTGCCCGCACGCAGGCAGGCAGCTGGCAGGCAGCAGCCAGGTGTCCCCGGAGCCGCCACTGTCCCCATCGCACTCACTTCCTAATCCCAGCCGCGTCGTCATCCTCCGCCTGCGCTGCCTTCTCCTGGAGCTGCTTCAGGATGCTCTCCCAGTGCCCCTCCAGCTGCTGCCGGAAAGGCCCCAGCTCCAGGCGGTCCAGCTGTGGATGGGGGACACCCTCAGCGCCCGGCCCGGCGAGGGACATGGTGTTCCCCGGGGGTCACGGCGGGAGGGGGGACCCTCGGAGGGATGCTGCCTTCGGCTGCCCAGCCCCAAAGGCGCCACTTGTGCGCGGCGGGGACGAGCCAGCCCTCACCTTGGCGGCCAGCTCTTCACTGAGCTGCTGCTGGAGCTGCTCCTGGCCCGTCACCCGGCTCAGCATCTCCTGGAACATCTCCTTCAGCCGCTCCATCCACGCGTCAAACTCGGCGTGGTTGACTTTGCCGGCCAGGGCGCTTTTGTCTGCTTTCTAGCGGGAGGGAGAGGAGGAGAGCGGTGGGGAAAGGCTGGAGGTCCGATGGGCAGGGACAGCCCCTGGCGGGAGAAGTGGCTGCGGGGCCCCGCTCGCCCCACCACCCCCGTGGGCTCGGTCCCACCACCCCCGTGGGCTCGGTCCCACCAGCCGAAGGGGCCCGTGGGGACACAGAGGGACGCGGCGAGGGACCCGCGGCCCGTCTGGAAATCCTCCCTCCCCCCAGCAGGTTCTGCCACCGAGCACCCAAGGGCCAAGGGGCGCTTGTCACCCTGCCCCGCACCCCCTTGGCTGGCGCTGGGTCCCCTCGAAGCCGTACCACGTCGATTCCCAACTCCAGGTCCTCCTTGTCTGCTTTCTGCTTCACCAGCCTCTCCAGGGACTGGAACAGAGCCTTTTCCAACAGAGAGAGCACCCCGTGATGCCACGGCAGGCTCCGCGCTGCCTCCCAGCCAGCCCAGCGCCCCCCGCCTCCCCCCGACCCTCACACCTCCAGGAAGGGCGTTTGGAGCCCCTGCAGGGCTGCCAGCCGGCGGGCAGGGGGACGGACCCCCGGTGGTCCCCCGCCGGGGCTCTGCTGGAGGCTCTGACCCCGCGGGGCTTTCTGCCACCTGCCTTGGTGTCCTTCTGCTTCTGGTGACTCTCGTCCCGCATGTTCCCCACGATGGAGCTGAGCTTTTCGTGGTCCCCTTGCACCTGCACCATGGTGGCCTGGAGGCGTTTCAGCAGCTCCTCGTCCTGCTGCAGGGGGGAGACGACACCGTGCTGCCGTGGGGGGGGCTGGCTGCCCCGTGGGGACAGAGCCAGGTTCCTCGGCCGGTGGCCACGGGCTATGGGTGCCAGCAGGACACTTGCACCAAGGTCCAATTCCCTTCCGCTGGCTTGTACGAGCCAGTCTGGGGGGCAGCGAGGGGCTCCCCCACGTTACAGCGAAGCCCAACCAGCCGGGGGGGCGCAGCAGCCCCCTCCCAAGCCCCCCACGCCGGCATCTCCCTACCTGGCTCCTCCTCGGCAGGTGCCTGGCCACCTTGTACGCCGCCAGCCGGGACAGCAAGGCGTCCACCGCCTCCTGCAGCTTCTCGTAGCGCTGGAGGAGCTGCCCCACCTGCGCCCTGGTGTCCCCGCTGCAGGCAGGGCACGCGGCCGCCTCCTGCCCCACGCTCTCCAGCGCCCTCAGCTTCTCCTGCTGCAGGAAGGGGAGGAGGAGGAACCGCCTCTGAGCTGGGATGGAGGCGGCCAACGAGCCCCGGTGCCGTGGAGTCTCCATGGCCCCCGCCAGCCAGGGGAGGTGGCCGGGAAGCCCATCAGGACCCCCCCACCGAGCCAGCGGGTGCTGGGAGCGCTCCCCCCACACCTCACCTGTGCCTGCAGCTGCTTGTCCATCTCCGCCCCCAGCTTCTTCAGCGTGGCCTTGCTTATCTCCTGATGCTCTGCCAGTTCCTTCAGCTCCCTCTTCATCTGTTCCAGGCCCAGATCCTTCAGCTCCCGCTTCATCTGCTCCAGACCCAGAACCTTCAGCTCCTGCTTCATCTGCTCCAAACCCAGATCCTTCAGCTCCTGCCTCATCTGCTCCAAACCCAGATCCTTCAGCTCCCTCTTCATCTGCTCCAAACCCAGATCCTTCAGCTCCTGCTTCATCTGCTCCAGTCTCAGCTCCATCACCTCCGGGAGCTCCTTCTTGATCTCCTGCAGCGTGGACCTGCCCAGCGAGACGGGGACGCGGGCAGGCTTAGCCTCCACGGGGCTGCTCGGGGGGTGTCTCTGGCCCCCCAGACTGGGATGCTCCCAGCCCCCCTGGGTCCCTTGCGGCCCCACACAGTAGGAAACCCTCTCCCGTCCTTTTACCCTGGCTGCAGGGTGCTGCGCTCGCTGCCATCCACGTCCAAGTCATCTCCAGACACCCCAAGCTTCCCAAAGGCATCTTCCAGCTGCCTGACCTGGGAATGGTGGTTGTGGCAGAGTCAGGGCACGGGCCCCCGTGTCATCCCAGCACAGGGGCCCTTCGGTTGCCCCCTCCCTGCCCAACCCCCCCCGGCATCCCCGCAGCCCCCTCGCGTGCTGCCACCGACTCACCTTCCCCGTCTCGTCCTGCATGTCGCTGGCCTGGCCCTGCAGGGAGGAGACCCGGCCCCGGAGGGTGACGCTGCTCTCATCTAGAGGGATGCTGCTGGGGCCCCAGGACCCCCGGGACATGGACGGATCTCGCAAAGGGGACACGCCGGCGGGTCCTGGCTGTGCCCCTGGGGTCTGGGTCTTGATGCCAGCAGCTCCTGGCTGCGTTCCCGGGGCCGTGGTGCTGGCATCAGACCTCCTCCTCCTCTCATCGGCGGGAGCGTCTGTCCCCTTCTTGGTGGTCGCTGCTGATTCTTGGCTCCCCGCTCGCATCCCCAGAGAGCCAGGCTGTGTCCCTGGAGTCCCCTCGCTGCTCCTGGGCACAGCCTGTCCCCCGGCTCCCTCCGGCCCCAGTGCTGAGCTCGCCCTGCGCTGAACGTCCACGTGCGACAGGGTGGGCTTGGTGCGGGGAGAGTGGCCGCCACTGCTCTCCTGGGACGAGGAGGCAAAGGGGAGCAGGTTGAGGGGCAGCCACGCAGCGGTGAGGACAGACCCCAGGGCCCCCCGCCCTGTCCCCACACCTCCCAGGGATGCGGGGACGCAGCTGCCTCCTGCCCCCGTGCAGGATGCAGGGGAGCTCGCGGCCGTACCTCGTCCGTGTCCATCCACCTCTGGTTGCGGGGGCCCGGCAGCCGGCCGGCAGCTTCCTGGAGTTTGTCCTGGAGCTGGGCGAGGAGAGGGACACCCGTTGGGATGCGGGAGCGGGATTTCAAAGGAGCACGCGCAAACTGACTTGGGCACAAGACAGAGGGACGCCGGGCTGTGCCTGGGGCTGGGGCAGTATGGCCCGGGGCAGAGCTTTCTCTCCCCTCCTTCCCAGCTCCCACGTCCCGGTATGGATGGCTGGTGGCTTCCAAAGTGCCCCAGCATCCCTTTGGTTGATGCCGCAGTTCCCTCTACCCCCAGCCTGACCTGCCGGCAGCGCTGCCCGGTTCTGCCCTCCCCGGGCAGTGCTGGGGGGCAGAGGCTGGGGGGCTGTGGGGGCAGTGGGATGGGGTCCCCGCTCCCCACTTTGGGACACCCCTCCCACTCTTCCCTCCTGGTGCCCTTCCCCATGGGTGAATGGGTGACACCGGTGGCTGATGGCGGCGGGGCAGGGGCTGGGATGGCGACAGCGAGAGGGGCCGAGAGGGGGCGAGGGCCCAGTTCCCTCCCGGGGCCACCGGCAGCAGCTCACCAAGCCGAGCGCCTCCTGCATCGCCTGGATGTCCTCTCCCATGCGCGTCTGCGCCGCCTTCATGCCGCCGATCTCCTCGAGGGCCTGGGAGCGGGGGGTGGTGGCGGTTGAGCCCCAGAGGAGGGTCCCTGGGGAGCAGGACCTCACCCCCGCTGTGGTCTTTCCTTGAACCCAAGCTTATTTCTTCCCACTGCAGATGCTCGGGCAACGCCACGCATGAGGGATGAGGCCCCTCTCCAGTGGCACCAGTGCTGGCTTTAGCCCTTGGGCGAGCCCAGGGGATTTGTGGTGGGAGATGAGGCCCACGAGGGGCTGATGGAGCCTCTCAGCTGCCCCAGGAGCGCATGCGGTACCGGCCGTAGGTCAGGAACGGGAAGGGAGGGCTGGAGAGGGTGGTGGGGCTGGGCTGGAGGTCCAGCCTCCTGGAGGGGCTGCCGAGCCTCCAGCCAGCGGAGCCAAGGGCACCGGGGGCTGTGTGGGACCCCCCCATAACTCGCCGATGGCAGCCTGGGCTGGACACAGAGCAAGCGGAGCAGCGTTTCAGCCCCAGCTCTTCCTCCCCAACTCTCCATGCCTTTCCCGCGCTGAAGCCCCACGTGCCGCCGTGAGCTGGCGCTTAAACCAGACCTTGGTCCAAGGGCTGCGCAGAGCCCGGAGGAGGGGGCGTCTGGCGGGGGAGCACCCAGGGGAGCGGCAAGAGCCTCTACCTTGGAGATGCCGCTCTCGTTCTCTTTGACCTTCTCCTTCATCTGCCCCACGTCGGTGGCCACGGAGGCGAGCTGGGGGCCGCTCGCGGTGCCCGACACCGAGTCCTTCCCGGGCAGCTGCTCCCGCGGCTCCGGGGGCTGCTGCCCCACGGCCTGGGCCCTGTCCCCGTCCTGCTCCAGGCCGGCGGCCGCCTGGGCAGCCCGGTCCCCCTCCAGCAGGGACAGGCGGCCCAGCATGGCCTGCAGCAGGCTGCGCAGCGCCGTGAAGTTGACAGACCCGACCTCGGGCGTCCCGATGGCCGCGTCCAGCAGCTGCGACAGCTCGGGCTCAGCCATGGCCGCTGCCCAGCCCGAAGCCCCGGAGGGAGCGGAGGGGGACGGGGGCCTTTCTGCCTTGCGGGGGGGACCGGGACCGGGACCGGGACCGGGACCGGGACGGGTGGGACTGGGGTGGGCAGTCGGCAGCCTTCCTCCTGCTCCTCCTCCTCCTCCTCGTATTCTCCTGATCCTCCTTCTCCTCGTCTCCTCTCCTCCTCCTCCTCTCCTCGCCTCAGCGCGGTGCCACCGGCAACGGGTGACAGGGTGACAGGGACAAAGCGGCGTCCCCCGTTGCCAGGCGACGCCCCGCCCGCCGCCGGTCCCCGGGATGCGTTACCCAAGTTACCCCCAGGGACGGCAGAGGCCGAGGGGCCCGGCCGCCTTCCCCCCCTTCCCGCAGGCCCCGCAGCCGCTTCGCGCTCCCGGTTCGCAGCTCTCGGAGCGGCTTCTGCCGCAGCCCGTCTTGTTCCCGCCGCTCCATCTCCCCGCTCCCTCTTGGAGCTGAATCCTCCCAGCCCGGGAAAATAAAATACCCACACGGAGCAGGTGGAGGCGGTTTTGTTTTAATGCCTGAACACGGACCTCTCGTAACTGTAAAAAGAGCGAGGCGCCTGGCGCTTCCCTGCTTGCCCACTCGCGTTCCTTCTGGGAATTGCCCTGGAGTGCCCGGGCGAGGGAGGGGGGTGTCAGTGCTACGGGGGAGTGGGGGTGTCGGACTTGGAGGGTTATCAGGGAAAAGCAGTTTTGCCCATTCCCAGCCTCCCCATCCCTGTGCGATTCCCAACATCCCCATCCGACTCCGGAGGCGTTTGCCCCTGCGAAAAAGCAGGAGCTTTTGTGTGCGTGCCGGTAACGTTTTCCAGGTCTCGTTTTAATTTGCTCAAAGGTACCGCGCTGGGAGAGATGTGCTGTCGGTGGTGTCCCTTTTGAGAGCAAAGTGTCGGTCCCGTCCGTGTCGTGGTCTGGCCTCCCGGTGCGTAATTCCCAGGTGGAACCTTTCCCGTGCTTTGTCCCACGCTCCAATCCTCTCCCGGGCCACGGGCACACGGACGAGGTCTTGGACAGAAGCTCAGTTCCCATCGTGCCCGTAGCTGCAAAGTTGCAGATGCCGTTACTTTCTTCACAAGGAAGTTTTGTGGGTTGTTTTTAGTTGTTTTTGTTTTTTTAAATTATTTTAGAGTAGTTTTCTTTGCATAAACTCATACGAGGAAAGTATTCTGTTAATTGGAATACAGGATGTAACGCAGCCTAAATTAGGCTTCACGACTTCTTCCTCCCGACTGGAGGGCACAAAAAGCTGGAGGTCGCTGCAGGTTGTGGGTTTGTTTTTCCTCTTTGAAGGCCGTGGAGGAGGGACAGGAGCGGAGGAGACGGGCTTTGTCTGAGGAGGTCGTACGAGCTCCTGGAAACATCGATCTGGGCCGCTGGTCCCCGGGGCGTCTCCCCGTCCTCCGTGGTGTCAAACTCGCTGGTCTCGAAAGCAAACCTCCCTGTCCGGGACCGACAAAGCTTCATCCTCCTCCTGTCCGAGCTCCGTGTTCTGATTTTCATTCAGTTACCGGTGATGGTTTTGTTTCCCCTCGGCCCCGAGTTGCCCCTTTTCTGCTTTTCTTTGCAGCAGAGTTTGTAGCGTGAAACAGGAATCGTCCCGCGCTGGCAATGTCCATCTGTGACGGAGCCGGGAGAGGCAAAGCCAGGCTTCGATGCCCAAGGCTGGACTGATTGATGTGTTTTTCCCTTTCCTGACCAGAGTGCTGAGGCTCGAGTGGACCCGTCTGTGTGTCCGTGGGCTTAAACCTTAATTTTTCGGGATTTTCCCCCCAGTCCTGCTGCAGGGAGTTACCGCAGGGACCCGCCGGGCCACGTTTTTCCCTCCCGTCTTCTTCTGCCCCCGGAGAGGATTTTGTGGGACAAACCCGGCTCCTGATGCCACATCCGCATCCCGCCGAGATGGAGGGGAGAAGGCGGTCGGCCAGCGAAGGGTCCCCTCGGCCCCGAGGTTGTGAGCGCAGCCTCTCCTCGTCAGCATCTGCTAACGAATCCTGCCTAATTGGAGCAGTCCCCCCCTCGCCGGGCGTGAGGGGAGGGTCAGGTCTCGGCACCGCACGTCTCAGCGCCACTCACAAAACCAAACGCACGGCAAACGCTGCTGGCGGCGCTGGGGATGTTGTCCCGCAGCCGGGCGGTCGCTGCGTGGCCCGGGCAGCGGCCCCGCGCCAGCCTTTAGTCACTCTGTTCTTTTCGCCTGGCACCGAAGGCACGGGGCGGGTTGGGGGGGTTTGCGGAGCGTCGTGTTGGGACGTGGGGCCGCCTTTGCCAAAGTCTCGGGGAGGAGCGAAAGCGTCTGGGTGCTCACGTGAATGTTGCGTTGCAAAGGCGCGTCTCTAGGAATAATTCCTTTGGTTGTCGGTCCGTGAGGGAAAGGCTTAGTGAGAAGAGCTTCTGGCCTCAGGAGGGTGACAGCAATACAGCCAGGACTTGATAATCTGACTTTATACCAAAGGTTTCTCCTCTTAATTTGACGCGGCCGAAATGAAGCCCGTATCTCTTGATTCCAAATGAGCTTTCGAGAAGCAGTTTCGGAGCTGATTTGCTGGATTCTTGGCGTATCCTGCCCCATTAACCCAAAGAAATAAGGATTTGCGATGCGCGAGCCCAGCCTGTAGATTGTCCCTGCCCTCGAGAGGTGGGGGGTCGCCGCCTGACAGGCGGCTCTTCCTGAAATGCCCGTCCGCCCCGGGATGGACAGGGAGAGATCTGCTCCGGGTCTGGAGCAGCCCTTAGTGAAACCCTGCCGAACCCGAGGGGCTCCACTTTGAGAGTGGCGAGGGCGGCTGTCTCTGAGAAAGGGCTTCCGAACCAGAAATGAGTCCTAAAAGTCAGGAAGAGCAGCTTGTCTCGCCACGGTAGTAGGGAAAACCTCCCCTCGAGGAACTCGCCTGGAAACGTCCCTTCCAGGGAAGGTCTTGCCTCAAAGCGCTGAATTCTGGCTGTTAAATTGCGCTGAAAGCGCCACCGACGGGGTCAGTCTAGCGAGTAATTCTGTGTTGCCTTCTGGGGACTGCGGGGTTTTTTGTTTGTTTTTTATACACCTAAGAAAATGGTCGATTTTCTCTATTTTTGTATGGTTTTGCCTTTTATATTCACGGGGAACTTTTGTGGACTGTTCTTTTACTCGTGTGTGTTGTCTTTTAGAGCGGTGCAGTTTTCCCTTCCGATGGAGAAAAGGCAACTCTTGAGCTGCTGCCGCTGCCCGGGCACCGCGAGGGACCCGCTGCGCTCCTCGCGCCCTCCTCTCACCACTGCCCCCCTTGTCCCCAGGACCCCCTCCTCGTCCCTAGGGCCACCCACTTGTCCCCGGGGCCACCCCCTCGTCGCCAGGGCCAGCTCCGGCCCCAGCAGCCGCCCGTCACTAGCCCCGGCTCTGGGCACTCACCGTGAGACGTCCTTGTTTCCGTGGCGCTGTGTCACCCGCGGCAGCTGTGATTCCTGTCTCGGAGCTTTGCTTTTCATCTGAATTTGTGGGCGTTGGTGATTTCTCCCTGAAAGGATTGCTGACCCTCTTCTAAACGAGAAAATCCGCAGATTCCGGTTGGGGCTTTCCCTTCTGCGTGCTTAACCGGTTTGATCCAAAACTGGGGCTTTTCCTAAATCCCAGCAGGAGCTGCTGTTGGATGGTGGGTAGGGGTGCCCTTGACACCGGTGACAAACTTTGTGTCCCCTCGGTGCTCCCTGTCGGAGCCGGGAGCTCGGCTCTCGCCCTTGGGCAGGCGGCATCACCCTCAGCGGGGCTGAGGATCGCTCTTGGCGTAATCCTGGGGTCCGCACGGGATTTCCGAGGATTTCTGGGGCTTTCCGGCGCTTTCCACCTCCTCCGTCTCCTGCTCTGCTGCCGGCTGGACGGGAGCCGGGGGAGCCCCAGCCCTGCGCCCCCTCCCCTCGCCAGCACCAGGAGAGCATCATGCTGGGATAACACCGCCTTGAATGTTGGGATGGGGAAGGCAGGGCGAGGTTCTGGGCAGCCAGGACCCGGCGCTGGTTCCTGCGGCTCTTCTTGCTCTTGTTTCTCATTCGGTTGCCTGAATGTGCTGCTTTGGTTGCCCGACTCCGGAGGCGTTTGCCCCTGCGGAGTTTGCCACCCTGCGCGGGCCGTAAGGGCTGAAATAACGTCTCCGCGGATGGACGGCCGCGGTGAGGGATTGAGCAGGCAAGAACAGTGTCAAACAGTGACGTGCAAAAAGGAAATTAAATGCTGAAAAGGTAAAAGATGACAGCCAAAAGCAGATCTTCTCCCCTTCCTTCCCCCCGCCAGTGCCGGCAGAGCTGGGAATTGCCGCTGAGGCGTCCGGCTCTGCATCCATTTCTGTGTCTTTTCATTAAAGAGCTCTTCACCTAAGGGTGCTTTCTTAAATTTCCCTCAAGTGGGTTTGTCCCCGATGCCGGCACGGGTTCGGGCCGGGCCGGTCGCTGGGCGAACATTCCTGGGGCGCTGGGCCCTGCGCCGCCTTCCACATCCCCTCTGCCCCTGGGCTTTGCGGCTCCCTCCTCTCCAGCCGGGGCTGCCGGCGCTTCCCGCCCGCATGGAGCCGTCCTGGGAGCTACGCTTGGCTGAGGGGATACATTAAAATCTAGAAAAACCTCTCAGTTCTCCAGAAAGAGAATAATTAGCCCTTGTCCCAGGCGGCCCCGTGCTTCCCCTCTGCCGTCCCAGCTGACCAACTTGTCTGAATTTTGGGGTTTTTTTCTTTCTGTTTCTGCTCTCACTGCTACTAGTCCTTCAACTTTTTGATGTATTGATTGTGTTTTCAAGTGAATGTTCCTTTCACTGAATTGTACTGAATAAAGTTCAGATTTTTAGAGAACACGGCATTTCTCTTGGGGTTTGCTTTTTTCCTGCTTACGTTGTGCTTGATTTAATCTTTTCCCTCCCCTCCTTGTCTCTTGATTATTTGCAAGGGAAGTGGCTTTTCCAGCGGGAGGAGGCGGCAGAGGAGATGCTGGAGGAGCCCGGCAGCCGCTGCTCCGTAGCGCGCTCCTGGGCCAAACCCCGGCCGTGAATGAACCCCCCAACGGCCACCGTTTCGGGCCCCAGCCCCAGGGTCGACTCGTCCCTCTTGGTTCCTCGTCCTCTGCTGTCGCTGGCCCCGAGCGGTGGCCGGGGCTGGGGGGTGCGGGGAGCAGCGCTGTCCCGGCTCTGAGCTGAGGGAGCGTGGCCGGGGGGGTCCGTCCCCGCCAGGTGCCAGCGCCCGCAGGTGCCCGTCCCCCGGCAGCGCCGGGCTGGGGACCCCTCACCCCGTCCTCCCTCCCGCTGCTGCGCTGCAGGGCCGGGAGCGGGGCTGGGGGTGAGCAAGGTGATGCCCCCCCGTCCCTGTCACCGCCGTTCATGGCCCAAAAAAAAAAGGGGAAAAATACAAGAAAGAACGAGATGAAGGGTTTTTATTAATAAAATAGTAATAAATCAGGTTTTGAAGAACACGTGTTGGGGTCTGGCTGGCCAGGTGCTGGGTCGGCTCCGGGGGGGCCTCGGTGCCAGGGAGAGGGGGCCGTTGGCCCAGTCTGCCTTGTGCTGCGCCGGCTTTGGCTCCGTCGGCTTTGGCTCTTCCGGCTCGTGCGACGCTGGCCTGGGCTTCCCGAGCTGGTGCGGCGCTGGCCAGGGCTGGCCGGGGCTGGGCTCTGGGGGCGAGGGGCAGGGGTTGGCCCCGCTTCTGCCCCCGGGGCAGCTCCGCCAGCCCAGCACGGGGCAGGCAGAGGGGGACAGGGGGAGCGGGGGTTGGGGGAGCCGGGAGGGACCTGGGTGGGGAAAACCTGGGGACCGCGTGGTCGCCCTGCGCGCCCCGCTGTCCCCCTCGCTCCCACGGGATCCTGCCCCCAAGCCGGCCCCAGCCGTACCCTCCGTGCCCCTGAGCACAGGCATCGGCTCCTCCAGCCGGCCCCGGGAGATGCGGCGGTCCTTGGCCGGCAGATCCACCACGTTGCACTGGGAAGGAGAGAGCGGGGCTGGCTGAGCCACCAGCTCTGCATCCCCACGCAATGCCCCCGCAGCCAGCTCTCCCTGGGGAAACTGAGGCACGGACACCCCCCCAGCGACACTCAGCATCACCCTCCCAGCCTCAGTCCCCGCGCCGTACCCCACCTTGGTCATCCCTACCTTGCTGGGGAGCAGGAGGTGCTGGAGGTGCGGGGGGGGGCCGGAGGCACTGGCGGCGCTGCAGCGGGGTGGTGACGGTGTGCCGGCCCCCGCAGCTCCGCGGCACGGTCGGGTACCTGGGCTCGGCCGGCGGCTCCCTGTGGGACAGGGCAGAGGGATGCTCAGTGCCTGGCACCGTGGCACCCTGTACTTCAGCCTGCTAGGCCAGGAGGGGGGGCCAGCGGCTGCTCCCCAATGGGTACGTCCCCCACAAGTGCCATCCGATTGCCACGGCCGTGGCAGATCCCTGCACTCCGTGCAAAGGATATCAGGAGGCAGGAGCTGGGCTGTCTCCGCTGCGGTGCTTCATTTTTACAACTGGTCTCCCAGGAGCCCCCACCCCCTCCAGCCCAAGGTCAGGCTGAGAGCAGACACAACTCATCACACGCTGCTTCAGCGCCCTTGAGACAGAGACCTGGGCCAGACGGGGCAGTGAGGGGGGGGTCAGTAAAGCCCCAGAGAGGCAGGGCAAACACAGCTGACCCTCCGCGGCACATCTCTGCTCCCCTTCCATGCTCAGGTCCCCCAGGACCCTTCTGCCCCCACCCTGGGAATAGCTCTCTGTCGACGGGGCAGAGCCACCCTGCACCCCAGGGGCTGGGGATCTGTCCCCTTGTCCCCTACCTTTTGCCATCCTGCTGTTCCTGTTCTGATTTGAGGACGGTCGGGGGCTGTCCGGTGGGGCGGGGGGGCATCGGCGGGGAGGATGGGATGGTCACGATGCACCTGGGGAGGGCAGGAGCCGCGCATCGGTGGCGGGCTCAAAAGAGCTGCCCAGGTTTGGGACGGCGCCCCAAAACCCACGGGCTTGTACCACACGGCACCCCCCCGCCCGCTGCCCCCCAGGGAGGGCTCCCTGTGGCCCCGCTGCCGGGCAGGGCTGCGAGGGGGCTGGGCAGGGTCAGACCCCCCCAGGCAGACAGCCGGACCCCTGTGCCCGGCACAGCGGGGCACCGCCAGCACCCATCGCCCCCCCGTTCCCCCAGGGTGCCGGGCGCTACTCACGGGCCAGGCACCCGCACGTCGAGGGGCCGGTCGCAGGACAGGCAGTGGAAATGGGCCAGCAGCAGCCTGGAGGGGGGAGAAAAGGGCTGGGGCAGCTCCTGGGGGGGAGGCGGCTCTGCCCGCACGCAGGCAGGCAGCTGGCAGGCAGCAGCGAGGTGTCCCCGGAGCCGCCACTGTCCCCATCGCACTCACTTCCTAATCCCAGCCGCGTCGTCATCCTCCGCCTGCGCTGCCTTCTCCTGGAGCTGCTTCAGGATGCTCTCCCAGTGCCCCTCCAGCTGCTGCCGGAAAGGCCCCAGCTCCAGGCGGTCCAGCTGTGGATGGGGGACACCCTCAGCGCCCGGCCCGGCGAGGGACATGGTGTTCCCCGGGGGTCACGGCGGGAGGGGGGACCCTCGGAGGGATGCTGCCTTCGGCTGCCCAGCCCCAAAGGCGCCACTTGTGCGCGGCGGGGACGAGCCAGCCCTCACCTTGGCGGCCAGCTCTTCACTGAGCTGCTGCTGGAGCTGCTCCTGGCCCGTCACCCGGCTCAGCATCTCCTGGAACATCTCCTTCAGCCGCTCCATCCGCGCGTCAAACTCGGCGTGGTTGACTTTGCCGGCCAGGGCGCTTTTGTCTGCTTTCTAGCGGGAGGGAGAGGAGGAGAGCGGTGGGGAAAGGCTGGAGGTCCGATGGGCAGGGACAGCCCCTGGCGGGAGAAGTGGCTGCGGGGCCCCGCTCGCCCCACCACCCCCGTGGGCTCGGTCCCACCAGCCGAAGGGGCCCGTGGGGACACAGAGGGACGCGGCGAGGGACCCGCGGCCCGTCTGGAAATCCTCCCTCCCCCCAGCAGGTTCTGCCACCGAGCACCCAAGGGCCAAGGGGCGCTTGTCACCCTGCCCCGCACCCCCTTGGCTGGCGCTGGGTCCCCTCGAAGCCGTACCACGTCGATTCCCAACTCCAGGTCCTCCTTGTCTGCTTTCTGCTTCACCAGCCTCTCCAGGGACTGGAACAGAGCCTTTTCCAACAGAGAGAGCACCCCGTGATGCCACGGCAGGCTCCGCGCTGCCTCCCAGCCAGCCCAGCGCCCCCCGCCTCCCCCCGACCCTCACACCTCCAGGAAGGGCGTTTGGAGCCCCTGCAGGGCTGCCAGCCGGCGGGCAGGGGGACGGACCCCCGGTGGTCCCCAGCCGGGGCTCTGCTGGAGGCTCTGACCCCGCGGGGCTTTCTGCCACCTGCCTTGGTGTCCTTCTGCTTCTGGTGACTCTCGTCCCGCATGTTCCCCACGATGGAGCTGAGCTTTTCGTGGTCCCCTTGCACCTGCACCATGGTGGCCTGGAGGCGTTTCAGCAGCTCCTCGTCCTGCTGCAGGGGGGAGACGACACCGTGCTGCCGTGGGGGGGGCTGGCTGCCCCGTGGGGACAGAGCCAGGTTCCTCGGCCGGTGGCCACGGGCTATGGGTGCCAGCAGGACACTTGCACCAAGGTCCAATTCCCTTCCGCTGGCTTGTACGAGCCAGTCTGGGGGGCAGCGAGGGGCTCCCCCACGTTACAGCGAAGCCCAACCAGCCGGGGGGGGCGCAGCAGCCCCCTCCCAAGCCCCCCACGCCGGCATCTCCCTACCTGGCTCCTCCTCGGCAGGTGCCTGGCCACCTTGTACGCCGCCAGCCGGGACAGCAAGGCGTCCACCGCCTCCTGCAGCTTCTCGTAGCGCTGGAGGAGCTGCCCCACCTGCGCCCTGGTGTCCCCGCTGCAGGCAGGGCACGCGGCCGCCTCCTGCCCCACGCTCTCCAGCGCCCTCAGCTTCTCCTGCTGCAGGAAGGGGAGGAGGAGGAACCGCCTCTGAGCTGGGATGGAGGCGGCCAACGAGCCCCGGTGCCGTGGAGTCTCCATGGCCCCCGCCAGCCAGGGGAGGTGGCCGGGAAGCCCATCAGGACCCCCCCACCGAGCCGGCGGGTGCTGGGAGCGCTCCCCCCACACCTCACCTGTGCCTGCAGCTGCTTGTCCATCTCCGCCCCCAGCTTCTTCAGCGTGGCCTTGCTTATCTCCTGATGCTCTGCCAGTTCCTTCAGCTCCCTCTTCATCTGTTCCAGGCCCAGATCCTTCAGCTCCTGCTTCATCTGCTCCAGACCCAGAACCTTCAGCTCCTGCTTCATCTGCTCCAAACCCAGATCCTTCAGCTCCTGCCTCATCTGCTCCAAACCCAGATCCTTCAGCTCCCTCTTCATCTGCTCCAAACCCAGATCCTTCAGCTCCTGCTTCATCTGCTCCAGTCTCAGCTCCATCACCTCCGGGAGCTCCTTCTTGATCTCCTGCAGCGTGGACCTGCCCAGCGAGACGGGGACGCGGGCAGGCTTAGCCTCCACGGGGCTGCTCGGGGGGTGTCTCTGGCCCCCCAGACTGGGATGCTCCCAGCCCCCCTGGGTCCCTTGCGGCCCCACACAGTAGGAAACCCTCTCCCGTCCTTTTACCCTGGCTGCAGGGTGCTGCGCTCGCTGCCATCCACGTCCAAGTCATCTCCAGACACCCCAAGCTTCCCAAAGGCATCTTCCAGCTGCCTGACCTGGGAATGGTGGTTGTGGCAGAGTCAGGGCACGGGCCCCCGTGTCATCCCAGCACAGGGGCCCTTCGGTTGCCCCCTCCCTGCCCAACCCCCCCCGGCATCCCCGCAGCCCCCTCGCGTGCTGCCACCGACTCACCTTCCCCGTCTCGTCCTGCATGTCGCTGGCCTGGCCCTGCAGGGAGGAGACCCGGCCCCGGAGGGTGACGCTGCTCTCATCTAGAGGGATGCTGCTGGGGCCCCAGGACCCCCGGGACATGGACGGATCTCGCAAAGGGGACACGCCGGCGGGTCCTGGCTGTGCCCCTGGGGTCTGGGTCTTGATGCCAGCAGCTCCTGGCTGCGTTCCCGGGGCCGTGGTGCTGGCATCAGACCTCCTCCTCCTCTCATCGGCGGGAGCGTCTGTCCCCTTCTTGGTGGTCGCTGCTGATTCTTGGCTCCCCGCTCGCATCCCCAGAGAGCCAGGCTGTGTCCCCGGAGTCCCCTCGCTGCTCCTGGGCACAGCCTGTCCCCCGGCTCCCTCCGGCCCCAGTGCTGAGCTCGCCCTGCGCTGAACGTCCACGTGCGACAGGGTGGGCTTGGTGCGGGGAGAGTGGCCGCCACTGCTCTCCTGGGACGAGGAGGCAAAGGGGAGCAGGTTGAGGGGCAGCCACGCAGCGGTGAGGACAGACCCCAGGGCCCCCCGCCCTGTCCCCACACCTCCCAGGGATGCGGGGACGCAGCTGCCTCCTGCCCCCGTGCAGGATGCAGGGGAGCTCGCGGCCGTACCTCGTCCGTGTCCATCCACCTCTGGTTGCGGGGGCCCGGCAGCCGGCCGGCAGCTTCCTGGAGTTTGTCCTGGAGCTGGGCGAGGAGAGGGACACCCGTTGGGATGCGGGAGCGGGATTTCAAAGGAGCACGCGCAAACTGACTTGGGCACAAGACAGAGGGACGCCGGGCTGTGCCTGGGGCTGGGGCAGTATGGCCCGGGGCAGAGCTTTCTCTCCCCTCCTTCCCAGCTCCCACGTCCCGGTATGGATGGCTGGTGGCTTCCAAAGTGCCCCAGCATCCCTTTGGTTGATGCCGCAGTGTCCTGCCCCCTCCCCCGGCAGCTCAGGGTGGGCATGGCTCACATGGCATGGAATACCAGGGAAAATTAACCCTATCCCCGCCGGAACCAGGACACGCAGTTCCCTCTACCCCCAGCCTGACCTGCCGGCAGCGCTGCCCGGTTCTGCCCTCCCCGGGCAGTGCTGGGGGGCAGAGGCTGGGGGGCTGTGGGGGCAGTGGGATGGGGTCCCCGCTCCCCACTTTGGGACACCCGTCCCACTCTTCCCTCCTGGTGCCCTTCCCGATGGGTGAATGGGTGACACCGGTGGCTGATGGCGGCGGGGCAGGGGCTGGGATGGCGACAGCGAGAGGGGCCGAGAGGGGGCGAGGGCCCAGTTCCCTCCCGGGGCCACCGGCAGCAGCTCACCAAGCCGAGCGCCTCCTGCATCGCCTGGATGTCCTCTCCCATGCGCGTCTGCGCCGCCTTCATGCCGCCGATCTCCTCGAGGGCCTGGGAGCGGGGGGTGGTGGCGGTTGAGCCCCAGAGGAGGGTCCCTGGGGAGCAGGACCTCACCCCCGCTGTGGTCTTTCCTTGAACCCAAGCTTATTTCTTCCCACTGCAGATGCTCGGGCAACGCCACGCATGAGGGATGAGGCCCCTCTCCAGTGGCACCAGTGCTGGCTTTAGCCCTTGGGCGAGCCCAGGGGATTTGTGGTGGGAGATGAGGCCCACGAGGGGCTGATGGAGCCTCTCAGCTGCCCCAGGAGCGCGTGCGGTACCGGCCGTAGGTCAGGAACGGGAAGGGAGGGCTGGAGAGGGTGGTGGGGCTGGGCTGGAGGTCCAGCCTCCTGGAGGGGCTGCCGAGCCTCCAGCCAGCGGAGCCAAGGGCACCGGGGGCTGTGTGGGACCCCCCCATAACTGGCCGATGGCAGCCTGGGCTGGACACAGAGCAAGCGGAGCAGCGTTTCAGCCCCAGCTCTTCCTCCCCAACTCTCCATGCCTTTCCCGCGCTGAAGCCCCACGTGCCGCCGTGAGCTGGCGCTTAAACCAGACCTTGGTCCAAGGGCTGCGCAGAGCCCGGAGGAGGGGGCGTCTGGCGGGGGAGCACCCAGGGGAGCGGCAAGAGCCTCTACCTTGGAGATGCCGCTCTCGTTCTCTTTGACCTTCTCCTTCATCTGCCCCACGTCGGTGGCCACGGAGGCGAGCTGGGGGCCGCTCGCGGTGCCCGACACCGAGTCCTTCCCGGGCAGCTGCTCCCGCGGCTCCGGGGGCTGCTGCCCCACGGCCTGGGCCCTGTCCCCGTCCTGCTCCAGGCCGGCGGCCGCCTGGGCAGCCCGGTCCCCCTCCAGCAGGGACAGGCGGCCCAGCATGGCCTGCAGCAGGCTGCGCAGCGCCGTGAAGTTGACAGACCCGACCTCGGGCGTCCCGATGGCCGCGTCCAGCAGCTGCGACAGCTCGGGCTCAGCCATGGCCGCTGCCCAGCCCGAAGCCCCGGAGGGAGCGGAGGGGGACGGGGGCCTTTCTGCCTTGCGGGGGGGGACCGGGACCGGGACCGGGACCGGGACCGGGACGGGTGGGACTGGGGTGGGCAGTCGGCAGCCTTCCTCCTGCTCCTCCTCCTCCTCCTCGTATTCTCCTGATCCTCCTTCTCCTCGTCTCCTCTCCTCCTCCTCCTCTCCTCGCCTCAGCGCGGTGCCACCGGCAACGGGTGACAGGGTGACAGGGACAAAGCGGCGTCCCCCGTTGCCAGGCGACGCCCCGCCCGCCGCCGGTCCCCGGGATGCGTTACCCAAGTTACCCCCAGGGACGGCAGAGGCCGAGGGGCCCGGCCGCCTTCCCCCCCTTCCCGCAGGCCCCGCAGCCGCTTCGCGCTCCCGGTTCGCAGCTCTCGGAGCGGCTTCTGCCGCAGCCCGTCTTGTTCCCGCCGCTCCATCTCCCCGCTCCCTCTTGGAGCTGAATCCTCCCAGCCCGGGAAAATAAAATACCCACACGGAGCAGGTGGAGGCGGTTTTGTTTTAATGCCTGAACACGGAGCTCTCGTAACTGTAAAAAGAGCGAGGCGCCTGGCGCTTCCCTGCTTGCCCACTCGCATTCCTTCTGGGAATTGCCCTGGAGTGCCCGGGCGAGGGAGGGGGGTGTCAGTGCTACGGGGGAGTGGGGGTGTCGGACTTGGAGGGTTATCAGGGAAAAGCAGTTTTGCCCATTCCCAGCCTCCCCATCCCTGTGCGATTCCCAACATCCCCATCCGACTCCGGAGGCGTTTGCCCCTGCGGAGTTTGCCACCCTGCGCGGGCCGTAAGGGCTGAAATAACGTCTGAGCGGGCAAGAACAGTGTCAAACAGTGACGTGCAAAAAGGAAATTAAATGCTGAAAAGGTAAAAGATGACAGCCAAAAGCAGATCTTCTCCCCTTCTTTCCCTCCGCCAGTGCCGGCAGAGCTGGGAATTGCCGCTGAGGCGTCCGGCTCTGCATCCATTTCTGTGTCTTTTCGTTAAAGAGCTCTTCACCTAAGGGTGCTTTCTTAAATTTCCCTCAAGTGGGTTTGTCCCCGATGCCGGCACGGGTTCGGGCCGGGCCGGTCGCTGGGCGAACATTCCTGGGGCGCTGGGCCCCGCGCCGCCTTCCACATCCCCTCTGCCCCTGGGCTTTGCGGCTCCCTCCTCTCCAGCCGGGGCTGCCGGCGCTTCCCGCCCGCATGGAGCCGTCCTGGGAGCTACGCTTGGCTGAGGGGATACATTAAAATCTAGAAAAACCTCTCAGTTCTCCAGAAAGAGAATAGTTAGCCCTTGTCCCAGGCGGCCCCGTGCTTCCCCTCTGCCGTCCCAGCTGACCAACTTGTCTGAATTTTGGGGTTTTTTTCTTTCTGTTTCTGCTCTCACTGCTACTAGTCCTTCAACTTTTTGATGTATTGATTGTGTTTTCAAGTGAATGTTCCTTTCACTGAATTGTACTGAATAAAGTTCAGATTTTTAGAGAACACGGCATTTCTCTTGGGGTTTGCTTTTTTCCTGCTTACGTTGTGCTTGATTTAATCTTTTCCCTCCCCTCCTTGTCTCTTGATTATTTGCAAGGGAAGTGGCTTTTCCAGCGGGAGGAGGCGGCGGAGGAGATGCTGGAGGAGCCCGGCAGCCGCTGCTCCGTAGCGCGCTCCTGGGCCAAACCCCGGCCGTGAATGAACCCCCCAACGGCCACCGTTTCGGGCCCCAGCCCCAGGGTCGACTCGTCCCTCTTGGTTCCTCGTCCTCTGCTGTCGCTGGCCCCGAGCGGTGGCCGGGGCTGGGGGGTGCGGGGAGCAGCGCTGTCCCGGCTCTGAGCTGAGGGAGCGTGGCCGGGGGGGTCCGTCCCCGCCAGGTGCCAGCGCCCGCAGGTGCCCGTCCCCCGGCAGCGCCGGGCTGGGGACCCCTCACCCCGTCCTCCCTCCCGCTGCTGCGCTGCAGGGCCGGGAGCGGGGCTGGGGGTGAGCAAGGTGATGCCCCCCCGTCCCTGTCACCGCCGTTCATGGCCCAAAAAAAAAAGGGGAAAAATACAAGAAAGAACGAGATGAAGGGTTTTTATTAATAAAATAGTAATAAATCAGGTTTTGAAGAACACGTGTTGGGGTCTGGCTGGCCGGGCGCTGGGTCGGCTCCGGGGGGGCCTCGGTGCCAGGGAGAGGGGGCCGTTGGCCCAGTCTGCCTTGTGCTGCGCCGGCTTTGGCTCCGTCGGCTTTGGCTCTTCCGGCTCGTGCGACGCTGGCCTGGGCTTCCCGAGCTGGCGATGCGGCCCCGGGATGCGTTATCCAAATTATGCACAGGGATCGTGAGGCTGGGAATGGGCAAAACTGCTTTTCCCTGATAACCCTCCAAGTCCGACACCCCCACTCCCCCGTAGCACTGACACCCCCCTCCCTCGCCCGGGCACTCCAGGGCAATTCCCAGAAGGAATGCGAGTGGGCAAGCAGGGAAGCGCCAGGCGCCTCGCTCTTTTTACAGTTACGAGAGCTCCGTGTTCAGGCATTAAAACAAAACCGCCTCCACCTGCTCCGTGTGGGTATTTTATTTTCCCGGGCTGGGAGGATTCAGCTCCAAGAGGGAGCGGGGAGATGGAGCGGCGGGAACAAGACGGGCTGCGGCAGAAGCCACTCCGAGAGCTGCGAACCGGGAGCGCGAAGCGGCTGCGGGGCCTGCGGGAAGGGGGGGAAGGCGGCCGGGCCCCTCGGCCTCTGCCGTCCCTGGGGGTAACTTGGGTAACGCATCCCGGGGACCGGCGGCGGGCGGGGCCGCCGTCTCCAGGGGGCGGGGCGTCGCCTGGCAACGGGGGACGCCGCTTTGTCCCTGTCACCCTGTCACCCGTTGCCGGTGGCACCGCGCTGAGGCGAGGAGAGGAGGAGGAGGAGAGGAGACGAGGAGAAGGAGGATCAGGAGAATACGAGGAGGAGGAGGAGGAGCAGGAGGAAGGCTGCCGACTGCCCACCCCAGTCCCACCCGTCCCGGTCCCGGTCCCGGTCCCGGTCCCGGTCCCCCCCGCAAGGCAGAAAGGCCCCCGTCCCCCTCCGCTCCCTCCGGGGCTTCGGGCTGGGCAGCGGCCATGGCTGAGCCCGAGCTGTCGCAGCTGCTGGACGCGGCCATCGGGACGCCTGAGGTCGGGTCTGTCAACTTCACGGCGCTGCGCAGCCTGCTGCAGGCCATGCTGGGCCGCCTGTCCCTGCTGGAGGGGGACCGGGCTGCCCAGGCGGCCGCCGGCCTGGAGCAGGACGGGGACAGGGCCCAGGCCGTGGGGCAGCAGCCCCCGGAGCCGCGGGAGCAGCTGCCCGGGAAGGACTCGGTGTCGGGCACCGCGAGCGGCCCCCAGCTCGCCTCCGTGGCCACCGACGTGGGGCAGATGAAGGAGAAGGTCAAAGAGAACGAGAGCGGCATCTCCAAGGTAGAGGCTCTTGCCGCTCCCCTGGGTGCTCCCCCGCCAGACGCCCCCTCCTCCGGGCTCTGCGCAGCCCTTGGACCAAGGTCTGGTTTAAGCGCCAGCTCACGGCGGCACGTGGGGCTTCAGCGCGGGAAAGGCATGGAGAGTTGGGGAGGAAGAGCTGGGGCTGAAACGCTGCTCCGCTTGCTCTGTGTCCAGCCCAGGCTGCCATCGGCGAGTTATGGGGGGGTCCCACACAGCCCCCGGTGCCCTTGGCTCCGCTGGCTGGAGGCTCGGCAGCCCCTCCAGGAGGCTGGACCTCCAGCCCAGCCCCACCACCCTCTCCAGCCCTCCCTTCCCGTTCCTGACCTACGGCCGGTACCGCACGCGCTCCTGGGGCAGCTGAGAGGCTCCATCAGCCCCTCGTGGGCCTCATCTCCCACCACAAATCCCCTGGGCTCGCCCAAGGGCTAAAGCCAGCACTGGTGCCACTGGAGAGGGGCCTCATCCCTCATGCGTGGCGTTGCCCGAGCATCTGCAGTGGGAAGAAATAAGCTTGGGTTCAAGGAAAGACCACAGCGGGGGTGAGGTCCTGCTCCCCAGGGACCCTCCTCTGGGGCTCAACCGCCACCACCCCCCGCTCCCAGGCCCTCGAGGAGATCGGCGGCATGAAGGCGGCGCAGACGCGCATGGGAGAGGACATCCAGGCGATGCAGGAGGCGCTCGGCTTGGTGAGCTGCTGCCGGTGGCCCCGGGAGGCAACTGGGCCCTCGCCCCCTCTCGGCCCCTCTCGCTGTCGCCATCCCAGCCCCTGCCCCGCCGCCATCAGCCACCGGTGTCACCCATTCACCCATGGGGAAGGGCACCAGGAGGGAAGAGTGGGAGGGGTGTCCCAAAGTGGGGAGCGGGGACCCCATCCCACTGCCCCCACAGCCCCCCAGCCTCTGCCCCCCAGCACTGCCCGGGGAGGGCAGAACCGGGCAGCGCTGCCGGCAGGTCAGGCTGGGGGTAGAGGGAACTGCGGCATCAACCAAAGGGATGCTGGGGCACTTTGGAAGCCACCAGCCATCCATACCGGCACGTGGGAGCTGGGAAGGAGGGGAGAGAAAGCTCTGCCCCGGGCCATACTGCCCCAGCCCCAGGCACAGCCCGGCGTCCCTCTGTCTTGTGCCCAAGTCAGTTTGCGCGTGCTCCTTTGAAATCCCGCTCCCGCATCCCAACGGGTGTCCCTCTCCTCGCCCAGCTCCAGGACAAACTCCAGGAAGCTGCCGGCCGGCTGCCGGGCCCCCGCAACCAGAGGTGGATGGACACGGACGAGGTACGGCCGCGAGCTCCCCTGCATCCTGCACGGGGGCAGGAGGCAGCTGCGTCCCCGCATCCCTGGGAGGTGTGGGGACAGGGCGGGGGGCCCTGGGGTCTGTCCTCACCGCTGCGTGGCTGCCCCTCAACCTGCTCCCCTTTGCCTCCTCGTCCCAGGAGAGCAGTGGCGGCCACTCTCCCCGCACCAAGCCCACCCTGTCGCACGTGGACGTTCAGCGCAGGGCGAGCTCAGCACTGGGGCCGGAGGGAGCCGGGGGACAGGCTGTGCCCAGGAGCAGCGAGGGGACTCCGGGGACACAGCCTGGCTCTCTGGGGATGCGAGCGGGGAGCCAAGAATCAGCAGCGACCACCAAGAAGGGGACAGACGCTCCCGCCGATGAGAGGAGGAGGAGGTCTGATGCCAGCACCACGGCCCCGGGAACGCAGCCAGGAGCTGCTGGCATCAAGACCCAGACCCCAGGGGCACAGCCAGGACCCGCCGGCGTGTCCCCTTTGCGAGATCCGTCCATGTCCCGGGGGTCCTGGGGCCCCAGCAGCATCCCTCTAGATGAGAGCAGCGTCACCCTCCGGGGCCGGGTCTCCTCCCTGCAGGGCCAGGCCAGCGACATGCAGGACGAGACGGGGAAGGTGAGTCGGTGGCAGCACGCGAGGGGGCTGCGGGGATGCCGGGGGGGGTTGGGCAGGGAGGGGGCAACCGAAGGGCCCCTGTGCTGGGATGACACGGGGGCCCGTGCCCTGACTCTGCCACAACCACCATTCCCAGGTCAGGCAGCTGGAAGATGCCTTTGGGAAGCTTGGGGTGTCTGGAGATGACTTGGACGTGGATGGCAGCGAGCGCAGCACCCTGCAGCCAGGGTAAAAGGACGGGAGAGGGTTTCCTACTGTGTGGGGCCGCAAGGGACCCAGGGGGGCTGGGAGCATCCCAGTCTGGGGGGCCAGAGACACCCCCCGAGCAGCCCCGTGGAGGCTAAGCCTGCCCGCGTCCCCGTCTCGCTGGGCAGGTCCACGCTGCAGGAGATCAAGAAGGAGCTCCCGGAGGTGATGGAGCTGAGACTGGAGCAGATGAAGCAGGAGCTGAAGGATCTGGGTTTGGAGCAGATGAAGAGGGAGCTGAAGGATCTGGGTTTGGAGCAGATGAGGCAGGAGCTGAAGGATCTGGGTTTGGAGCAGATGAAGCAGGAGCTGAAGGTTCTGGGTCTGGAGCAGATGAAGCGGGAGCTGAAGGATCTGGGCCTGGAACAGATGAAGAGGGAGCTGAAGGAACTGGCAGAGCATCAGGAGATAAGCAAGGCCACGCTGAAGAAGCTGGGGGCGGAGATGGACAAGCAGCTGCAGGCACAGGTGAGGTGTGGGGGGAGCGCTCCCAGCACCCGCCGGCTCGGTGGGGGGGTCCTGATGGGCTTCCCGGCCACCTCCCCTGGCTGGCGGGGGCCATGGAGACTCCACGGCACCGGGGCTCGTTGGCCGCCTCCATCCCAGCTCAGAGGCGGTTCCTCCTCCTCCCCTTCCTGCAGCAGGAGAAGCTGAGGGCGCTGGAGAGCGTGGGGCAGGAGGCGGCCGCGTGCCCTGCCTGCAGCGGGGACACCAGGGCGCAGGTGGGGCAGCTCCTCCAGCGCTACGAGAAGCTGCAGGAGGCGGTGGACGCCTTGCTGTCCCGGCTGGCGGCGTACAAGGTGGCCAGGCACCTGCCGAGGAGGAGCCAGGTAGGGAGATGCCGGCGTGGGGGGCTTGGGAGGGGGCTGCTGCGCCCCCCCGGCTGGTTGGGCTTCGCTGTAACGTGGGGGAGCCCCTCGCTGCCCCCCAGACTGGCTCGTACAAGCCAGTGGAAGGGAATTGGACCTTGGTGCAAGTGTCCTGCTGGCACCCATAGCCCGTGGCCACCGGCCGAGGAACCTGGCTCTGTCCCCACGGGGCAGCCAGCCCCCCCCACGGCAGCACGGTGTCGTCTCCCCCCTGCAGCAGGACGAGGAGCTGCTGAAACGCCTCCAGGCCACCATGGTGCAGGTGCAAGGGGACCACGAAAAGCTCAGCTCCATCGTGGGGAACATGCGGGACGAGAGTCACCAGAAGCAGAAGGACACCAAGGCAGGTGGCAGAAAGCCCCGCGGGGTCAGAGCCTCCAGCAGAGCCCCGGCTGGGGACCACCGGGGGTCCGTCCCCCTGCCCGCCGGCTGGCAGCCCTGCAGGGGCTCCAAACGCCCTTCCTGGAGGTGTGAGGGTCGGGGGGAGGCGGGGGGCGCTGGGCTGGCTGGGAGGCAGCGCGGAGCCTGCCGTGGCATCACGGGGTGCTCTCTCTGTTGGAAAAGGCTCTGTTCCAGTCCCTGGAGAGGCTGGTGAAGCAGAAAGCAGACAAGGAGGACCTGGAGTTGGGAATCGACGTGGTACGGCTTCGAGGGGACCCAGCGCCAGCCAAGGGGGTGCGGGGCAGGGTGACAAGCGCCCCTTGGCCCTTGGGTGCTCGGTGGCAGAACCTGCTGGGGGGAGGGAGGATTTCCAGACGGGCCGCGGGTCCCTCGCCGCGTCCCTCTGTGTCCCCACGGGCCCCTTCGGCTGGTGGGACCGAGCCCACGGGGGTGGTGGGGCGAGCGGGGCCCCGCAGCCACTTCTCCCGCCAGGGGCTGTCCCTGCCCATCGGACCTCCAGCCTTTCCCCACCGCTCTCCTCCTCTCCCTCCCGCTAGAAAGCAGACAAAAGCGCCCTGGCCGGCAAAGTCAACCACGCCGAGTTTGACGCGCGGATGGAGCGGCTGAAGGAGATGTTCCAGGAGATGCTGAGCCGGGTGACGGGCCAGGAGCAGCTCCAGCAGCAGCTCAGTGAAGAGCTGGCCGCCAAGGTGAGGGCTGGCTCGTCCCCGCCGCGCACAAGTGGCGCCTTTGGGGCTGGGCAGCCGAAGGCAGCATCCCTCCGAGGGTCCCCCCTCCCGCCGTGACCCCCGGGGAACACCATGTCCCTCGCCGGGCCGGGCGCTGAGGGTGTCCCCCATCCACAGCTGGACCGCCTGGAGCTGGGGCCTTTCCGGCAGCAGCTGGAGGGGCACTGGGAGAGCATCCTGAAGCAGCTCCAGGAGAAGGCAGCGCAGGCGGAGGATGACGACGCGGCTGGGATTAGGAAGTGAGTGCGATGGGGACAGTGGCGGCTCCGGGGACACCTCGCTGCTGCCTGCCAGCTGCCTGCCTGCGTGCGGGCAGAGCCGCCTCCCCCCCAGGAGCTGCCCCAGCCCTTTTCTCCCCCCTCCAGGCTGCTGCTGGCCCATTTCCACTGCCTGTCCTGCGACCGGCCCCTCGACGTGCGGGTGCCTGGCCCGTGAGTAGCGCCCGGCACCCTGGGGGAACGGGGGGGCGATGGGTGCTGGCGGTGCCCCGCTGTGCCGGGCACAGGGGTCCGGCTGTCTGCCTGGGGGGGTCTGACCCTGCCCAGCCCCCTCGCAGCCCTGCCCGGCAGCGGGGCCACAGGGAGCCCTCCCTGGGGGGCAGCGGGCGGGGGGGTGCCGTGTGGTACAAGCCCGTGGGTTTTGGGGCGCCGTCCCAAACCTGGGCAGCTCTTTTGAGCCCGCCACCGATGCGCGGCTCCTGCCCTCCCCAGGTGCATCGTGACCATCCCATCCTCCCCGCCGATGCCCCCCCGCCCCACCGGACAGCCCCTGACCGTCCTCAAATCAGAACAGGAACAGCAGGATGGCAAAAGGTAGGGGACAAGGGGACAGATCCCCAGCCCCTGGGGTGCAGGGTGGCTCTGCCCCGTCGACAGAGAGCTATTCCCAGGGTGGGGGCAGAAGGGTCCTGGGGGGCCTGAGCACGGAAGGGGAGCAGAGATGTGCCGCGGAGGGTCAGCTGTGTTTGCCCTGCCTCTCTGGGGCTTTACTGACCCCCTCCTCACTGCCCCGTCTGGCCCAGGTCTCTGTCTCAAGGGCGCTGAAGCAGCGTGTGATGAGTTGTGTCTGCTCTCAGCCTGACCTTGGGCTGGAGGGGGTGGGGGCTCCTGGGAGACCAGCTGTAAAAATGAAGCACCGCAGCGGAGACAGCCCAGCTCCTGCCTCCTGATATCCTTTGCACGGAGTGCAGGGATCTGCCACGGCCGTGGCAATCGGATGGCACTTGTGGGGGACGTACCCATTGGGGAGCAGCCGCTGGCCCCCCTCCTGGCCTAGCAGGCTGAAGTACAGGGTGCCACGGTGCCAGGCACTGAGCATCCCTCTGCCCTGTCCCACAGGGAGCCGCCGGCCGAGCCCAGGTACCCGACCGTGCCGCGGAGCTGCGGGGGCCGGCACACCGTCACCACCCCGCTGCAGCGCCGCCAGTGCCTCCGGCCCCCCCCGCACCTCCAGCACCTCCTGCTCCCCAGCAAGGTAGGGATGACCAAGGTGGGGTACGGCGCGGGGACTGAGGCTGGGAGGGTGATGCTGAGTGTCGCTGGGGGGGTGTCCGTGCCTCAGTTTCCCCAGGGAGAGCTGGCTGCGGGGGCATTGTGTGGGGATGCAGAGCTGGTGGCTCAGCCAGCCCCGCTCTCTCCTTCCCAGTGCAACGTGGTGGATCTGCTGGCCAAGGACCGCCGCATCTCCCGGGGCCGGCTGGAGGAGCCGCTGCCTGCGCTCAGGGGCACGGAGGGTACGGCTGGGGCCGGCTTGGGGGCAGGATCCCGTGGGAGCGAGGGGGACAGCGGGGCGCGCAGGGCGACCACGCGGTCCCCAGGTTTTCCCCACCCAGGTCCCTCCCGGCTCCCCCAACCCCCGCTCCCCCTGTCCCCCTCTGCCTGCCCCGTGCTGGGCTGGCGGAGCTGCCCCGGGGGCAGAAGCGGGGCCAACCCCTGCCCCTCGCCCCCAGAGCCCAGCCCCGGCCAGCCCTGGCCAGCGCCGCACCAGCTCGGGAAGCCCAGGCCAGCGTCGCACGAGCCGGAAGAGCCAAAGCCGACGGAGCCAAAGCCGGCGCAGCACAAGGCAGACTGGGCCAACGGCCCCCTCTCCCTGGCACCGAGGCCCCCCCGGAGCCGACCCAGCGCCCGGCCAGCCAGACCCCAACACGTGTTCTTCAAAACCTGATTTATTACTATTTTATTAATAAAAACCCTTCATCTCGTTCTTTCTTGTATTTTTCCCCTTTTTTTTTTGGGCCATGAACGGCGGTGACAGGGACGGGGGGGCATCACCTTGCTCACCCCCAGCCCCGCTCCCGGCCCTGCAGCGCAGCAGCGGGAGGGAGGACGGGGTGAGGGGTCCCCAGCCCGGCGCTGCCGGGGGACGGGCACCTGCGGGCGCTGGCACCTGGCGGGGACGGACCCCCCCGGCCACGCTCCCTCAGCTCAGAGCCGGGACAGCGCTGCTCCCCGCACCCCCCAGCCCCGGCCACCGCTCGGGGCCAGCGACAGCAGAGGACGAGGAACCAAGAGGGACGAGTCGACCCTGGGGCTGGGGCCCGAAACGGTGGCCGTTGGGGGGTTCATTCACGGCCGGGGTTTGGCCCAGGAGCGCGCTACGGAGCAGCGGCTGCCGGGCTCCTCCAGCA
The DNA here is from genome assembly GCF_028500815.1 of Rissa tridactyla. Classification (NCBI taxonomy): domain Eukaryota; kingdom Metazoa; phylum Chordata; class Aves; order Charadriiformes; family Laridae; genus Rissa; species Rissa tridactyla. Next base: position 47,616,530 of record NC_071474.1, on the reverse strand, counting down.
TCTCCTCTGCCGCCTCCTCCCGCTGGAAAAGCCACTTCCCTTGCAAATAATCAAGAGACAAGGAGGGGAGGGAAAAGATTAAATCAAGCACAACGTAAGCAGGAAAAAAGCAAACCCCAAGAGAAATGCCGTGTTCTCTAAAAATCTGAACTTTATTCAGTACAATTCAGTGAAAGGAACATTCATTTGAAAACACAATCAATACATCAAAAAGTTGAAGGACTAGGAGCAGTGAGAGCAGAAACAGAAAGAAAAAAAAACCAAAATTCAGACAAGTTGGTCAGCTGGGACGGCAGAGGGGAAGCACGGGGCCGCCTGGGACAAGGGCTAATTATTCTCTTTCTGGAGAACTGAGAGGTTTTTCTAGATTTTAATGTATCCCCTCAGCCAAGCGTAGCTCCCAGGACGGCTCCATGCGGGCGGGAAGCGCCGGCAGCCCCGGCTGGAGAGGAGGGAGCCGCAAAGCCCAGGGGCAGAGGGGATGTGGAAGGCGGCGCGGGGCCCAGCGCCCCAGGAATGTTCGCCCAGCGACCGGCCCGGCCCGAACCCGTGCCGGCATCGGGGACAAACCCACTTGAGGGAAATTTAAGAAAGCACCCTTAGGTGAAGAGCTCTTTAATGAAAAGACACAGAAATGGATGCAGAGCCGGACGCCTCAGCAGCAATTCCCAGCTCTGCCGGCACTGGCGGGGGGAAGGAAGGGGAGAAGATCTGCTTTTGGCTGTCATCTTTTACCTTTTCAGCATTTAATTTCCTTTTTGCACGTCACTGTTTGACACTGTTCTTGCCCGCTCAATCCCTCACCGCGGCCGTCCATCCGCAGAGACGTCATTTCAGCCCTTACGGCCCGCGCAGGGTGGCAAACTCCGCAGGGGCAAACGCCTCCGGAGTCGGATGGGGATGTTGGGAATCGCACAGGGATGGGGAGGCTGGGAATGGGCAAAACTGCTTTTCCCTGATAACCCTCCAAGTCCGACACCCCCACTCCCCCGTAGCACTGACACCCCCCTCCCTCGCCCGGGCACTCCAGGGCAATTCCCAGAAGGAATGCGAGTGGGCAAGCAGGGAAGCGCCAGGCGCCTCGCTCTTTTTACAGTTACGAGAGGTCCGTGTTCAGGCATTAAAACAAAACCGCCTCCACCTGCTCCGTGTGGGTATTTTATTTTCCCGGGCTGGGAGGATTCAGCTCCAAGAGGGAGCAGGGAGATGGAGCGGCGGGAACAAGACGGGCTGCGGCAGAAGCCGCTCCGAGAGCTGCGAACCGGGAGCGCGAAGCGGCTGCGGGGCCTGCGGGAAGGGGGGGAAGGCGGCCGGGCCCCTCGGCCTCTGCCGTCCCTGGGGGTAACTTGGGTAACGCATCCCGGGGACCGGCGGCGGGCGGGGCGTCGCCTGGCAACGGGGGACGCCGCTTTGTCCCTGTCACCCTGTCACCCGTTGCCGGTGGCACCGCGCTGAGGCGAGGAGAGGAGGAGGAGGAGAGGAGACGAGGAGAAGGAGGATCAGGAGAATACGAGGAGGAGGAGGAGGAGCAGGAGGAAGGCTGCCGACTGCCCACCCCAGTCCCACCCGTCCCGGTCCCGGTCCCGGTCCCGGTCCCGGTCCCCCCCGCAAGGCAGAAAGGCCCCCGTCCCCCTCCGCTCCCTCCGGGGCTTCGGGCTGGGCAGCGGCCATGGCTGAGCCCGAGCTGTCGCAGCTGCTGGACGCGGCCATCGGGACGCCCGAGGTCGGGTCTGTCAACTTCACGGCGCTGCGCAGCCTGCTGCAGGCCATGCTGGGCCGCCTGTCCCTGCTGGAGGGGGACCGGGCTGCCCAGGCGGCCGCCGGCCTGGAGCAGGACGGGGACAGGGCCCAGGCCGTGGGGCAGCAGCCCCCGGAGCCGCGGGAGCAGCTGCCCGGGAAGGACTCGGTGTCGGGCACCGCGAGCGGCCCCCAGCTCGCCTCCGTGGCCACCGACGTGGGGCAGATGAAGGAGAAGGTCAAAGAGAACGAGAGCGGCATCTCCAAGGTAGAGGCTCTTGCCGCTCCCCTGGGTGCTCCCCCGCCAGACGCCCCCTCCTCCGGGCTCTGCGCAGCCCTTGGACCAAGGTCTGGTTTAAGCGCCAGCTCACGGCGGCACGTGGGGCTTCAGCGCGGGAAAGGCATGGAGAGTTGGGGAGGAAGAGCTGGGGCTGAAACGCTGCTCCGCTTGCTCTGTGTCCAGCCCAGGCTGCCATCGGCGAGTTATGGGGGGGTCCCACACAGCCCCCGGTGCCCTTGGCTCCGCTGGCTGGAGGCTCGGCAGCCCCTCCAGGAGGCTGGACCTCCAGCCCAGCCCCACCACCCTCTCCAGCCCTCCCTTCCCGTTCCTGACCTACGGCCGGTACCGCATGCGCTCCTGGGGCAGCTGAGAGGCTCCATCAGCCCCTCGTGGGCCTCATCTCCCACCACAAATCCCCTGGGCTCGCCCAAGGGCTAAAGCCAGCACTGGTGCCACTGGAGAGGGGCCTCATCCCTCATGCGTGGCGTTGCCCGAGCATCTGCAGTGGGAAGAAATAAGCTTGGGTTCAAGGAAAGACCACAGCGGGGGTGAGGTCCTGCTCCCCAGGGACCCTCCTCTGGGGCTCAACCGCCACCACCCCCCGCTCCCAGGCCCTCGAGGAGATCGGCGGCATGAAGGCGGCGCAGACGCGCATGGGAGAGGACATCCAGGCGATGCAGGAGGCGCTCGGCTTGGTGAGCTGCTGCCGGTGGCCCCGGGAGGCAACTGGGCCCTCGCCCCCTCTCGGCCCCTCTCGCTGTCGCCATCCCAGCCCCTGCCCCGCCGCCATCAGCCACCGGTGTCACCCATTCACCCATGGGGAAGGGCACCAGGAGGGAAGAGTGGGAGGGGTGTCCCAAAGTGGGGAGCGGGGACCCCATCCCACTGCCCCCACAGCCCCCCAGCCTCTGCCCCCCAGCACTGCCCGGGGAGGGCAGAACCGGGCAGCGCTGCCGGCAGGTCAGGCTGGGGGTAGAGGGAACTGCGGCATCAACCAAAGGGATGCTGGGGCACTTTGGAAGCCACCAGCCATCCATACCGGCACGTGGGAGCTGGGAAGGAGGGGAGAGAAAGCTCTGCCCCGGGCCATACTGCCCCAGCCCCAGGCACAGCCCGGCGTCCCTCTGTCTTGTGCCCAAGTCAGTTTGCGCGTGCTCCTTTGAAATCCCGCTCCCGCATCCCAACGGGTGTCCCTCTCCTCGCCCAGCTCCAGGACAAACTCCAGGAAGCTGCCGGCCGGCTGCCGGGCCCCCGCAACCAGAGGTGGATGGACACGGACGAGGTACGGCCGCGAGCTCCCCTGCATCCTGCACGGGGGCAGGAGGCAGCTGCGTCCCCGCATCCCTGGGAGGTGTGGGGACAGGGCGGGGGGCCCTGGGGTCTGTCCTCACCGCTGCGTGGCTGCCCCTCAACCTGCTCCCCTTTGCCTCCTCGTCCCAGGAGAGCAGTGGCGGCCACTCTCCCCGCACCAAGCCCACCCTGTCGCACGTGGACGTTCAGCGCAGGGCGAGCTCAGCACTGGGGCCGGAGGGAGCCGGGGGACAGGCTGTGCCCAGGAGCAGCGAGGGGACTCCGGGGACACAGCCTGGCTCTCTGGGGATGCGAGCGGGGAGCCAAGAATCAGCAGCGACCACCAAGAAGGGGACAGACGCTCCCGCCGATGAGAGGAGGAGGAGGTCTGATGCCAGCACCACGGCCCCGGGAACGCAGCCAGGAGCTGCTGGCATCAAGACCCAGACCCCAGGGGCACAGCCAGGACCCGCCGGCGTGTCCCCTTTGCGAGATCCGTCCATGTCCCGGGGGTCCTGGGGCCCCAGCAGCATCCCTCTAGATGAGAGCAGCGTCACCCTCCGGGGCCGGGTCTCCTCCCTGCAGGGCCAGGCCAGCGACATGCAGGACGAGACGGGGAAGGTGAGTCGGTGGCAGCACGCGAGGGGGCTGCGGGGATGCCGGGGGGGGTTGGGCAGGGAGGGGGCAACCGAAGGGCCCCTGTGCTGGGATGACACGGGGGCCCGTGCCCTGACTCTGCCACAACCACCATTCCCAGGTCAGGCAGCTGGAAGATGCCTTTGGGAAGCTTGGGGTGTCTGGAGATGACTTGGACGTGGATGGCAGCGAGCGCAGCACCCTGCAGCCAGGGTAAAAGGACGGGAGAGGGTTTCCTACTGTGTGGGGCCGCAAGGGACCCAGGGGGGCTGGGAGCATCCCAGTCTGGGGGGCCAGAGACACCCCCCGAGCAGCCCCGTGGAGGCTAAGCCTGCCCGCGTCCCCGTCTCGCTGGGCAGGTCCACGCTGCAGGAGATCAAGAAGGAGCTCCCGGAGGTGATGGAGCTGAGACTGGAGCAGATGAAGCAGGAGCTGAAGGATCTGGGTTTGGAGCAGATGAAGAGGGAGCTGAAGGATCTGGGTTTGGAGCAGATGAGGCAGGAGCTGAAGGATCTGGGTTTGGAGCAGATGAAGCAGGAGCTGAAGGTTCTGGGTCTGGAGCAGATGAAGCGGGAGCTGAAGGATCTGGGCCTGGAACAGATGAAGAGGGAGCTGAAGGAACTGGCAGAGCATCAGGAGATAAGCAAGGCCACGCTGAAGAAGCTGGGGGCGGAGGTGGACAAGCAGCTGCAGGCACAGGTGAGGTGTGGGGGGAGCGCTCCCAGCACCCGCCGGCTCGGTGGGGGGGTCCTGATGGGCTTCCCGGCCACCTCCCCTGGCTGGCGGGGGCCATGGAGACTCCACGGCACCGGGGCTCGTTGGCCGCCTCCATCCCAGCTCAGAGGCGGTTCCTCCTCCTCCCCTTCCTGCAGCAGGAGAAGCTGAGGGCGCTGGAGAGCGTGGGGCAGGAGGCGGCCGCGTGCCCTGCCTGCAGCGGGGACACCAGGGCGCAGGTGGGGCAGCTCCTCCAGCGCTACGAGAAGCTGCAGGAGGCGGTGGACGCCTTGCTGTCCCGGCTGGCGGCGTACAAGGTGGCCAGGCACCTGCCGAGGAGGAGCCAGGTAGGGAGATGCCGGCGTGGGGGGCTTGGGAGGGGGCTGCTGCGCCCCCCCGGCTGGTTGGGCTTCGCTGTAACGTGGGGGAGCCCCTCGCTGCCCCCCAGACTGGCTCGTACAAGCCAGTGGAAGGGAATTGGACCTTGGTGCAAGTGTCCTGCTGGCACCCATAGCCCGTGGCCACCGGCCGAGGAACCTGGCTCTGTCCCCACGGGGCAGCCAGCCCCCCCCACGGCAGCACGGTGTCGTCTCCCCCCTGCAGCAGGACGAGGAGCTGCTGAAACGCCTCCAGGCCACCATGGTGCAGGTGCAAGGGGACCACGAAAAGCTCAGCTCCATCGTGGGGAACATGCGGGACGAGAGTCACCAGAAGCAGAAGGACACCAAGGCAGGTGGCAGAAAGCCCCGCGGGGTCAGAGCCTCCAGCAGAGCCCCGGCTGGGGACCACCGGGGGTCCGTCCCCCTGCCCGCCGGCTGGCAGCCCTGCAGGGGCTCCAAACGCCCTTCCTGGAGGTGTGAGGGTCGGGGGGAGGCGGGGGGCGCTGGGCTGGCTGGGAGGCAGCGCGGAGCCTGCCGTGGCATCACGGGGTGCTCTCTCTGTTGGAAAAGGCTCTGTTCCAGTCCCTGGAGAGGCTGGTGAAGCAGAAAGCAGACAAGGAGGACCTGGAGTTGGGAATCGACGTGGTACGGCTTCGAGGGGACCCAGCGCCAGCCAAGGGGGTGCGGGGCAGGGTGACAAGCGCCCCTTGGCCCTTGGGTGCTCGGTGGCAGAACCTGCTGGGGGGAGGGAGGATTTCCAGACGGGCCGCGGGTCCCTCGCCGCGTCCCTCTGTGTCCCCACGGGCCCCTTCGGCTGGTGGGACCGAGCCCACGGGGGTGGTGGGACCGAGCCCACGGGGGTGGTGGGGCGAGCGGGGCCCCGCAGCCACTTCTCCCGCCAGGGGCTGTCCCTGCCCATCGGACCTCCAGCCTTTCCCCACCGCTCTCCTCCTCTCCCTCCCGCTAGAAAGCAGACAAAAGCGCCCTGGCCGGCAAAGTCAACCACGCCGAGTTTGACGCGCGGATGGAGCGGCTGAAGGAGATGTTCCAGGAGATGCTGAGCCGGGTGACGGGCCAGGAGCAGCTCCAGCAGCAGCTCAGTGAAGAGCTGGCCGCCAAGGTGAGGGCTGGCTCGTCCCCGCCGCGCACAAGTGGCGCCTTTGGGGCTGGGCAGCCGAAGGCAGCATCCCTCCGAGGGTCCCCCCTCCCGCCGTGACCCCCGGGGAACACCATGTCCCTCGCCGGGCCGGGCGCTGAGGGTGTCCCCCATCCACAGCTGGACCGCCTGGAGCTGGGGCCTTTCCGGCAGCAGCTGGAGGGGCACTGGGAGAGCATCCTGAAGCAGCTCCAGGAGAAGGCAGCGCAGGCGGAGGATGACGACGCGGCTGGGATTAGGAAGTGAGTGCGATGGGGACAGTGGCGGCTCCGGGGACACCTCGCTGCTGCCTGCCAGCTGCCTGCCTGCGTGCGGGCAGAGCCGCCTCCCCCCCAGGAGCTGCCCCAGCCCTTTTCTCCCCCCTCCAGGCTGCTGCTGGCCCATTTCCACTGCCTGTCCTGCGACCGGCCCCTCGACGTGCGGGTGCCTGGCCCGTGAGTAGCGCCCGGCACCCTGGGGGAACGGGGGGGCGATGGGTGCTGGCGGTGCCCCGCTGTGCCGGGCACAGGGGTCCGGCTGTCTGCCTGGGGGGGTCTGACCCTGCCCAGCCCCCTCGCAGCCCTGCCCGGCAGCGGGGCCACAGGGAGCCCTCCCTGGGGGGCAGCGGGCGGGGGGGTGCCGTGTGGTACAAGCCCGTGGGTTTTGGGGCGCCGTCCCAAACCTGGGCAGCTCTTTTGAGCCCGCCACCGATGCGCGGCTCCTGCCCTCCCCAGGTGCATCGTGACCATCCCATCCTCCCCGCCGATGCCCCCCCGCCCCACCGGACAGCCCCTGACCGTCCTCAAATCAGAACAGGAACAGCAGGATGGCAAAAGGTAGGGGACAAGGGGACAGATCCCCAGCCCCTGGGGTGCAGGGTGGCGCTGCCCCGTCGACAGAGAGCTATTCCCAGGGTGGGGGCAGAAGGGTCCTGGGGGGCCTGAGCACGGAAGGGGAGCAGAGATGTGCCGCGGAGGGTCAGCTGTGTTTGCCCTGCCTCTCTGGGGCTTTACTGACGCCCCCCTCACTGCCCCGTCTGGCCCAGGTCTCTGTCTCAAGGGCGCTGAAGCAGCGTGTGATGAGTTGTGTCTGCTCTCAGCCTGACCTTGGGCTGGAGGGGGTGGGGGCTCCTGGGAGACCAGTTGTAAAAATGAAGCACCGCAGCGGAGACAGCCCAGCTCCTGCCTCCTGATATCCTTTGCACGGAGTGCAGGGATCTGCCACGGCCGTGGCAATCGGATGGCACTTGTGGGGGACGTACCCATTGGGGAGCAGCCGCTGGCCCCCCTCCTGGCCTAGCAGGCTGAAGTACAGGGTGCCACGGTGCCAGGCACTGAGCATCCCTCTGCCCTGTCCCACAGGGAGCCGCCGGCCGAGCCCAGGTACCCGACCGTGCCGCGGAGCTGCGGGGGCCGGCACACCGTCACCACCCCGCTGCAGCGCCGCCAGTGCCTCCGGCCCCCCCCGCACCTCCAGCACCTCCTGCTCCCCAGCAAGGTAGGGATGACCAAGGTGGGGTACGGCGTGGGGACTGAGGCTGGGAGGGTGATGCTGAGTGTCGCTGGGGGGGTGTCCGTGCCTCAGTTTCCCCAGGGAGAGCTGGCTGCGGGGGCATTGTGTGGGGATGCAGAGCTGGTGGCTCAGCCAGCCCCGCTCTCTCCTTCCCAGTGCAACGTGGTGGATCTGCTGGCCAAGGACCGCCGCATCTCCCGGGGCCGGCTGGAGGAGCCGCTGCCTGCGCTCAGGGGCACGGAGGGTACGGCTGGGGCCGGCTTGGGGGCAGGATCCCGTGGGAGCGAGGGGGACAGCGGGGCGCGCAGGGCGACCACGCGGTCCCCAGGTTTTCCCCACCCAGGTCCCTCCCGGCTCCCCCAACCCCCGCTCCCCCTGTCCCCCTCTGCCTGCCCCGTGCTGGGCTGGCGGAGCTGCCCCGGGGGCAGAAGCGGGGCCAACCCCTGCCCCTCGCCCCCAGAGCCCAGCCCCGGCCAGCCCTGGCCAGCGCCGCACCAGCTCGGGAAGCCCAGGCCAGCGTCGCACGAGCCGGAAGAGCCAAAGCCGACGGAGCCAAAGCCGGCGCAGCACAAGGCAGACTGGGCCAACGGCCCCCTCTCCCTGGCACCGAGGCCCCCCCGGAGCCGACCCAGCGCCCGGCCAGCCAGACCCCAACACGTGTTCTTCAAAACCTGATTTATTACTATTTTATTAATAAAAACCCTTCATCTCGTTCTTTCTTGTATTTTTCCCCTTTTTTTTTTGGGCCATGAACGGCGGTGACAGGGACGGGGGGGCATCACCTTGCTCACCCCCAGCCCCGCTCCCGGCCCTGCAGCGCAGCAGCGGGAGGGAGGACGGGGTGAGGGGTCCCCAGCCCGGCGCTGCCGGGGGACGGGCACCTGCGGGCGCTGGCACCTGGCGGGGACGGACCCCCCCGGCCACGCTCCCTCAGCTCAGAGCCGGGACAGCGCTGCTCCCCGCACCCCCCAGCCCCGGCCACCGCTCGGGGCCAGCGACAGCAGAGGACGAGGAACCAAGAGGGACGAGTCGACCCTGGGGCTGGGGCCCGAAACGGTGGCCGTTGGGGGGTTCATTCACGGCCGGGGTTTGGCCCAGGAGCGCGCTACGGAGCAGCGGCTGCCGGGCTCCTCCAGCATCTCCTCTGCCGCCTCCTCCCGCTGGAAAAGCCACTTCCCTTGCAAATAATCAAGAGACAAGGAGGGGAGGGAAAAGATTAAATCAAGCACAACGTAAGCAGGAAAAAAGCAAACCCCAAGAGAAATGCCGTGTTCTCTAAAAATCTGAACTTTATTCAGTACAATTCAGTGAAAGGAACATTCATTTGAAAACACAATCAATACATCAAAAAGTTGAAGGACTAGGAGCAGTGAGAGCAGAAACAGAAAGAAAAAAAAACCAAAATTCAGACAAGTTGGTCAGCTGGGACGGCAGAGGGGAAGCACGGGGCCGCCTGGGACAAGGGCTAATTATTCTCTTTCTGGAGAACTGAGAGGTTTTTCTAGATTTTAATGTATCCCCTCAGCCAAGCGTAGCTCCCAGGACGGCTCCATGCGGGCGGGAAGCGCCGGCAGCCCCGGCTGGAGAGGAGGGAGCCGCAAAGCCCAGGGGCAGAGGGGATGTGGAAGGCGGCGCGGGGCCCAGCGCCCCAGGAATGTTCGCCCAGCGACCGGCCCGGCCCGAACCCGTGCCGGCATCGGGGACAAACCCACTTGAGGGAAATTTAAGAAAGCACCCTTAGGTGAAGAGCTCTTTAACGAAAAGACACAGAAATGGATGCAGAGCCGGACGCCTCAGCGGCAATTCCCAGCTCTGCCGGCACTGGCGGGGGGAAGGAAGGGGAGAAGATCTGCTTTTGGCTGTCATCTTTTACCTTTTCAGCATTTAATTTCCTTTTTGCACGTCACTGTTTGACACTGTTCTTGCCCGCTCAATCCCTCACCGCGGCCGTCCATCCGCAGAGACGTTATTTCAGCCCTTACGGCCCGCGCAGGGTGGCAAACTCCGCAGGGGCAAACGCCTCCGGAGTCGGATGGGGATGTTGGGTATCGCACAGGGATGGGGAGGCTGGGAATGGGCAAAACTGCTTTTCCCTGATAACCCTCCAAGTCCGACACCCCCACTCCCCCGTAGCACTGACACCCCCCTCCCTCGCCCGGGCACTCCAGGGCAATTCCCAGAAGGAACGCGAGTGGGCAAGCAGGGAAGCGCCAGGCGCCTCGCTCTTTTTACAGTTACGAGAGGTCCGTGTTCAGGCATTAAAACAAAACCGCCTCCACCTGCTCCGTGTGGGTATTTTATTTTCCCGGGCTGGGAGGATTCAGCTCCAAGAGGGAGCGGGGAGATGGAGCGGCGGGAACAAGACGGGCTGCGGCAGAAGCCGCTCCGAGAGCTGCGAACCGGGAGCGCGAAGCGGCTGCGGGGCCTGCGGGAAGGGGGGGAAGGCGGCCGGGCCCCTCGGCCTCTGCCGTCCCTGGGGGTAACTTGGGTAACGCATCCCGGGGACCGGCGGCGGGCGGGGCGTCGCCTGGCAACGGGGGACGCCGCTTTGTCCCTGTCACCCTGTCACCCGTTGCCGGTGGCACCGCGCTGAGGCGAGGAGAGGAGGAGGAGGAGAGGAGACGAGGAGAAGGAGGATCAGGAGAATACGAGGAGGAGGAGGAGGAGCAGGAGGAAGGCTGCCGACTGCCCACCCCAGTCCCACCCGTCCCGGTCCCGGTCCCGGTCCCGTTCCCCCCCGCAAGGCAGAAAGGCCCCCGTCCCCCTCCGCTCCCTCCGGGGCTTCGGGCTGGGCAGCGGCCATGGCTGAGCCCGAGCTGTCGCAGCTGCTGGACGCGGCCATCGGGACGCCCGAGGTCGGGTCTGTCAACTTCACGGCGCTGCGCAGCCTGCTGCAGGCCATGCTGGGCCGCCTGTCCCTGCTGGAGGGGGACCGGGCTGCCCAGGCGGCCGCCGGCCTGGAGCAGGACGGGGACAGGGCCCAGGCCGTGGGGCAGCAGCCCCCGGAGCCGCGGGAGCAGCTGCCCGGGAAGGACTCGGTGTCGGGCACCGCGAGCGGCCCCCAGCTCGCCTCCGTGGCCACCGACGTGGGGCAGATGAAGGAGAAGGTCAAAGAGAACGAGAGCGGCATCTCCAAGGTAGAGGCTCTTGCCGCTCCCCTGGGTGCTCCCCCGCCAGACGCCCCCTCCTCCGGGCTCTGCGCAGCCCTTGGACCAAGGTCTGGTTTAAGCGCCAGCTCACGGCGGCACGTGGGGCTTCAGCGCGGGAAAGGCATGGAGAGTTGGGGAGGAAGAGCTGGGGCTGAAACGCTGCTCCGCTTGCTCTGTGTCCAGCCCAGGCTGCCATCGGCGAGTTATGGGGGGGTCCCACACAGCCCCCGGTGCCCTTGGCTCCGCTGGCTGGAGGCTCGGCAGCCCCTCCAGGAGGCTGGACCTCCAGCCCAGCCCCACCACCCTCTCCAGCCCTCCCTTCCCGTTCCTGACCTACGGCCGGTACCGCACGCGCTCCTGGGGCAGCTGAGAGGCTCCATCAGCCCCTCGTGGGCCTCATCTCCCACCACAAATCCCCTGGGCTCGCCCAAGGGCTAAAGCCAGCACTGGTGCCACTGGAGAGGGGCCTCATCCCTCATGCGTGGCGTTGCCCGAGCATCTGCAGTGGGAAGAAATAAGCTTGGGTTCAAGGAAAGACCACAGCGGGGGTGAGGTCCTGCTCCCCAGGGACCCTCCTCTGGGGCTCAACCGCCACCACCCCCCGCTCCCAGGCCCTCGAGGAGATCGGCGGCATGAAGGCGGCGCAGACGCGCATGGGAGAGGACATCCAGGCGATGCAGGAGGCGCTCGGCTTGGTGAGCTGCTGCCGGTGGCCCCGGGAGGCAACTGGGCCCTCGCCCCCTCTCGGCCCCTCTCGCTGTCGCCATCCCAGCCCCTGCCCCGCCGCCATCAGCCACCGGTGTCACCCATTCACCCATGGGGAAGGGCACCAGGAGGGAAGAGTGGGAGGGGTGTCCCAAAGTGGGGAGCGGGGACCCCATCCCACTGCCCCCACAGCCCCCCAGCCTCTGCCCCCCAGCACTGCCCGGGGAGGGCAGAACCGGGCAGCGCTGCCGGCAGGTCAGGCTGGGGGTAGAGGGAACTGCGGCATCAACCAAAGGGATGCTGGGGCACTTTGGAAGCCACCAGCCATCCATACCGGGACGTGGGAGCTGGGAAGGAGGGGAGAGAAAGCTCTGCCCCGGGCCATACTGCCCCAGCCCCAGGCACAGCCCGGCGTCCCTCTGTCTTGTGCCCAAGTCAGTTTGCGCGTGCTCCTTTGAAATCCCGCTCCCGCATCCCAACGGGTGTCCCTCTCCTCGCCCAGCTCCAGGACAAACTCCAGGAAGCTGCCGGCCGGCTGCCGGGCCCCCGCAACCAGAGGTGGATGGACACGGACGAGGTACGGCCGCGAGCTCCCCTGCATCCTGCACGGGGGCAGGAGGCAGCTGCGTCCCCGCATCCCTGGGAGGTGTGGGGACAGGGCGGGGGGCCCTGGGGTCTGTCCTCACCGCTGCGTGGCTGCCCCTCAACCTGCTCCCCTTTGCCTCCTCGTCCCAGGAGAGCAGTGGCGGCCACTCTCCCCGCACCAAGCCCACCCTGTCGCACGTGGACGTTCAGCGCAGGGCGAGCTCAGCACTGGGGCCGGAGGGAGCCGGGGGACAGGCTGTGCCCAGGAGCAGCGAGGGGACTCCGGGGACACAGCCTGGCTCTCTGGGGATGCGAGCGGGGAGCCAAGAATCAGCAGCGACCACCAAGAAGGGGACAGACGCTCCCGCCGATGAGAGGAGGAGGAGGTCTGATGCCAGCACCACGGCCCCGGGAACGCAGCCAGGAGCTGCTGGCATCAAGACCCAGACCCCAGGGGCACAGCCAGGACCCGCCGGCGTGTCCCCTTTGCGAGATCCGTCCATGTCCCGGGGGTCCTGGGGCCCCAGCAGCATCCCTCTAGATGAGAGCAGCGTCACCCTCCGGGGCCGGGTCTCCTCCCTGCAGGGCCAGGCCAGCGACATGCAGGACGAGACGGGGAAGGTGAGTCGGTGGCAGCACGCGAGGGGGCTGCGGGGATGCCGGGGGGGGTTGGGCAGGGAGGGGGCAACCGAAGGGCCCCTGTGCTGGGATGACACGGGGGCCCGTGCCCTGACTCTGCCACAACCACCATTCCCAGGTCAGGCAGCTGGAAGATGCCTTTGGGAAGCTTGGGGTGTCTGGAGATGACTTGGACGTGGATGGCAGCGAGCGCAGCACCCTGCAGCCAGGGTAAAAGGACGGGAGAGGGTTTCCTACTGTGTGGGGCCGCAAGGGACCCAGGGGGGCTGGGAGCATCCCAGTCTGGGGGGCCAGAGACACCCCCCGAGCAGCCCCGTGGAGGCTAAGCCTGCCCGCGTCCCCGTCTCGCTGGGCAGGTCCACGCTGCAGGAGATCAAGAAGGAGCTCCCGGAGGTGATGGAGCTGAGACTGGAGCAGATGAAGCAGGAGCTGAAGGATCTGGGTTTGGAGCAGATGAAGAGGGAGCTGAAGGATCTGGGTTTGGAGCAGATGAGGCAGGAGCTGAAGGATCTGGGTTTGGAGCAGATGAAGCAGGAGCTGAAGGTTCTGGGTCTGGAGCAGATGAAGCAGGAGCTGAAGGATCTGGGCCTGGAACAGATGAAGAGGGAGCTGAAGGAACTGGCAGAGCATCAGGAGATAAGCAAGGCCACGCTGAAGAAGCTGGGGGCGGAGGTGGACAAGCAGCTGCAGGCACAGGTGAGGTGTGGGGGGAGCGCTCCCAGCACCCGCCGGCTCGGTGGGGGGGTCCTGATGGGCTTCCCGGCCACCTCCCCTGGCTGGCGGGGGCCATGGAGACTCCACGGCACCGGGGCTCGTTGGCCGCCTCCATCCCAGCTCAGAGGCGGTTCCTCCTCCTCCCCTTCCTGCAGCAGGAGAAGCTGAGGGCGCTGGAGAGCGTGGGGCAGGAGGCGGCCGTGTGCCCTGCCTGCAGCGGGGACACCAGGGCGCAGGTGGGGCAGCTCCTCCAGCGCTACGAGAAGCTGCAGGAGGCGGTGGACGCCTTGCTGTCCCGGCTGGCGGCGTACAAGGTGGCCAGGCACCTGCCGAGGAGGAGCCAGGTAGGGAGATGCCGGCGTGGGGGGCTTGGGAGGGGGCTGCTGCGCCCCCCCGGCTGGTTGGGCTTCGCTGTAACGTGGGGGAGCCCCTCGCTGCCCCCCAGACTGGCTCGTACAAGCCAGCGGAAGGGAATTGGACCTTGGTGCAAGTGTCCTGCTGGCACCCATAGCCCGTGGCCACCGGCCGAGGAACCTGGCTCTGTCCCCACGGGGCAGCCAGCCCCCCCCACGGCAGCACGGTGTCGTCTCCCCCCTGCAGCAGGACGAGGAGCTGCTGAAACGCCTCCAGGCCACCATGGTGCAGGTGCAAGGGGACCACGAAAAGCTCAGCTCCATCGTGGGGAACATGCGGGACGAGAGTCACCAGAAGCAGAAGGACACCAAGGCAGGTGGCAGAAAGCCCCGCGGGGTCAGAGCCTCCAGCAGAGCCCCGGCTGGGGACCACCGGGGGTCCGTCCCCCTGCCCGCCGGCTGGCAGCCCTGCAGGGGCTCCAAACGCCCTTCCTGGAGGTGTGAGGGTCGGGGGGAGGCGGGGGGCGCTGGGCTGGCTGGGAGGCAGCGCGGAGCCTGCCGTGGCATCACGGGGTGCTCTCTCTGTTGGAAAAGGCTCTGTTCCAGTCCCTGGAGAGGCTGGTGAAGCAGAAAGCAGACAAGGAGGACCTGGAGTTGGGAATCGACGTGGTACGGCTTCGAGGGGACCCAGCGCCAGCCAAGGGGGTGCGGGGCAGGGTGACAAGCGCCCCTTGGCCCTTGGGTGCTCGGTGGCAGAACCTGCTGGGGGGAGGGAGGATTTCCAGACGGGCCGCGGGTCCCTCGCCGCGTCCCTCTGTGTCCCCACGGGCCCCTTCGGCTGGTGGGACCGAGCCCACGGGGGTGGTGGGACCGAGCCCACGGGGGTGGTGGGGCGAGCGGGGCCCCGCAGCCACTTCTCCCGCCAGGGGCTGTCCCTGCCCATCGGACCTCCAGCCTTTCCCCACCGCTCTCCTCCTCTCCCTCCCGCTAGAAAGCAGACAAAAGCGCCCTGGCCGGCAAAGTCAACCACGCCGAGTTTGACGCGCGGATGGAGCGGCTGAAGGAGATGTTCCAGGAGATGCTGAGCCGGGTGACGGGCCAGGAGCAGCTCCAGCAGCAGCTCAGTGAAGAGCTGGCCGCCAAGGTGAGGGCTGGCTCGTCCCCGCCGCGCACAAGTGGCGCCTTTGGGGCTGGGCAGCCGAAGGCAGCATCCCTCCGAGGGTCCCCCCTCCCGCCGTGACCCCCGGGGAACACCATGTCCCTCGCCGGGCCGGGCGCTGAGGGTGTCCCCCATCCACAGCTGGACCGCCTGGAGCTGGGGCCTTTCCGGCAGCAGCTGGAGGGGCACTGGGAGAGCATCCTGAAGCAGCTCCAGGAGAAGGCAGCGCAGGCGGAGGATGACGACGCGGCTGGGATTAGGAAGTGAGTGCGATGGGGACAGTGGCGGCTCCGGGGACACCTCGCTGCTGCCTGCCAGCTGCCTGCCTGCGTGCGGGCAGAGCCGCCTCCCCCCCAGGAGCTGCCCCAGCCCTTTTCTCCCCCCTCCAGGCTGCTGCTGGCCCATTTCCACTGCCTGTCCTGCGACCGGCCCCTCGACGTGCGGGTGCCTGGCCCGTGAGTAGCGCCCGGCACCCTGGGGGAACGGGGGGGGCGATGGGTGCTGGCGGTGCCCCGCTGTGCCGGGCACAGGGGTCCGGCTGTCTGCCTGGGGGGGTCTGACCCTGCCCAGCCCCCTCGCAGCCCTGCCCGGCAGCGGGGCCACAGGGAGCCCTCCCTGGGGGGCAGCGGGCGGGGGGGTGCCGTGTGGTACAAGCCCGTGGGTTTTGGGGCGCCGTCCCAAACCTGGGCAGCTCTTTTGAGCCCGCCACCGATGCGCGGCTCCTGCCCTCCCCAGGTGCATCGTGACCATCCCATCCTCCCCGCCGATGCCCCCCCGCCCCACCGGACAGCCCCTGACCGTCCTCAAATCAGAACAGGAACAGCAGGATGGCAAAAGGTAGGGGACAAGGGGACAGATCCCCAGCCCCTGGGGTGCAGGGTGGCGCTGCCCCGTCGACAGAGAGCTATTCCCAGGGTGGGGGCAGAAGGGTCCTGGGGGGCCTGAGCACGGAAGGGGAGCAGAGATGTGCCGCGGAGGGTCAGCTGTGTTTGCCCTGCCTCTCTGGGGCTTTACTGACGCCCCCCTCACTGCCCCGTCTGGCCCAGGTCTCTGTCTCAAGGGCGCTGAAGCAGCGTGTGATGAGTTGTGTCTGCTCTCAGCCTGACCTTGGGCTGGAGGGGGTGGGGGCTCCTGGGAGACCAGTTGTAAAAATGAAGCACCGCAGCGGAGACAGCCCAGCTCCTGCCTCCTGATATCCTTTGCACGGAGTGCAGGGATCTGCCACGGCCGTGGCAATCGGATGGCACTTGTGGGGGACGTACCCATTGGGGAGCAGCCGCTGGCCCCCCTCCTGGCCTAGCAGGCTGAAGTACAGGGTGCCACGGTGCCAGGCACTGAGCATCCCTCTGCCCTGTCCCACAGGGAGCCGCCGGCCGAGCCCAGGTACCCGACCGTGCCGCGGAGCTGCGGGGGCCGGCACACCGTCACCACCCCGCTGCAGCGCCGCCAGTGCCTCCGGCCCCCCCCGCACCTCCAGCACCTCCTGCTCCCCAGCAAGGTAGGGATGACCAAGGTGGGGTACGGCGTGGGGACTGAGGCTGGGAGGGTGATGCTGAGTGTCGCTGGGGGGGTGTCCGTGCCTCAGTTTCCCCAGGGAGAGCTGGCTGCGGGGGCATTGTGTGGGGATGCAGAGCTGGTGGCTCAGCCAGCCCCGCTCTCTCCTTCCCAGTGCAACGTGGTGGATCTGCTGGCCAAGGACCGCCGCATCTCCCGGGGCCGGCTGGAGGAGCCGCTGCCTGCGCTCAGGGGCACGGAGGGTACGGCTGGGGCCGGCTTGGGGGCAGGATCCCGTGGGAGCGAGGGGGACAGCGGGGCGCGCAGGGCGACCACGCGGTCCCCAGGTTTTCCCCACCCAGGTCCCTCCCGGCTCCCCCAACCCCCGCTCCCCCTGTCCCCCTCTGCCTGCCCCGTGCTGGGCTGGCGGAGCTGCCCCGGGGGCAGAAGCGGGGCCAACCCCTGCCCCTCGCCCCCAGAGCCCAGCCCCGGCCAGCCCTGGCCAGCGCCGCACCAGCTCGGGAAGCCCAGGCCAGCGTCGCACGAGCCGGAAGAGCCAAAGCCGACGGAGCCAAAGCCGGCGCAGCACAAGGCAGACTGGGCCAACGGCCCCCTCTCCCTGGCACCGAGGCCCCCCCGGAGCCGACCCAGCGCCCGGCCAGCCAGACCCCAACACGTGTTCTTCAAAACCTGATTTATTACTATTTTATTAATAAAAACCCTTCATCTCGTTCTTTCTTGTATTTTTCCCCTTTTTTTTTTGGGCCATGAACGGCGGTGACAGGGACGGGGGGGCATCACCTTGCTCACCCCCAGCCCCGCTCCCGGCCCTGCAGCGCAGCAGCGGGAGGGAGGACGGGGTGAGGGGTCCCCAGCCCGGCGCTGCCGGGGGACGGGCACCTGCGGGCGCTGGCACCTGGCGGGGACGGACCCCCCCGGCCACGCTCCCTCAGCTCAGAGCCGGGACAGCGCTGCTCCCCGCACCCCCCAGCCCCGGCCACCGCTCGGGGCCAGCGACAGCAGAGGACGAGGAACCAAGAGGGACGAGTCGACCCTGGGGCTGGGGCCCGAAACGGTGGCCGTTGGGGGGTTCATTCACGGCCGGGGTTTGGCCCAGGAGCGCGCTACGGAGCAGCGGCTGCCGGGCTCCTCCAGCATCTCCTCTGCCGCCTCCTCCCGCTGGAAAAGCCACTTCCCTTGCAAATAATCAAGAGACAAGGAGGGGAGGGAAAAGATTAAATCAAGCACAACGTAAGCAGGAAAAAAGCAAACCCCAAGAGAAATGCCGTGTTCTCTAAAAATCTGAACTTTATTCAGTACAATTCAGTGAAAGGAACATTCATTTGAAAACACAATCAATACATCAAAAAGTTGAAGGACTAGGAGCAGTGAGAGCAGAAACAGAAAGAAAAAAAAACCAAAATTCAGACAAGTTGGTCAGCTGGGACGGCAGAGGGGAAGCACGGGGCCGCCTGGGACAAGGGCTAATTATTCTCTTTCTGGAGAACTGAGAGGTTTTTCTAGATTTTAATGTATCCCCTCAGCCAAGCGTAGCTCCCAGGACGGCTCCATGCGGGCGGGAAGCGCCGGCAGCCCCGGCTGGAGAGGAGGGAGCCGCAAAGCCCAGGGGCAGAGGGGATGTGGAAGGCGGCGCGGGGCCCAGCGCCCCAGGAATGTTCGCCCAGCGACCGGCCCGGCCCGAACCCGTGCCGGCATCGGGGACAAACCCACTTGAGGGAAATTTAAGAAAGCACCCTTAGGTGAAGAGCTCTTTAACGAAAAGACACAGAAATGGATGCAGAGCCGGACGCCTCAGCGGCAATTCCCAGCTCTGCCGGCACTGGCGGGGGGAAGGAAGGGGAGAAGATCTGCTTTTGGCTGTCATCTTTTACCTTTTCAGCATTTAATTTCCTTTTTGCACGTCACTGTTTGACACTGTTCTTGCCCGCTCAATCCCTCACCGCGGCCGTCCATCCGCAGAGACGTTATTTCAGCCCTTACGGCCCGCGCAGGGTGGCAAACTCCGCAGGGGCAAACGCCTCCGGAGTCGGATGGGGATGTTGGGTATCGCACAGGGATGGGGAGGCTGGGAATGGGCAAAACTGCTTTTCCCTGATAACCCTCCAAGTCCGACACCCCCACTCCCCCGTAGCACTGACACCCCCCTCCCTCGCCCGGGCACTCCAGGGCAATTCCCAGAAGGAACGCGAGTGGGCAAGCAGGGAAGCGCCAGGCGCCTCGCTCTTTTTACAGTTACGAGAGGTCCGTGTTCAGGCATTAAAACAAAACCGCCTCCACCTGCTCCGTGTGGGTATTTTATTTTCCCGGGCTGGGAGGATTCAGCTCCAAGAGGGAGCGGGGAGATGGAGCGGCGGGAACAAGACGGGCTGCGGCAGAAGCCGCTCCGAGAGCTGCGAACCGGGAGCGCGAAGCGGCTGCGGGGCCTGCGGGAAGGGGGGGAAGGCGGCCGGGCCCCTCGGCCTCTGCCGTCCCTGGGGGTAACTTGGGTAACGCATCCCGGGGACCGGCGGCGGGCGGGGCGTCGCCTGGCAACGGGGGACGCCGCTTTGTCCCTGTCACCCTGTCACCCGTTGCCGGTGGCACCGCGCTGAGGCGAGGAGAGGAGGAGGAGGAGAGGAGACGAGGAGAAGGAGGATCAGGAGAATACGAGGAGGAGGAGGAGGAGCAGGAGGAAGGCTGCCGACTGCCCACCCCAGTCCCACCCGTCCCGGTCCCGGTCCCGGTCCCGTTCCCCCCCGCAAGGCAGAAAGGCCCCCGTCCCCCTCCGCTCCCTCCGGGGCTTCGGGCTGGGCAGCGGCCATGGCTGAGCCCGAGCTGTCGCAGCTGCTGGACGCGGCCATCGGGACGCCCGAGGTCGGGTCTGTCAACTTCACGGCGCTGCGCAGCCTGCTGCAGGCCATGCTGGGCCGCCTGTCCCTGCTGGAGGGGGACCGGGCTGCCCAGGCGGCCGCCGGCCTGGAGCAGGACGGGGACAGGGCCCAGGCCGTGGGGCAGCAGCCCCCGGAGCCGCGGGAGCAGCTGCCCGGGAAGGACTCGGTGTCGGGCACCGCGAGCGGCCCCCAGCTCGCCTCCGTGGCCACCGACGTGGGGCAGATGAAGGAGAAGGTCAAAGAGAACGAGAGCGGCATCTCCAAGGTAGAGGCTCTTGCCGCTCCCCTGGGTGCTCCCCCGCCAGACGCCCCCTCCTCCGGGCTCTGCGCAGCCCTTGGACCAAGGTCTGGTTTAAGCGCCAGCTCACGGCGGCACGTGGGGCTTCAGCGCGGGAAAGGCATGGAGAGTTGGGGAGGAAGAGCTGGGGCTGAAACGCTGCTCCGCTTGCTCTGTGTCCAGCCCAGGCTGCCATCGGCGAGTTATGGGGGGGTCCCACACAGCCCCCGGTGCCCTTGGCTCCGCTGGCTGGAGGCTCGGCAGCCCCTCCAGGAGGCTGGACCTCCAGCCCAGCCCCACCACCCTCTCCAGCCCTCCCTTCCCGTTCCTGACCTACGGCCGGTACCGCACGCGCTCCTGGGGCAGCTGAGAGGCTCCATCAGCCCCTCGTGGGCCTCATCTCCCACCACAAATCCCCTGGGCTCGCCCAAGGGCTAAAGCCAGCACTGGTGCCACTGGAGAGGGGCCTCATCCCTCATGCGTGGCGTTGCCCGAGCATCTGCAGTGGGAAGAAATAAGCTTGGGTTCAAGGAAAGACCACAGCGGGGGTGAGGTCCTGCTCCCCAGGGACCCTCCTCTGGGGCTCAACCGCCACCACCCCCCGCTCCCAGGCCCTCGAGGAGATCGGCGGCATGAAGGCGGCGCAGACGCGCATGGGAGAGGACATCCAGGCGATGCAGGAGGCGCTCGGCTTGGTGAGCTGCTGCCGGTGGCCCCGGGAGGCAACTGGGCCCTCGCCCCCTCTCGGCCCCTCTCGCTGTCGCCATCCCAGCCCCTGCCCCGCCGCCATCAGCCACCGGTGTCACCCATTCACCCATGGGGAAGGGCACCAGGAGGGAAGAGTGGGAGGGGTGTCCCAAAGTGGGGAGCGGGGACCCCATCCCACTGCCCCCACAGCCCCCCAGCCTCTGCCCCCCAGCACTGCCCGGGGAGGGCAGAACCGGGCAGCGCTGCCGGCAGGTCAGGCTGGGGGTAGAGGGAACTGCGGCATCAACCAAAGGGATGCTGGGGCACTTTGGAAGCCACCAGCCATCCATACCGGGACGTGGGAGCTGGGAAGGAGGGGAGAGAAAGCTCTGCCCCGGGCCATACTGCCCCAGCCCCAGGCACAGCCCGGCGTCCCTCTGTCTTGTGCCCAAGTCAGTTTGCGCGTGCTCCTTTGAAATCCCGCTCCCGCATCCCAACGGGTGTCCCTCTCCTCGCCCAGCTCCAGGACAAACTCCAGGAAGCTGCCGGCCGGCTGCCGGGCCCCCGCAACCAGAGGTGGATGGACACGGACGAGGTACGGCCGCGAGCTCCCCTGCATCCTGCACGGGGGCAGGAGGCAGCTGCGTCCCCGCATCCCTGGGAGGTGTGGGGACAGGGCGGGGGGCCCTGGGGTCTGTCCTCACCGCTGCGTGGCTGCCCCTCAACCTGCTCCCCTTTGCCTCCTCGTCCCAGGAGAGCAGTGGCGGCCACTCTCCCCGCACCAAGCCCACCCTGTCGCACGTGGACGTTCAGCGCAGGGCGAGCTCAGCACTGGGGCCGGAGGGAGCCGGGGGACAGGCTGTGCCCAGGAGCAGCGAGGGGACTCCGGGGACACAGCCTGGCTCTCTGGGGATGCGAGCGGGGAGCCAAGAATCAGCAGCGACCACCAAGAAGGGGACAGACGCTCCCGCCGATGAGAGGAGGAGGAGGTCTGATGCCAGCACCACGGCCCCGGGAACGCAGCCAGGAGCTGCTGGCATCAAGACCCAGACCCCAGGGGCACAGCCAGGACCCGCCGGCGTGTCCCCTTTGCGAGATCCGTCCATGTCCCGGGGGTCCTGGGGCCCCAGCAGCATCCCTCTAGATGAGAGCAGCGTCACCCTCCGGGGCCGGGTCTCCTCCCTGCAGGGCCAGGCCAGCGACATGCAGGACGAGACGGGGAAGGTGAGTCGGTGGCAGCACGCGAGGGGGCTGCGGGGATGCCGGGGGGGGTTGGGCAGGGAGGGGGCAACCGAGGGGCCCCTGTGCTGGGATGACACGGGGGCCCGTGCCCTGACTCTGCCACAACCACCATTCCCAGGTCAGGCAGCTGGAAGATGCCTTTGGGAAGCTTGGGGTGTCTGGAGATGACTTGGACGTGGATGGCAGCGAGCGCAGCACCCTGCAGCCAGGGTAAAAGGACGGGAGAGGGTTTCCTACTGTGTGGGGCCGCAAGGGACCCAGGGGGGCTGGGAGCATCCCAGTCTGGGGGGCCAGAGACACCCCCCGAGCAGCCCCGTGGAGGCTAAGCCTGCCCGCGTCCCCGTCTCGCTGGGCAGGTCCACGCTGCAGGAGATCAAGAAGGAGCTCCCGGAGGTGATGGAGCTGAGACTGGAGCAGATGAAGCAGGAGCTGAAGGATCTGGGTTTGGAGCAGATGAAGAGGGAGCTGAAGGATCTGGGTTTGGAGCAGATGAGGCAGGAGCTGAAGGATCTGGGTTTGGAGCAGATGAAGCAGGAGCTGAAGGTTCTGGGTCTGGAGCAGATGAAGCAGGAGCTGAAGGATCTGGGCCTGGAACAGATGAAGAGGGAGCTGAAGGAACTGGCAGAGCATCAGGAGATAAGCAAGGCCACGCTGAAGAAGCTGGGGGCGGAGGTGGACAAGCAGCTGCAGGCACAGGTGAGGTGTGGGGGGAGCGCTCCCAGCACCCGCCGGCTCGGTGGGGGGGTCCTGATGGGCTTCCCGGCCACCTCCCCTGGCTGGCGGGGGCCATGGAGACTCCACGGCACCGGGGCTCGTTGGCCGCCTCCATCCCAGCTCAGAGGCGGTTCCTCCTCCTCCCCTTCCTGCAGCAGGAGAAGCTGAGGGCGCTGGAGAGCGTGGGGCAGGAGGCGGCCGCGTGCCCTGCCTGCAGCGGGGACACCAGGGCGCAGGTGGGGCAGCTCCTCCAGCGCTACGAGAAGCTGCAGGAGGCGGTGGACGCCTTGCTGTCCCGGCTGGCGGCGTACAAGGTGGCCAGGCACCTGCCGAGGAGGAGCCAGGTAGGGAGATGCCGGTGTGGGGGGCTTGGGAGGGGGCTGCTGCGCCCCCCCGGCTGGTTGGGCTTCGCTGTAACGTGGGGGAGCCCCTCGCTGCCCCCCAGACTGGCTCGTACAAGCCAGCGGAAGGGAATTGGACCTTGGTGCAAGTGTCCTGCTGGCACCCATAGCCCGTGGCCACCGGCCGAGGAACCTGGCTCTGTCCCCACGGGGCAGCCAGCCCCCCCCACGGCAGCACGGTGTCGTCTCCCCCCTGCAGCAGGACGAGGAGCTGCTGAAACGCCTCCAGGCCACCATGGTGCAGGTGCAAGGGGACCACGAAAAGCTCAGCTCCATCGTGGGGAACATGCGGGACGAGAGTCACCAGAAGCAGAAGGACACCAAGGCAGGTGGCAGAAAGCCCCGCGGGGTCAGAGCCTCCAGCAGAGCCCCGGCTGGGGACCACCGGGGGTCCGTCCCCCTGCCCGCCGGCTGGCAGCCCTGCAGGGGCTCCAAACGCCCTTCCTGGAGGTGTGAGGGTCGGGGGGAGGCGGGGGGCGCTGGGCTGGCTGGGAGGCAGCGCGGAGCCTGCCGTGGCATCACGGGGTGCTCTCTCTGTTGGAAAAGGCTCTGTTCCAGTCCCTGGAGAGGCTGGTGAAGCAGAAAGCAGACAAGGAGGACCTGGAGTTGGGAATCGACGTGGTACGGCTTCGAGGGGACCCAGCGCCAGCCAAGGGGGTGCGGGGCAGGGTGACAAGCGCCCCTTGGCCCTTGGGTGCTCGGTGGCAGAACCTGCTGGGGGGAGGGAGGATTTCCAGACGGGCCGCGGGTCCCTCGCCGCGTCCCTCTGTGTCCCCACGGGCCCCTTCGGCTGGTGGGACCGAGCCCACGGGGGTGGTGGGGCGAGCGGGGCCCCGCAGCCACTTCTCCCGCCAGGGGCTGTCCCTGCCCATCGGACCTCCAGCCTTTCCCCACCGCTCTCCTCCTCTCCCTCCCGCTAGAAAGCAGACAAAAGCGCCCTGGCCGGCAAAGTCAACCACGCCGAGTTTGACGCGCGGATGGAGCGGCTGAAGGAGATGTTCCAGGAGATGCTGAGCCGGGTGACGGGCCAGGAGCAGCTCCAGCAGCAGCTCAGTGAAGAGCTGGCCGCCAAGGTGAGGGCTGGCTCGTCCCCGCCGCGCACAAGTGGCGCCTTTGGGGCTGGGCAGCCGAAGGCAGCATCCCTCCGAGGGTCCCCCCTCCCGCCGTGACCCCCGGGGAACACCATGTCCCTCGCCGGGCCGGGCGCTGAGGGTGTCCCCCATCCACAGCTGGACCGCCTGGAGCTGGGGCCTTTCCGGCAGCAGCTGGAGGGGCACTGGGAGAGCATCCTGAAGCAGCTCCAGGAGAAGGCAGCGCAGGCGGAGGATGACGACGCGGCTGGGATTAGGAAGTGAGTGCGATGGGGACAGTGGCGGCTCCGGGGACACCTCGCTGCTGCCTGCCAGCTGCCTGCCTGCGTGCGGGCAGAGCCGCCTCCCCCCCAGGAGCTGCCCCAGCCCTTTTCTCCCCCCTCCAGGCTGCTGCTGGCCCATTTCCACTGCCTGTCCTGCGACCGGCCCCTCGACGTGCGGGTGCCTGGCCCGTGAGTAGCGCCCGGCACCCTGGGGGAACGGGGGGGCGATGGGTGCTGGCGGTGCCCCGCTGTGCCGGGCACAGGGGTCCGGCTGTCTGCCTGGGGGGGTCTGACCCTGCCCAGCCCCTCGCAGCCCTGCCCGGCAGCGGGGCCACAGGGAGCCCTCCCTGGGGGGCAGCGGGCGGGGGGGGTGCCGTGTGGTACAAGCCCGTGGGTTTTGGGGCGCCGTCCCAAACCTGGGCAGCTCTTTGAGCCCGCCACCGATGCGCGGCTCCTGCCCTCCCCAGGTGCATCGTGACCATCCCATCCTCCCCGCCGATGCCCCCCCCGCCCCACCGGACAGCCCCTGACCGTCCTCAAATCAGAACAGGAACAGCAGGATGGCAAAAGGTAGGGGACAAGGGGACAGATCCCCAGCCCCTGGGGTGCAGGGTGGCGCTGCCCCGTCGACAGAGAGCTATTCCCAGGGTGGGGGCAGAAGGGTCCTGGGGGGCCTGAGCACGGAAGGGAGCAGAGATGTGCCGCGGAGGGTCAGCTGTGTTTGCCCTGCCTCTCTGGGGCTTTACTGACGCCCCCCTCACTGCCCCGTCTGGCCCAGGTCTCTGTCTCAAGGGCGCTGAAGCAGCGTGTGATGAGTTGTGTCTGCTCTCAGCCTGACCTTGGGCTGGAGGGGGTGGGGGCTCCTGGGAGACCAGTTGTAAAAATGAAGCACCGCAGCGGAGACAGCCCAGCTCCTGCCTCCTGATATCCTTTGCACGGAGTGCACGGGATCTGCCACGGCCGTGGCAATCGGATGGCACTTGTGGGGGACGTACCCATTGGGGAGCAGCCGCTGGCCCCCCTCCTGGCCTAGCAGGCTGAAGTACAGGGTGCCACGGTGCCAGGCACTGAGCATCCCTCTGCCCTGTCCCACAGGGAGCCGCCGGCCGAGCCCAGGTACCCGACCGTGCCGCGGAGCTGCGGGGGCCGGCACACCGTCACCACCCCGCTGCAGCGCCGCCAGTGCCTCCGGCCCCCCCCGCACCTCCAGCACCTCCTGCTCCCCAGCAAGGTAGGGATGACCAAGGTGGGGTACGGCGTGGGGACTGAGGCTGGGAGGGTGATGCTGAGTGTCGCTGGGGGGGTGTCCGTGCCTCAGTTTCCCCAGGGAGAGCTGGCTGCGGGGGCATTGCGTGGGGATGCAGAGCTGGTGGCTCAGCCAGCCCCGCTCTCTCCTTCCCAGTGCAACGTGGTGGATCTGCTGGCCAAGGACCGCCGCATCTCCCGGGGCCGGCTGGAGGAGCCGCTGCCTGCGCTCAGGGGCACGGAGGGTACGGCTGGGGCCGGCTTGGGGGCAGGATCCCGTGGGAGCGAGGGGGACAGCGGGGCGCGCAGGGCGACCACGCGGTCCCCAGGTTTTCCCCACCCAGGTCCCTCCCGGCTCCCCCAACCCCCGCTCCCCCCTGTCCCCCTCTGCCTGCCCCGTGCTGGGCTGGCGGAGCTGCCCCGGGGGCAGAAGCGGGGCCAACCCCTGCCCCTCGCCCCCAGAGCCCAGCCCCGGCCAGCCCTGGCCAGCGCCGCACCAGCTCGGGAAGCCCAGGCCAGCGTCGCACGAGCCGGA
Organism: Rissa tridactyla; assembly: GCF_028500815.1. NCBI lineage: Eukaryota > Metazoa > Chordata > Aves > Charadriiformes > Laridae > Rissa > Rissa tridactyla. Next base: position 47,590,702 of record NC_071474.1, on the reverse strand, counting down.
AGAGCCAAAGCCGACGGAGCCAAAGCCGGCGCAGCACAAGGCAGACTGGGCCAACGGCCCCCTCTCCCTGGCACCGAGGCCCCCCCGGAGCCGACCCAGCGCCCGGCCAGCCAGACCCCAACACGTGTTCTTCAAAACCTGATTTATTACTATTTTATTAATAAAAACCCTTCATCTCGTTCTTTCTTGTATTTTTCCCCTTTTTTTTTTGGGCCATGAACGGCGGTGACAGGGACGGGGGGGCATCACCTTGCTCACCCCCAGCCCCGCTCCCGGCCCTGCAGCGCAGCAGCGGGAGGGAGGACGGGGTGAGGGGTCCCCAGCCCGGCGCTGCCGGGGGACGGGCACCTGCGGGCGCTGGCACGCTGGCGGGGACGGACCCCCCCGGCCACGCTCCCTCAGCTCAGAGCCGGGACAGCGCTGCTCCCCGCACCCCCCAGCCCCGGCCACCGCTCGGGGCCAGCGACAGCAGAGGACGAGGAACCAAGAGGGACGAGTCGACCCTGGGGCTGGGGCCCGAAACGGTGGCCGTTGGGGGGTTCATTCACGGCCGGGGTTTGGCCCAGGAGCGCGCTACGGAGCAGCGGCTGCCGGGCTCCTCCAGCATCTCCTCTGCCGCCTCCTCCCGCTGGAAAAGCCACTTCCCTTGCAAATAATCAAGAGACAAGGAGGGGAGGGAAAAGATTAAATCAAGCACAACGTAAGCAGGAAAAAGCAAACCCCAAGAGAAATGCCGTGTTCTCTAAAAATCTGAACTTTATTCAGTACAATTCAGTGAAAGGAACATTCACTTGAAAACACAATCAATACATCAAAAAGTTGAAGGACTAGGAGCAGTGAGAGCAGAAACAGAAAGAAAAAAAAACCAAAATTCAGACAAGTTGGTCAGCTGGGACGGCAGAGGGGAAGCACGGGGCCGCCTGGGACAAGGGCTAATTATTCTCTTTCTGGAGAACTGAGAGGTTTTTCTAGATTTTAATGTATCCCTCAGCCAAGCGTAGCTCCCAGGACGGCTCCATGCGGGCGGGAAGCGCCGGCAGCCCCGGCTGGAGAGGAGGGAGCCGCAAAGCCCAGGGCAGAGGGGATGTGGAAGGCGGCGCGGGCCCAGCGCCCCAGGAATGTTCGCCCCAGCGACCGGCCCGGCCCGAACCCGTGCCGGCATCGGGGACAAACCCACTTGAGGGAAATTTAAGAAAGCACCCTTAGGTGAAGAGCTCTTTAACGAAAAGACACAGAAATGGATGCAGAGCCGGACGCCTCAGCGGCAATTCCCAGCTCTGCCGGCACTGGCGGGGGAAGGAAGGGAGAAGATCTGCTTTTGGCTGTCATCTTTTACCTTTTCAGCATTTAATTTCCTTTTGCACGTCACTGTTTGACACTGTTCTTGCCCGCTCAATCCCTCACCGCGGCCGTCCATCCGCAAGAGACGTTATTTCAGCCCTTACGGCCCGCGCAGGGTGGCAAACTCCGCAGGGGCAAACGCCTCCGGAGTCGGATGGGGATGTTGGGTATCGCACAGGGATGGGGAGGCTGGGAATGGGCAAAACTGCTTTTCCCTGATAACCCTCCAAGTCCGACACC